>NC_025993.2:66860717-66960997 GCF_000442705.2 Elaeis guineensis | reverse complement strand
TTTGATGATTACAAAGCAGATTGAAGGGATACAATCAATTGAAAAAGTCCTTATGCTCTTCAAGGGCAAAATCGTAATTTCACTAAAATCCTGATTTGATAGTACCATTTGGTAGAATAAATGATTTGAAATCTATTGGTGAAAATTTCATTGTGTTTGGACTTATATTTTTGAAGTTATGAAGGTTTGAAGTGCATGAGTCGACTCATGAGTCAACTCATGGCACTATGAGCTGAATGGCACGCAAAAAATTCCCATGGCACGTTGGATTTTTGGCTTGGCACGACCTGTGAGTCGACTCATGAGTCGACCCACAAGGCATGAGTCGACTCATGAGTCGACCTCTGCTGATTTGAGCCGAAAAATCCAGAAATCAGATCTTCTGGTCTGTTGCAACAGAAGTCGACTCATGAGTCGACTCCTGAAGCATGAGTCGACTCATGAGTCGACCCCTGCGACGGGAAATGTCAGCAACGGCTATTTTTTTGCCCATTTTAATTGCCATTTATGCTTCCTAAAAATCCTCTAACGGCTCTTTATCTGCCTAAATTGTTTTCTCTTGCTTCTAATGCTACAAAATGCTTAATTTGATAAAAGAAATTGCAGATTAAATAGCGGATCAAACGTGAAATCAAATGAAAAGAGAAAAGAGAGGAAAAAGAGAAGAACAGAAGAGAGGATCCGAAATTTGCAAGAAAAAGCCTGAGATCAACGAAATATCCATAGAGAAAAAGAGAGAGGATCCACAATATACCAGAGAGATTGTGAAAGAGAAAAGGAAGATCTTTCAAGGAGAGAATTCTTCACGCCTATCGTTTCAACCTTGATCTAGAGATCGTTCAAAGCTTTCAAGAGATCTTCAATCAACAATCAACCTCTTCTCAAGCGTTCAACCGTTCATTCATCTTGAGAAAATCTGAAAAAGGGGTTCTTCATTTGAGTAAAGCTTTTATTGTTATATTTGCTCATTTAAGGAGCTGTTATTGTATTCATCTGTGCTCTAAATATTCTTACTCTTTGTGAGTTTTTGCTCTTGTTTTTGGAGGATTTCCAAAACAAGGAAAGGTTGATCCGAACCTGAAATCGGAGTGTTTTGGGTTGGCTTGTACCCGGGAAACAAGTGTTCTAGCTTGGGATAGCTAGGGTCGGAGTTTCCGACGTCCTGTATTCTAGCTTGGGATAGCTAGTGTCGGAGTTTCCGACGTTTTGTATTCGGGTTGAATACAAAGGATAGTGGATTAAAATTCCCAAGTGGGATCTTGGGGAGTGGACGTAGGTGCAAGGTTAGCACCGAACCACTATAAATCCTTGTGTTTGTGGTGTGCTTTATCGCTTTATCTTATTTCTTTATTATATCCTTGCAATACTGCTTTAGTTAATTAATATTGATTTAAAGCCATTGATTTGTTCTTCATAAGTTATCTGTTGGGCTTAAAATTTTTAGAAACCCAATTCACCCCCCCTCTTGGGTTGCATAGCTGGGCAACACTTACAAGCAACTCACTGCACTTTGGTACCGAACTAATTGAGTTTTTAATTTAGTGATGAAAGATTTTTGGGTACAGTCAAATACTTGTCAAATCAGTACATGTCAAGATGGGATTGACCCCTCCGAATTAGTAGGAGATATGCATCAGTGTATTTCAATTTAGCAAAATCTGAGCCCGAATAATCCATATGATGGATTTGAAAAAGATTAAAATATAATGTGGATGACTTATCTCGGATTGACAGTTAAATTCTAGGTCATCCTCGAGTATTAGGATCAAAGAGATGAATTATATGTTAATCATACGTCAATAGGTTCTTAAATGCTACTTTGCCATCATTCGACCTATCCAGACGATGTGTCATCATTACTAGATGGTTACATCGAGTGATTCAGGAAGGTGTTCCTGTGCTACCGATTTAGATTTAAATCTATTGGGTCATACTCAAAAAAAAATTTTGAATGATCATGTGGCTGATCAATGATTGAGAATCGTTCAAGGGCTTAATCGTCAATTCGATTGATGCTTAATCTTATGCAAAAATTATAATAAATTAATTCACCATGTGTTAGTGAATTAGTGAAAGATTAATTAATAATTAAATTATTTATTAGCTCAATTTAATTAAGTAAAGAAGATTAAATAAAATTTAATTGAATTGGATTCAATTAAATTAGATCTGATTAGGTTATAAGATGACCTAATCGCTAAGAGAGAATTGTCTCTGATTTTATCCGATTGGTCCAAGTTCCGGACCTCCAACACAGTGATGTTGAAATGGTTGACGTAAGCTCGGATGGATTCTCTCTTCCTTTGCTTGATGTTGATGAGGGACTCCGAGCCTCTCTGGGGACGCCGGCTGCTAACAAAATGAGCCACAAACTGGTGGCTCATCTGGTCAAAGGAGAAGATGGTACCCGACTTCAATATTGAGTACCAATTTCTTACTACTCCCTTTAGAGTGGATGGGAAAGCTCGGTACAGGATGGCATCTGACGCGCCATGGAGCAGCATCATTGTCTGGAAGGCCTCCAGGTGGTCAATCGGATCCGAGGTCCCATCGTAGCTTTCAAATTGGGAGAGTTTGAAGTTTGACGGAATCGATTCCTGCATGATCATTTGAGAGAAAGGAGGGTCAGTGCAGATGTCCTCACCATAAGTAGGGGGAGCATGGCAGAGCTCTTCGATCCACCGGTTCATCTCCTGGAGCTTTCGATCCAGGAGGTCCTCTCGACTGCGAGTCTCAAAGGTCTTCTGATAGAGTGGAGGTAGGGATCCTTCGAGAGTGAAATCATGATCAGACCAGGGGCTCTCCACCCTCGAATTCCCTTTGTCGGGGAAGACAGAATGACTGGCCCAAGTGGCCCGCCCCACTGTCAGATCTTGGAGCTCCGACGATGCTCTTTCCAACTGCACTGACACCTGCGGCTGTTGCTGCTGCTGCTGCATGGCCTGCACCACTTCAGTGAGGCCTCTGACCTGTTGAACCAGCAAGTTGAACTGCTCCATACCAACCACCATTGCCGGAAGAGGAGGAGGAGCCTGGAAAACTGGAGGCGAGGCCGGAGCCTGAGATCTGGCCGTGGAGGCCGTGGATCGTCTGGTGGATGCCTTTCAGGGAGGCATCAGATGGAGATCTAATAGGAGAAGGAGAGGAAGACGTCGGAGGAGATGATTGGAGGCGGTCCCGTTGAGCACTCCTTTAAGAATAAGGGTACTGCGAAGACACAGTCTCCTTTCTCTAGCACCAATTGTGTTGGTACAGAATTTTACCAAAGCCAGAGTTGCTGGAGTCGAGATGACCGCGGTCGCCATCGGGACCTGCAAGAAAAGTCTAAACCAGAGTTGAGGGTGCTCCGGCAAGACCCTCCGATGCTCAAGTCAGTACTCTGCTTCAACAGAAATGGAGTGCTCGAGTAGAAAATTTAGCAGAGTTTTGAGATAGAGTTTTTGAGCTTAGAGAAAAATGTATCTGGAGGTCCCTTTTTATAGATGGAGTGCGTAACTAATTGACAGCGACGTCTGTAACCGCCTGGTAGTGGACTGTTCAGAGCCGCCCAGAGCTTGTTACGGAGAGTAGTGGCGTCAGGGGTCGTTCAGAGCCACGTGGAGTTTGTTACAGAGAGTAGAGTGGTGTCCGTTGTCGCGACTTGTCAGAGAGTAGTGGAGTCACGCAGAATCCATTGCAGGGAGTGGAGCAGGGTAGTGGCCATTGTCGTGACTTTCCAGAGAGTTCGGATCTGTCAGCTAAAGCTCGGTTGGAACATCTGATGGAGCGGGATGGTTCTCTATCCCGTCGATCTGGGAGAAGCTCGGATGTCTCTGAGGCTGCTAACGAGTCTACTATTATCGGATACCTTAGGCACTGATACTACAGGTGGGAGTCATCTACTGTAGAAGCTCGGATGGAGACTTTCCATTGGTGAAGCCCGGTAGGAATCTGATTGCTAGAGAAGTCCGTCTGGGATTCGCCAGATGTGGAAGCTCGTTCGAAGATGATCCATCGGAGAAGTTCGGTTTCATGAAGGATCTGGTGGGGGGTCGGCCGGCGATGGACTTCGGATGGCACTGGGGAGGTTCGACAGACGTCGGAGGCGATCGATCATTGTAAGAATCCAACTGTCAGAGTCCATCCGTTGTGAAAGCTCATCTGGAAACCATCCATTGTGGAGGCTCGGACGGAGTCCGATTCTTGTGGGAGGCCGCTTATTGTTGGAGCTCGATCGAAGATTGATTGTCGTGGGAGCTCGGAGTAATGACCTGACCGGTGGATCCCACCCCATGGTAGAAGCTCGTCTGGGATCCGACTACGAAGAAGCTCGGCTGAAGTCTACCTATAATGAAAGTTCGGAAGAAATTTATTTACAGTAGAGGCTCGAATGAAATTTGCTTATAGTAGATGTCCAGAGTAGACCGTCCGCCATAGGAGTTCGGAGTAGACTGCTCATAGTAAAAGTTCGAAGTAGACTACTCGTAGTAGAAGTTCAGAGTAGACCGCTCGTAGTAGAAGTTCGGAGTAGATCGCTCGTAGTAGAAGTTCGGCTCTCACAAAAGCTCGATTAGAATCTTGAAGGCGGTCGACCACCGTAGAAACTCGGATGGAGTCTGATTTCTATAGAAACCTCATTGTCGAAGAAGCTCGGATATTGACGGAGTCTGAAAGAAGTTCGAAGAATAGTTGATCACTGTAGAAGGTCGGCTAGTGGTGAGGCCCAGAGAGCTTTTGGGGCAGCCCGGTAGACGAATGCAAAAGTTCACTATCGGAGAAGTTCGGACGGTCGAGGGGGTTTGGAGAGATGCCACACACAAAGTCGGAAGTCGGAAGAGCCCTGAAAGGGTCGATCTTTTACAAACTTCGATTGGAGGGTATTTTATACCCAACACCAGTCCCCCTACTTTCGAGTTTGGATTCTGAATGAAGGAAGTACAGAGAAATTCTCACGGCCGAAGTTGCTTTCCTCGATTTTCGCACTCGGTGGTTGCCAGATATTTTGACGTTCGGCACGTTGGTACTAGAGACTTTTCGAAAAAGATTTTTTCTTTTTGGAATTTTTGTCGGAGCGTGGCTCTAGGTATGGTGCAATAATGGCTTTGTCAGCTGCCAGCCATTTTCAACAGTCTATCAAGGTGAGTGGGACACGCAGCGAGTGCAGGCCGACCAGAGGAGATCCACAATCATTATTGCGTCGGATCCCGGGGTCTATTTAAACACGTTCTCCTCCTTCAGGGATCTCACTTTGCCTGAGAGAATCCCTCGGTTCCCCTCCTCTTCCCTGAGAGTTCCAGCTTCCTCTAGCATCCTTCTCGGCCTTAGGTGTCCTCCAGGTCGACTTTCATTATTCTCGCCATCTTCCTGCACTCCTGGGGCCGATCTAGGTTAGTTCCGAAACTCTTTGTCATTTTTCTGTCCTTTCTTTTTCGTACTCTGTTCGTTTAGCTTCCTTGAGGGCCTGTTTGCTATGTTTTCTAATTTTTTTGAGATTTTGTGGCTTCTGTTTGATCCAAAATATCTTCTGATATCTCCTCTTCTAGCAGTTCTAGGAGTTCGTCAGTCCCAATTTCCCAAAGTCCTAGTACCGTAGCCGAACCCGTAGCTAGGACCAAACCATGTCTGGCCTTTGCGTCGGACACCACCCCCTGCTCCTTGACTCCAGATGAATTCTCACTAATAAGGATTCAGTATGGAGTTCCCTCAGAGTACGAGCTGGAGCTTCTCGGGCCAACTGATCGGGCTAGCGCCCCTCCTCTCGATCGCTTCTGTCTGTACCAGGAGGCCTTCCGCACTGGACTTTGGCTTCCACTGCCGTCCTTTGTCGTTGCTCTCTTCCGTTTCCTGAACATTTCTCTAGCTTCTGTCGTATCGAACTCCTTTAGATTTTTGATAGGATTTCTTTCTCTTTGTAGTTTGGCTGAAGTTCAGCCAACGCTTTCTTTGTTTAGAAATTTCTACACCTTCAAGCATCATCCCTCGGCAAAAGACTGATGGTACTTCTCCCCTCAGTTTGGTAGAAAGGGGTTGCTGAAAGGTGCCCCTTCTTCTATCTACAACTGGAAGGAGAGGTACTTCTATGTCCGATGCCCGACCTTGGAGCTAGGATTACCCCCTTGGGGCTCTCTGAGGGATTCCGTCCATCGGGCTTCTAGCCTGGAAAGGGATGACCTCGAAGCCTCCAAAAAGCTCGAGGCCTATCGAGCCCCCCTCCTCCCCGAACTTCTGAAGGAACAACTTTTGTTCAACGTCAGCCTGAGTCCTCTTAATCCTGCCGGTACCATTATTATATATATTTATTTTTCTTTTCTTCTCCTTTCTCTTATTCCATCTCTAATCCATGTTGATTTTCTTTTATCATAGACATGGACGCAAGCGTGGCTCGAAGGTTAGCCCAGGGTCTCAAGACCCACAAGAGGAAAGATGCCTCGACTTCGGGGTCGGTGAAGAAAGCCAGGATAGAAGAGACAAGCTCGGCTGCACCTGCTCCGATGGCCGTCACCGTCGAAGTCCCTTCCGACGTCGAACCAGAAGTCCCCCGAGCCCTTTCAAGGAGCCCTCCGGCCGAGGATCCTGCTCCCAAGGTTCATCCCGAGGGGGCACCCGGGGTCGAAGGGAGGAGGAAAAAGAAGACCCTGGCCCGGAGGAGCCGCAGTCGCAAAGTTGCCGTTGAGGGGGCCGGCGGCTCCGAGGAAGATCTGGGGGAAAATCCCTTCAACAATAGGAACTTAATAAAGAGGCTGGTCGAAGGGTGCATTCTGTCCGAGGTTGTCAAGAGGATCATCCTAGCCGATCCCGAGCTGCGAGTCTGGGACTCTCAGGGATCTTTCCTCGAAGTAAGTTAACTCATCTTTTTCCTCAATTTATTCTTCAGCCTTTATATTGACTCCTCGACCTTTCTTATAGATTGGGCACCAGCTTGTCGCCAACGTCGAGGCGGTGAAGATCGTCAAGAGGGAGGCAGCTCGGGTGGAGGAGGGCTGCCTAGCTGGGGCCGCTCGCCTCGAAGAGAAGATCGCCGAGGTCCTTAGTCTCCAGGAGGTGCTGGAAAAGGAGGGACAAACCTCGTCCGATCTGAGGACCGCCTTGGAGGAGGAGAGAGAGAGGGCTGAGACCGAAATCTCCAAACTGAGGGTGCAGGCTTTCGAGTTGAAGGCGCAGGTTTTCAAGCTGAAAGTGCGGATTCCATCCCTGATTTCGGAGGTAGGGGCCCGAGCAGTGGAGGAGTTCAAAGCCTCCTCCGAGATGGAGGATCTAAATGTCCAGTTCGGCCAGGACGCCTTCATCAAGGGTTTCAAACTCTGCCAAGAGAAGGTGGCTGGGAGGTTTCCCGAATTGGATCTCGACTTTCTGAATGAGGCATCCGATGATGAAGCCAGACCATTCAAAGCCACTGTCGGTCCTCCCCCAGTCGGGACCTCATCGACCATCGCGGCTGCCGCTGATGATCTTCCGAGGATGTCGAGCCCCTCTACCTCTGCCCCAGAGGTTCGGAACCTCTAGCTTTGTATTTTTTCTTTGTGGTGATTTTCTTTCGTTCTCTTGTACTTGAAAATTATTTAATCAATGAAATTGGATTCTTCTTTACAGAGGGCCCCCCTCTTTTTTTTCTGTATTCTTTTTCTTCTCTTTTATCTTCTTGTACTAATCTGAGTCATGGCGCTCTTGTCTCCCAACGACAGTGCCCTGTCGAAGCTCTCCCCCTGCCACAGGGGATTCCTCTAAAGTCGACGATCCAAGACCTCAGAAGAAAAATTCGTCAGTTGACGAAGAAATCCAAGAAGCTGGAAGATGAACTTCACCGACTGAGGAAGAGCCATTCGAAAGTCACTGCGGAGGCTGTTCATCTCCAGGACCTCCACAAAAAGGGGCTCATGGAATTCATTCGGAAGAAGACCGACTTCATTACGGAGCTCGAGGAACTCCGGAGAAGTGCCAGCGATCGATCTTGGGCTCAGGCTTCTAAGATCAGCTCCCTTGAAGTCGAACTGGTGGCCGCACTGGAGAAGATCGGCCAGTTGGAAGGGAGCTCATCCTAGCTCACAGTCCAAGCCAACCGCAACCAAGACTGATCACAGAAGCTCTCCGACCTCCAAAAGTAGCTGCAGGATGCTGAGGCGAACTACGACACCTACCGAGTCGACTGGAGCGGGCAAGTAAAGGACTATCGAAGGAAGCTCCAGACGGCGACCGACGAAGTTGCCCACCTTCAGAGGTAGTTATCTGAGAGAGTCCAGCTCACCTCTGCACAAGGCTCTGATGAGCTTCGCTCCTTGAGGGGGACCATGGCAGAATTGTCCATGGCCCTTGGGCGGGGGGAGGCTGAACTGCAGTGGCTGAAGATTCAGCTGGTCCACGAGCAGCAGGCGGTCAAAGATGTCGAGGTGGAGTCCGAGGTCCTGAGGAAGAGGCTTCGAGAGTCGGAGGGCGAGAGCTGGTGGTTCCACCAGATGTACCGGGATATGCTGCTGAGAAAGATGGAACTAAAGGAGGAAGTTGAAAACTTACGACGTTCCCTGATAAGGATTGAGATCGAGAGCTCGAAGTCAGAAGAAGTCGGGCCTCCTTAGAGCTCCTTTCTTCTCTTTTTATGTATCCCCCTTTTTTTTTCTCTGGTCATTTTCCTTTTTGTTTTTGGCCTTCAGGGCTTTGTAATGTGTACTTCACCAATGAAATGAAAATGCAATTGTCTATTACCTTATCCATCTTGGTATTGAGTTGTCATTTACTGAACTTCTTTTGTCTTTCATCCCGTTTGACGTCGACGTTGTTTGAAGATTCTTGGTCGTCGCTGTGCTGGTTCACCCTTTGGGACCGAAGATTTTCGACAAGGGTCTTCTTCCTTGTTGAGGTGAGGTCCCCTGAGTCTCGACCTTCAAAGGCTTCATAACGCACGCTTTACTAATGAAATGAAATAAAATTTTTCTCATTACCTCGTCTATTCTTGCTTTGAGTCGTTGTTTACTGAGCTTCTTTTGTCTTTCATCCTATTGGATGTCGATGTTGTTTGAAGATTCCTGGTCGTCGCTGTGCTGATTCACCCTTTGGGACCGGAGATTTTCGACAAGGGTCTTCTTCCTCGTTGAGACGAGGTCCCGTGTGCCTTTGATGTAGTTCATTTTTTACTTATCGCTAGCATAGTTCATCATTTTCTCTTTTCATCTCCCCTTTTTCTTCTGTGTTCAAGTGAGGGTCTTCCCTCTGTTCTTAATGGGGTCGTAAGAGTGTAGAGGGGGCTGTTAAGGAGGCTTTTCTCCTTATCCGATCTTGATCGATCGAGCCTTTGTTCATGTCAGGATGAGATTCTCCTCTTGTTCCCGACGGTCAGTTTCAGCTCATGTTAGGACGAGGTTCTTCTTCTGTTCCTAACAGGGTTGTGGGGGCACGCAAGGACCACTGCTAGGGCCTCTCTGTCCATCCAATCTTTAAGTAACCGGGCCTTCGACTTTGCTCATGTTAGGACGAGGTTCTCCTCCTGTTCCTAACAAGGCTGTGGGGGTGCATAAGGGCCGTTGCAAGAGCCTCTCCCTCCATCCGATCTTTGAGAGATCGGGCCTTCGACTTTGCTCATGTTAGGATGAGGTTCTCCTCCTGTTCCTAATAAGGCTGTGGGGGCACATAAGAGCCATTGCAAGGGCCTCTCCCCCCGTCCGATCTTTGAGAGATCGGGCCTTCGACTTTGGTCATGTTAGGATGACGTTCTCCTCCTATTCCTAATAAGGCTGTGGAGGCACATAAGGACCGTTGCGAGGACCTCTCCCTCCATCCGATCTTTGAGAAATTGGGCCTTCAACTTTGCTCATGTTAGGATGAGGTTCTCCTCCTATTCCTAACAAGGCTGTGGGGGCACATAAGGGCCGTTGCGAGGGCCTCTCCCCCCATCCGATCTTTGAGAAACTGGGCCTTCGACTTTGCTCATATTAGGATGAGGTTCTCCTCCTGTTCCTAACAAGGCTGTGGGGGCACATAAGGGCCGTTGCAAGGGTCTCTCCCCCCATTCGATCTTTGAGAGATCGGACCTTCGACTTTGCTCATGTTAGGACGAGGTTCTCCTCCTGTTCCTAACATGCTTATTTTTGTTTGTACAGGGGAGTTACTTCCTGTCGTTATAAGCTTATGCCAGAAGAAAAAATATGCGAATATGAAAGAAATTTTTATTTAGGGCAAAGTTGTTGGTAATACATTCGTAGATTTTTCGAAACCTATAGCTACGGAAGGTCTGCTCCCCATCGAGGTCCTCCTGAGATGGAGTTGATAATCTCAATCAGAGGTCGATCTTCAGGTTGCCCCTCCCTCCTTGGCGGCTCCACTGCGGTAGGGCCCTAGGCCGGTCTTCCCTACCTTCAGGTCGACATCGAATAAATCGGTCGAGCCGACCTCGCCTGATGACTCCTCGATTTTGTCTCAGAGCTGAATGCATTCTTTCGTGTCATGGCTGTGGTCACGGTGATAGAGACAGAATTTGTTCGGGTTGCACTTTTCGGGGTGCGAGCGCATCTTTTCTGGCCTTGGCAGCTGCTCCCTAACCTCCATCAGCACTTGAGTTTTTGATGTGTTGAGAGGGGCGTAACTGTGGAATCTTTCGGGGAGAGAGCTCCGCTAAACTCTGCGGTTCGGGCTTCTCTGCTTACGAGCTCGGGGAGGAGTCTGAACATGCCTGTGTCCGGGAGGAGCTCGAGAACGCGGCCGAGCTTCACTTGGCCCTTTTTCAACTACAGGCTTGCTTGAGTCTCCCGCCTGCCGCTCCTTCGCGGTCTCCTCGTCCTTCATCTTGAAGGCTTCTTCTGCTCGGGCATATCCTTCGGCCCAAGCCAGCAAATCAGCAAAGTCCCTGGGATACTTCTTTTTCAGAGAAAATAAAAGATCGTTCTTCTGAAGACCGCCCTTCAGGGTGGCCATCGTGATCGATTGGTCCAAGTTTCGGACCTCCAACACGGTGATGTTGAAACGGTTGACGTAAGCTCGGATGGATTCTCCCTCCCTTTGCTTGATGTTGATGAGGGACTCCGAGCCTCTCCGGGGACGCCGGCTGCTAACAAAATGAGCCGCAAACTGGTGGCTCATCTGGTCAAAGGAGAAGATGGTACCTGGCTTCAATGCTGAGTACCAGTTCTTTGCTGCTCCCTTCAGAGTGGATGGAAAAGCTTGGCACAGGATGGCGTCTGGCACACCATGGAGCAGCATCATTGTCCAGAAGGCCTCCAGGTGGTCAACCGGATCCGAGGTCCCATCGTAGCTTTCGAATTGGGAGAGCTTGAAGTTTGGCGGGATCGATTCCTGCATGATTATTTGAGAGAAAGGACGGTCAGTGCAGATGTCCTCACCATAAGTAGGGAGAGCATGGCGGAGCTCTTCGATCCATCGGTTCATCTCCTGGAGCCTTCGATCCAGGAGGTCCTCTCGACTGCGAGTTTCAAGGGTCTTCTGATAGAGTGGAGGTAGGGATCCTCCAGGAGTGAAATCATGATAAGACCGGGGGCTCTCCACCCTCGGATTCCCCTTATCGGGGAAGACAGGATGACTGGCCCAAGTGGCCGCCCCACTGTCGGATCTTGGAGCTCCAGCGATGCTCTTTCCAACCACACTGACACTTGCGGTCATTGCTGCTGCTGCTGCATGGCCTGCACCACTTCAGTGAGGCCTCTGACTTGCTGAACCAATAGGTCTAACTGCTCCATACCGACTGTCGTTGTCGGAGGAGGAGGAGGAGCCTGAGAAACTGGAGGCGAGATCGGAGCCTGAGATCTAGCCGTGAAGGTCGTGGATCGTCTGGTGGATGCCTTTCAGGGAGGCATCAGATGGAGATCTAATAGGAGAAGGAGAGGAGGACATCGGAGGAGATGACTGGAGGCAGTCCCGTTGAGCACTCCTTTAAGAATAAGGGTACTGCGAAGACACAGTGCCCTTCCTCTAGCACCAATTCTGTTGGTGCAAAATTCTGCCAAAGCCGGAGTTGCAGGAGTCGAGATGACCGCGGCCGTCGTCGGGACCTGCAAGGAAAGTCTAAACCGGAGTTGGAGGTGCTTCGGTAAAATCCTCCGACGCTCAAGTCAGTACTCTGCTTCAACAGAAATGGAGTGCTCGAGTGAAAAATTTAGCAGAGTTTTGAGATAGAGTTTTTGAGCTTAGAGAAAAACGTATCTGGGGGTCCCTTTTGATAAATGGAGTGCGTAACTAATTGACAGTGACGTCTGTAACTGCCTGGTAGTGGGCTGTTCAGAGCCGCCCAAAGTTTGTTACGAAGAGTAGTGGCGTCAGGGATCATTCAGAGCCACGTGGAGTTTGTTACGGAGAGTAGAGTGGTGTCTGTTGTCGTGACTTGTCAGAGAGTAGTGGAGCCACGTGGAATCCGTTGCAGGGAGTGGAGCAGGATAGTGGCCATTATCGTGACTTGCCAGAGAGTTCGGATCTGTCGGCTGGAGCTCGGCTGGAACATCTGATGGAGCGGGATGGCTCTCTATCCCGTCGATCTGAGAGAAGCTCGGATATCTCCAAGGCTGCTAACGAGTCTACTATTATCGGATATCTTAGGCGCTGTTACTACAGGTGGGAGTCATCTGCTGTAGAAGCTCGAATGGAGACTTTTCGTTGGTGAAGCCCGGTAGGAATCTGATTGCTAGAGAAGTCCGTCTGGGATTCGCCTGATGTGGAAGCTCATCCGAAGATGATCCGCTGGAGAAGTTTGGTTTCATAAAGGATCTGGCGGGGGATCGGTCGGTGACGGACTTCGGATGGTGCTAGGAAGGTTCGACAGACGTCAGAGACGATCGATCGTTGTAAGAATCCAGCTGTCGGAGTCTATCCATTGCGAAAGCTCGTCTGAAATCCATCCACTGTGGAGGCTCGAACGGAGTCCGATTCTTGTGGGAGGCTGAAAGGAGGCCGCTTATTGTTGGAGCTCGATTGAAGATCGATTGTCGCAGGAGCTCGGAGTAACGACCTGGTCGGTGGATCCCGCCCCATGGTAGAAGCTCGTCTGGGATCTGACTACGAAGAAGCTCGGCTGAAGTCTACCTGTAATGGAAGTTCAAAAGAAATTTATTTACAGCAGAGGCTCGAATGAATTTGCTTATAGTAGATGTCCAGAGTAGACCGCCTACCGTAAGAGTTCGGAGTAGATTGCTCGTAGTAGAAGTTCGGAGTAGACCGCTCGTAGTAGAAGTTCGGAGTAGACCGCTCTAGTAGAAGTTCAGAGTAGACCGCTCGTAGTAGAAGTTCAGCTCTCACAAGAGCCCGATTAGAATCTTGAAGACGGTCGACCGTCGTAGAAACTCGGATGGAGTCCAATTTCTGTAGAAACCTCATTGTCGAAGAAGCTCGGATATTGACAGAGTCCGAAAGAAGTTCGAAGAATAGTTGATCACTGTAGATGGTCGGCTGGTGGTGAGGCCCAGAGAGCTTTTGGGGCGGCCCAATAGACGAATGTAGAAGTTCACTATCGAAAAAGTCCGGACGGTCGAGGGGGTTTGGAGAGACGCCACACACAAGGTCGGAAGCCGGAAGAGCCCTGGAAGGATCGGTCTTTTACAAACTTCGATCGAGGGGTATTTTATACCCAACATATTTTATTATGAATAAAATTGAGATATTTTATTTCATCATATGCTGTGCATTGATTAAAATTAAGATGAACTCCATAGATTAGGGTAATGATTTTAGGATGATGATTAAATCATACCAGTGAGATCTAAATCTCTAAAATTCTAATCTAAAATCTTTTCAGATCATTGTGTCAGAGATCAATGATACCAGATAGATTGACATATCCTATGTATGCTCGATGGAGAGGATGATTGATTTCACAATCATTTGTGTGGGGATACTAATACAAGGTTATGGGTGCTCATAAGAGGAGGAGTTCACTAAAGTGATCTATCATGAGAATTACATCTTATGGAAGTCTTACTTACATGTTAAAAGATAATTCTCTAGTGGGAGTAGTGCATGTAGTCCTTTGACCTGAGGCTACCACAGTACCTTATATATATAGATCTATATTTTGGTTTATTTTCTATCATGACTTTCTAAGATATGTGTGGGGTGTTCTGAATATAGTAAAATATATATGAAGATAGCGAGTGAGTCAATAAGGAATCGATCACTCTCGATAAGGGGAGATATCATCTTAGGCAATCTCATCTATCGATAACTCAGAAAGTCTTTGATCAAAGCATGATAAAAATTAGAAATGATTTCTAATATTTCATAGGTTGCATCATCATTAGTGAATTGAGATTCATTTGAATAAATGTTAGGATTCGATATTTTTCCATACCCATTACTTATTCTGGATGAAAGTAATCGAAGGATTGAATTGCATGGTAACTTGCCACTGAAAGATATTTTTAATATTTTCACTAAAATATTCTACATCTTTTGAATAGGTATAATATATTGCTATACATTAATCATGTCTTATAGGTTTTCATGAATTAAAGAGATTAATTCATGAGTCAGTTAGAGAAGGTTCTAATTTGACAATTCGGATCTACATGGATTTGACCTAAATTGATTAGATGGAGTCTAACCAAATCAGATCAATATGTATATGGACCTACTACTGGCTAGGTGTGGAGCCCAATGGATCACAGATATTAAGAACTTGATCAAAGATTTTATTTGAATCAATTTATGGATCGTTGGATCCAAATTGGATGGCTAATTAACAAAGTAGCATTTGTTGGCTAATCCTAGCTTCTATTTTGGTCAATATGGGTTCGAACCTGATTCAGATTGTGAACCAGATTAATCGAGAATTAATTTTGGTTTATATCCAATGTGGATAGCTATCAGATGGTGCCACTTGGCGGAAGGAGGCATCAAAATAAATAGGACTCTTACCTAACTTGGTGCAGAAATTTTGGTTTGGTAACTTCTTTTTGGTGTGGAGGAACGTGGAGAGTCCTTCTTAATTGGGTTTAAGACCCATGTGGCACCTCATCAAACCCTCTATCAGTCTAGCATAGGTTTTAAAGTGTTTGATGGCCTGATATGGCATGGAAGAGGAAGGAAAGCAGCACGTGCATGTGAAGACATCCCAAAGAGGTGCTTGCATCTATCTATTTTTAATAGAGAAACAAAAATGCTTCTTAAGGGTTTCTTTAATGATTTAAATCAAAGAATGCCCTCCTACCACATGGCAAAATATGGGATTTTTTTTATTTTAATTGGGACACCAAAAGACTTCTTTTTGTGGGCACATGCGTGCGATAAGCTGTGAAATGGTGTTTCATTTCAAGAGATCTTATCTCATAAGTCTTTTGGTTATGATAAAACTTATCATATAGTGGTTGAAATCCATGGGAAGGTGCTTCACATGCCCCCTCTTCATATATAAATAGGGGTCGGTAGATTTGAGGAGGGCATTCAATTCTTACATGCTCTCCTATCTTGGTTAGGACAAGTTTTCTCTCCTCTTCTCTCTTACACCCCTAGTTCTCTTAGGACAAGCCTATCTAGCCTATTCTAAGCCTAATTAGGTTTAGGACAAGGCTCAAGAGGGTCTTAAGAGATCTAACCAAGGTGTCAAGAGGCCAAGAAGTGGTCCAAGTCAAGTTTGAGAAGCGGTTCAACCAAACCGATAGAATCAGGGTCAACTTGGGTCCGACGATCGGGTTCAGAAGGACCATCTCTTTGAGCTAATTCTTGTGTGAGTCATCATTGGAGGGTATACACTTGTGTACCTTATGGAGATATTAAAAATAGTGATTGAGGTATTTATAAAATTATATGCTTCATTTTATCATAGTTTAATAATTTGGTTGAATGCATCAAAGGGGATCTTAGGGTTTAGGGTTTTGGGTATTGTAGGATTTCATAAATATTTTGAAATCCAACCTTCCGCAGTATGATTGGAACCCAACATCTTGATCTATTTGGAAGCAGTCATGAGTAGAGTTTCTGACAGATGGCTTGAAGCTATGAAATCAGAAATAGACTCCCTATATAACAACCAAGTATGGACTTTGATTGAAGCACCTGTGAGTGTGACCCAAATAGGTTGCTAATTGGAATGTCCATCTGGATAGTGCTTGCTATAACTGTATACCATCTAGAGAGTTTATCTCTAGTGAAAGGATAAATTCATTTATAGATTAAAACAAGCATCGAGGAGTTGGCACATTCATTTTTGAGATAGTCAAATTGTTTGACTTTATCAAAAATTTAGATGAACTATGTGTTGGAATTTGGAGTTTGGTGCATGCATATGTATTTCAAAATTTTATTTTCTAAATACTATAGTGGAGAATAATATTAAAATACTTTTAATCTAAATTATGTATGCATAAAAATATAAAATCATATAGATCTATTTCATATACTGAAATTGATGTATGCTGAAATTCAGATTGTGATCAAATCACATACCTGTTTTGTAATCTTTTTCATTAAATCTAGATCTAGAAGAGAAGTGATTCCTTCTTAGCCATACAAGTGTTCGGCCTCTACAAGTATCCACTCGAGAACAGCCTAGAACAGTCCTCTTTAATCTAATTTTTTGCTCCAAAAATTCAGCCTGTTGAATCTGAACGAAGTCTGGATCATGATCAACACTTGATCTCTTTCCTTGATCTTCTTATTATCCTCTTCTCTAGAGTTTCTTCTTGCTACGTGCTGCCACCAGATGCTAGAAACCAGCAAAAAAGAGGCACCTAATAGCCTTGGACGTAAAACACCTTGGGATGTACATCCCAAGAGAAGGGGCGTGTAGAACACCCAAGAGAGAAGAGAAAGGGGAGGAAGAGAGGGTGTGGAGACCTTCTATAGGCATGGTGGCTGCTGGTTTTTATTCTCTAGGGATCTTAGGGGAGGTCCCTTAAATAGGCACAAGGATTGAATCCTATTCAATCACATAATACAAGTCCTACTTGTATTGAGTTTCCTATTAGCTTAAGTTATCCAACTTACTTTACGAGACCCTTTAAGTGCCAATAATTGGAGCTCTGCACCTATACTCAGACACCCCAAAACACACCCAAGAGGTGCCCCATAGAAGATCTAAAGGCCCTCTAAACAATAGACACACCCAACTTGATCAAATCAAGGTGACGTCCAAGAATAACTATCAAGAAAATTAATTAGGGACTTACACCCTTAATTTATATGATCCATAATCTTAGACATCCAACAATTAGAGTCTCATGAACCTTATTCATGGAGGTTATTAGAAGGTAATTAATTTAGAATTATTTTATCAAATAAGTAATCCCAACGAAAAGAAAAATTGGGTCCAACTATGTACTAGCAAGGTTATCATGAACCCAATGAATTTTTTTAAATCCAATTGATACTTCATAAGCTTAATTACTAATTTCAGGCCTAATCCCTTTGTTGTGCGACCCCATAGATTTCATTCTATCTGATAGTGAGACATACAATGATCTCTATTATTGTATCATTGAAACTCTTTTCAAAGGGTTGGAGTAATTCCACTCAAACTGATCAAAAATTGTCGATTCAGAATAATCCTAGTGAGCTATTATAATCCACCAGCGATACCTAGTAGTATATAGTGGTAACCCAATAAAACTGAAATGAACCTCTAGGTATAGTTAACATGTAATTCAGTCCCTCTATCGTGAGTCTCAACTTGATGGTAGGTCATGGATAAATCGTCAAACCTCAACATCAGTCATACATAGATTCGATTAGGTCAAGTCCAGTTGTGACTTCTATAGAAACTCTTTTCCATCGATCACACTGCTGTGGCCATAAACTCTTGGACTTAGCCTTCAAATCTCATAAGACTACTCCTCTCTATTAAGATCGATAGATCCTATCTTGATACATACCCTACTCCTACGGTGGACCAACTGTCACCAACATCCACTACAAGGGCTCATTGAGATCCATATTTGTGTGTCAGTCAAACTCCAGTAGCCTCACTACAAGTAGCAGTGCCATCTCAAGTCAAAGGACCAGTCACGCAACTATAATATCGAGACAATCACTGATGATCGAATAGAAATCTAAGTGATCTCTCGCATAGTCACGCTCAGTATTAGTTATTCTCTGATAACTATCCACACTCATTGCCTAGTGTCTCTACACAGTAGATCAGAGATTCATCTATCCTGAAGAAAGTAATTTGTGCATCAGTCTATCCAGATCTATCACCATCCTCGTGATGATCCTATAATTGAGAGTATTTAGAAATTAAATACATATCTCTAATTCTCAACATCTTGAGAATATGTATCGAAACTAATTCTATGGACGATTCAAGAACACATAATACTTGAATGAAAAAGAACTTGCCTTTTTATTGATTATATCAATATATTGAGTATAAAATTGTGTCCTAGATTTATTACAATGTATCAACCATATTGAGTTCTAGAACATACATCTAACAATCTTCTACTTAGACTAAAGCTAATTGGCTATAAATCTAAGTCCCATCTTCTCAAGGTGGACTTTCATTTTTGGTTGGCTCAACTACTTAGTCAACAGGTCTGCCACGTTATCCGTGGAGTCTACTCTTTGCACCTCAATATATTTCTTTTCGAGGTAGTCGTGTATGATATGAAACTGTAGCTTGATGTGCTTAAATTTTTGATGAGACCTCAGCTCCTTAGCAAGTGCTATAGCTCCATTGTTGTCGCAGTATAGCGATATGGTATCTAATGTCATAACCTCAATTTTCACGATGAACTTCTTGAACAAGAAGTCTTCCTTTGTAGCATCCGAAGCAACAACATACTCAGCCTCCGTGGTCGAATCCGCTATGATGGGTTACTTGAAACTCTTTCAGCTAACTGTGCCACCATTACGAATAAACACGTATCTTGATGTAGATTTTCTATCATCAAGATCAGACATAAAGTTTGAATCAGTATACCCCTCGACTCGTAACTCAGAATCACCTCCAAAGACTAAGAACAAATCTTTAGTCCTTCTTAAGTACTTAAGGATGTTCTTCATAGCTATCCAGTGCTCCTCGTCTAGATTCGACTAATACCTGCTCGTGACACTCACGATAAGGGCAATATCAGGTCGAGTACATAGCATGGCGTACATGAGGCTCCCTATGGTCGAGGTGTAAGGAATCCTACTCATGCACTGTACTTCCTCAGATGTGGTCGGACATATCGTCTTGGAGAGAATAATATCATGCCTAAGAGGTAAGAGATCTCTCTTGGAGTTTTTTATGCTTAATCTCTTCAACACCTTCTCTATGTACAGCTTTTGTGACAGGCCAAGTATCCATCTAGGTCTATCCCTATAGATCTTTAGTCTGAGAATATAGGATACTTCTCCTAGATCTTTCATGAAGAATTTCTTATACAACCATCTTTTAACCGTGGTCAGCATGGAAATGTCATGTCCAATAAGGAGAATATCATCCATGTACAATACGAAGAAGGTGATCGCACTCCCGCTGATCTTCTTGGATACACAAGATTCTTCTTCATTTTTGATGAAATTAAATAATTTGATTGTCTCATCAAAATGATGGTTCCAACTGCGAGAAGCTTGCTTTATGTTAGGAATTATGTCCTAAAAAGCCAATCGTTTAATGATTGTGCTGATTATAAATATATATGAATTGATAAATAATAAAAGTTATTTGATATTTTTCATCACAAGATTATATCTTCTAACGAACTCTTATGTTGTGATGAAATCCTTAGGACTACTTTGATCAATAAAGAAGGATTTATCGCATAGTCCTTAAACTGGTTCACGACCAAATGATACGCTATTACTAAGACAATAGCGATATCAAGTGTAGGTCGTTGTGTGCCATATGTATTGGTTATTCTCATAACCAAATGGTATGAAGATACTGATATGGCATGCAGGTGATATGTAGGGGTGCATCGTCACTGAACGTGACCAACCGCACAGCACTCTGCTGTCAAGGATAGCTCGCAAAGGGTATGGGTATAAGTATTCCTTCGACCTGAGATCACCATGGTAACTTACAAGCAACTCACTGTACTTTGGTATCGGACTAATTGAGTTTTTAATTTAGTGACGAAAGATTTTTGGGTACAGTCAAATACTTATCAAATCAATGCGTGAGTCAAGATGGGATTGACCCATCCGAATTAGTAGGAGATAAGCATCAGTGTATTTCAATTTAGCAAAATCTGAGCCCGAATAATCCATATGATGAATTTGAAAAAGATTGAAATACAATGTGGATGACTTATCTTGGATTGACAGTTAAATTTTAGGTCATCCTTGAGCATTAGAGTCAAAGGGATGAATTATATGTTAATCATATGCCAATAGGTTCTTGAATGCTACTTTGCCATCATTCGACCTATCTGGACGACGTGTCATCATTACTAGATGGTTACATCGATTGATTCAGGAAGGTATTTCTATGCTTCTGATTTAGATTCGAATCTATTGGGTCATACTTAAAAAAAATTCTGAATGATCATGTGGCTGATCAATGATTGAGAATCGTTCAAGGGCTTAATCGTCAATTCGATTGATGCTTAACCTTATGCAAAAGTTACAATAAATTAATTCACCATGTGTTAGTAAATTAATGAAGGATTAATTAATAATTAAATTATTTATTAGCTCAATTTAATTGAGTAAAGAAGATTAAATAAAATTTAATTGAATAGGATTCAATTAAATTAGATCCGATTAGGATATAAGATGACCTAATCGCTTAGAGAGAATTGTCCCTGATTTAATCAGGACTTTGATTCAATTAATTTTTAAATTAATTAAAATTTGATAAAAAATTTATGAATCTAATTAGATTAGATTTTATATATTTTATTTGGATTAAATCAGATGTGATTTGGTTTAGATCCAAATAAGGAAACTTAGAGTCCTTATTGGAATAGGACTCTTCTCCCTTGCGCCAAACTAATTTGCATGCCATATATCTCCACGCACAAAATTATTGTGTATGATATTTTTTTACATCAAAGAGTCCTTTCCCTTCTCTATCTCCTATCCAAATCTGATTTGATTTTGATAAAAGAAAGGTTCTAAAAATATTCTTTATCAGGAGAATCTGTTCTCATCTAGATCAACCTCTCCACGCCAATAAATTTTTTGCTCCTTATATGTATGACATTTTGAAGAAATTTTTTTTGAGAGATTAGTTGGAGAACTAGTTTACTGTAAAAAAATATGAGAAGATTCATCCTATATTTTTTTGGTATATTTTAGGATATAGAATTGTGAAGGGGAAGGAATCCTGTAAGAGTCCAAGATCATTAGGACTCTTCACCCCACCACCTTACATGCCTATAAAAGGGGCTTTTGTAGTTTCTTTTGTATGTGTAAGATACTAGAAGAAGAGTTCTTCACATGGATGAAGTTTGGGCATGGGTTATGGCATGAAAAATAGAGAGGAGGGTCCTTTCTCTTGGGGTGTGTGCAAAAATCTGAATATCTGATTTTTGGTTCTAAGGGTTTGGGAAGAGAGAATAAATTAAAAAAAAAACTATTTTCTTCTTTATCTTCTATTCACCTCTTCATCTTCCCTAGAAGTTCATCTTCAACCTCTGAAAAAGTTTCAGAGATTTAAACAAAAAATTCAGATCAGTCAAGAAAAGATCGATCAGATCAGAGCTTCGAGTGGATTTCCTATAGAGGTCGGACACATATGCAGCTATGAGCAACCAGCAAGGACCTTCTCTACCATATTCTCAATAGTGATGATCATTGTCCCATACTCAGGTATCGAGCTCTAAACTCAGATTAGAAGTAGATGTGATCTACTGCTCATATGCATGCATGCTGATTTTATCTTTGGATTATTTCAGATTTTATATGCAACATAACATGTCATAGATTTTAGAGTAGATTTATTTGATAATTAGATCATATATATGTTAGATTAATTTAATTAATCTAGTTATCTTCTCCTATAATTTTTTCAAAAAAATTTTGAAATACATGCATGAAATCGCCTACGCATCCCAACAGTTATATCAGAGCCTAGGTTCGTTATGACATGATTTATGTGTATATTAAATTTGAATTTTAATTTTATTTAGATCTGATATGTGATATTTTGATCTAAATTTAATTAATAGTTTATCACACAAACTGACATAAGGTTGTCCTGCTGTAGGATTTATCCCTTACAGTGAAAAGATTGTCCTAGTTTGTGCTGATCTTTGATAAAATTTGATTTTATATCATGCATGTGATGTTTATGATCTGATTTAGATGTGATCTAAGATTATAATCAAATTTGATATAATTTAGATGAGATCTAAATTCATGCATATGTGATATGTGATTAGATTAGATGATCCGATTAGCAAGTATTTGGATTGAGTTGATCTCTAGACCGTTCGATCATAGGAGCAGAAAGGATTTAAAGACTCTCTCTTTCCATTCGATGGGATGCTCTTATGATGTATAGGGGTGCCATATGATTAGATCCTATGAAGAAAGAATACGAAAAAAAGAACTTATTTTTTTGCAAAATCCTAGATCTTGAAACTCTAGGTTTGTTGTATGTGATACCAAGTTGTATGAAAAATAAGATATCTAATCTATGTGATTAAAATTTTTTTAATCATAAAAAAATAAAATCTTAAGTTATAAAAGTTTTAGATATGATCTAAAAGTATTATGATTGAATTTATTTTAGTGTAATACAAGAATTTTGAGATCTGAAACTTCTTGAATTATACTCGCACAATTACTGAGCCAACCCAATTTTGAACTGAGTCAACCCAATCTCTATGTGTAGCCAGCTCAATGTTGATTAAGTTGATCCAATTTTAGAATAAAAAATATTTACATAATATTTCTTGTAAATTATTTACAAAATAAAAGGTTGAAATTATTTCAAATAATAACCTAAACCCATGTTGACGCTGAATTTAATTGAGAATTAAGTGTAGAATCAATTAGATCTAGAATTATGAATTAAAGATCTAATATTATTCACATAAAATATGGGAGCATAGGTTAGCTCAAATCAGGTCCTCTTAATTAAGTTAGACCTAAGGTTAGAATCAAAGAGTTAATGGACTAACTAAAAAATTTGATTAAATCTAACCAAATATTGAATTAGATTAAATCAAAATTTTTCTAAAACCAATACAATAGTTGTAGATGGTCAAGTCTATATCTTTGATTAGATCAAATGGATCTTGATTGTGGCTCAGTGGTTGAATTTGAATCATTAGGTTAGTCAAATCGAAACTAATTAACCAATTGGTGTCTAAGGTAAGTTTGGCATTTCAATCAATGATTTTTAACTAGGAGTGACTTATCTAGCCATTTTGATGGTGTCTAAGGCAAGCTTAGTAACCCTCCCATTAATCTCATTGACCTGACTAATTTGGTGAATTATGTCTTGATTAGATCGTTAAGTGATTCGAGTTGATCCATGCAATTAAGGTTGATCAGTGTGACTAATCTAGGTACCAATTCAACCAACATAACCTTAATCCAATTCAATAACTTGATGAGGTCAGTGGGAGGATTGTGCTTTACTGGTTGATCTCTTCTCATCTCTTCTTAAAACTAATTATCAAATTTTTTAAATTATTAGATCTATAAAATGAGCTAGTTATGGAGATAACTAGATCATATCCTTCCATTAAGATGAATGATAATGGGTCTATTATTTCTGATTGACATTGCAGGTGCCATCTGTTTGGTGTTCTCTCTGAATGATGAAATTATCATTCATCATATGATGATTCTGTTGTACTATTTGATGATGGTTCAGTTGACTGAGCCATCTTCAGATCTGTTCATTCATTAGTTAGAAATAGTTTGATCTAATCGAAACTTTTAATGGAGGCCCATCATCTATTAAAATAAAATCTGAGATAAAATTAATTACTAAAAATTATTTAGAGAAATAATTGGTTGAAAACCTATCTATAAATGCATATGGGTTGATCGAGCCATCCTCAGGCCTGTATGCAGTCTGTGTGGATTCTAGTATCTGCTAAAGAATTAAAGTAATCCCTCAGATTTAAGGTAAAGGATACCAATTCGACTAAAATAGTGAGAGAATGTTTAGACTAAAGTATAAGTCTTTAGGCTCAATCAATTCATAAACATAGAGGTCTTGTATTTTCTTTTCAGTTATGGCTAGATGTACGTTGCTCCATTCATTATTTGATAGTGATTAATTTATAGGATCCAACTTTAATAATTGGTATCAAAAATTGCGAATAGTCCTAGAGCATGAATGAATCATACATATGATTATGGATCTAGCACCTGAAGTTTTCACATCTAACCTTTGTGATGCGATCAAAGATACTTATCAGAAGTGGCCACATGATCATATCACCGTGTGGTGTTATTGAGAGCAGCAAAGAACATGAATTTAGTTATAAATTTGATGATGCTCAGTGGAAGGAAATTCTTCAAATGTTGAAGGAGTTCTTTCGCACATCTGAAGATATATCTTCAGTGTGGCAATAATTCTTTAAGAAAAAAAAAGAAAAGAAAGGTACAAAAGAGTCATGCTAGGGCTAATGAGTCTAAACTGACAAAAAAGTCTAAGGTTAACCTGGTCTGCCAGAGTCTCTTGATCTGAAGAGGATAAGGAAAAGAAATCAGCAAAGAGTTGCTGAACAAGATACTTATATAATAACACATTGTAATTTCTCTATCTGTGATACTATTACCTAAATATTAGATATGAAAAGTCTATGCAAATTGTTGCAATGACTTCAAGTTAATAGAAAGATTAGAAACAGTGAGAGGTTCCTGAACGTTGGAGATGGAAGTTATGTTCCCATCCTGATTTTAGGAATCGTCAGCCTATTTTCAATTCTAACAATGTTGTTTTAGTGATTGTCACTATTATCTATTGATTTTGTGATATCATTATGAATGATGTTAAAATCATATGGATAACTGAGAAATGATATTTATGAATAGTCATAGCCTATTAGTGTATTGTACACAATCAAACAAACTCCCTAAAGTAGATAATGTCATGAAAACCTACCTTTGGCAATTTAGACTCGATCATATAAATAAGAATAGGATCAACAAGAGATAATTTTCGAAGTTAATGATTGTGAATCATTATTATTACCCAGTTATGTAACCCAAGAGGAGGGGATGAATTGGGTTTTTGAAATTTTAAAGTTAATTTAGAACCACAAGGATTAAGTAATGATAAGCAAGTTATATGTAGTAAGTGATTTGAGCAAGGTGTAGAAATGAGATGTAAGAATGCAAGAAAATAAAGAAATTTACAAAGAGAGCAAGTAAGCACAACACAAACAATCAAGATTTATAGTGGTTCAGTACCAACCTTGCACCTACATCCACTCCCTAAGCTCCTACTTGAGAATTTAAATCCACTAAAATGTATTCAACAAGAATACAATGTCGGTAACTCCGACTCTAGCTATCCTAAGTTAGAACACTTATCTTTTGGGCACAAACCAACTCAATATAATTCGATTTAAGGTTTGGATTAACCTATCCAAGTTTTGGAACTCTTTCAAAACTAAAGATCAAGACAAAAATAGAGTATAAGAGATAATGATAAAGAAATACAAGTTTAGCTCCTTTAATGAGTAAATAAAATTTTAAATATACTTTACACAACAAGGAAGAAGTTTTTCTGATTTTCTTTGAGGTTGTTGAAGACTTGAATGAGCTCTTGAGGGGTTGGTGAACTTAAAATGAGAGCTTCTTTTGCTTGAAGAGGACTTTTCGCTTAGGGCTGAAATAAATACTTGAATCTCTTCTCTTTTTTCCTCCTTTAAGCACCTTTATATCTTCAATAGATGGTGGAGAGTAATTTGGGTAGGATTAGAGATATTAGAGTGCATTAAATGAGCATTAAATACTGCCAAAATGAGCTAAAAAATTAGTCATTATGAAGATTTTCCATCACAGGGGTTGACTCATAGGGTCGTCCCTTGCACAGGGGTCAACCTCTATGGTGCAGAACAGAAAGTGACTATTCTGTATCTTTGACTTGCACAAACAACAGAGATCGTCCCCTTTGGGTGTGCCAGCCAAAAATAGCGTGCCGTTTAGCCTCTTTTGACAGGGGTCGACTCAGAGGGTCAATCCTTTTCTTTAAACTTGATTTTCTCTCAAAATATATATTCAAAAAATATATAATTACCTCCAATAGATCATAAATTTTCTATTCTTGCTTTTGAAGCTTTCCAATCAGAACTTGATAAAATTATGATTTTACCCCTAAAATATAATAAATATTTTTCCAAACCAAAATCATTAGTAACCCCCTCAAATATTTTATAATCATCAAAATCAATTCATGGAGCAACAATCTTCCCTTTTTTTATGATGACAAAATACTTGAGCAAAAGCAAAATATAACATATATAAAGCATTGATTAAAAATTTTTAAATTTATGAAGATGCATCACTTAAATATTATAACCAATTATTTGAATAAAATACATTATGAGTAGTTTGAAGATTAGTTTGAAAATTGCTTATAAGATTATTTTTTTTAATAATTTTCTTTGATAATTTTGCTTATTGCCCGATTTTATTTTTCTACTCTCCCTTTTTGACAACATCAATTAAGACCTTAGGAGGTTTTTAAAGAAAAATAAAAAAGACTCTCCCTCACTATAGCAATCATAAAGGATATTTTAATTTGCTCATATAGAAGATATTGCCATTCATAATATTTCATAGCACATATATGAGGTTTTTTTCATATCACATAATTAAGACATTTCAATTGATGCTATTCATAAAAATCAATCCAAATGACATTCATAGAAGTTAAAATCATATATATATATATATATCCAAAATATGACTGAAGAGTTATCAGATACATAAGTGTCATAATACATAAGAGTCAAGTCAAAATATATAGGCCATACAAAAGTCATGGGTAACAAATACAACTATCCATGAGTCAATCAATCAATAAATACAAAGGTCAAAAGTTAGATCCTAGACATAAAAGACTAACTATGCTAAATCTAATAAATATCATGGCTAGAGGCATCAGAATCAGAAGAGTCAAAGATGTGATGAGGAGACTCAGGATCAAAGCCACAGGCACGTCCTCGATCACGTCTGTCTCGGTCACGGGTAGAAGTACCAGCATGAGCAGAAGGGCGAGAAAGCCCTGGAGCCTGGGGAGATATGGACTCTGCTAGGAGAATAAGTCTGATGGTGTCCAATTGATCCAGAGCTCTCGACATGGACTACATCAAGATACCAATCTGAGTAGAGATAGCCTCACTAGAGCCCCTGATCTCTCTCCTCAAAAAATCAAAGCCACTCTCTAAAATACCTCAAAGCATAGCCGCCTCTGCAGACAGGTTGGAGACCTCCATGATGTCCTCTCACGGTTGGGGATGGGCTAAGACTAATACCTGCCTCTGTAAATCTAAAACTCTATCCGTCAGTCTTAGAATATATCCCTCAAGCTACTTAAGTTATGCGGACTGAGCAGAAAGCATCTGAAAGACAGTAGAGATATGAGGGATCAAGGTCTAGTCAGAAACAGCCTGAGATGTCATCTTCTGAGTAAAATCTGAGGTGGCAAACTGTTGGGATAAAATGGAAGCAACACGCTGGGACATCAACTCAATCTGATCGTTCGCAAATATGATCTCTGAAGGATCTACTCTGCTCTCTGACTGTGGTACAGAAGCATCCATCCTCACTGACTCTGAGGGACCAGCCTCGTGATCAGACACGAACTGAATATTAGGAGATGCTCTGTGATCACGAGGAGGTGAAGATGGTCCCTCCTCCTTTGCTCTCTCCTCAACACCCTTCGACCAACCACCATCAGTCTTTGAAAAACCCATATGATGCAGTGTGTGACGGTTGATGGTGTCAGAATATGATAATCTGGTGACTGTCTCTCCCTCAAAATAGACTCCGAACCTCTTAAAGACCAGGGTGAGTGCCATACCATAAGGCAGGTGAGCCTTAGACCTATTTAGGGTCTCTCTAATGGCCTCAATCATCAGAGTAGGAAGGTTCAAGGGGGTCTCGGTGATCATATGGTACATGATACATATATCCCTACCAGATAAGAGGTCATGCCTGCCACTCCTAGGGACAAAAAGTTTGGTCACCATGTGATGCAAAAGTCTCATCTCTACTGAGAGTATCATTGCTTCTAATTTATTTAAATTTTTAATAAATACTCTCCCTAAAATAACACTTAATCCCTCTTCTTTGATTGGGAGCTCCATATGAGTATAACCTTCACAAGACAAGTGCAAGATTTGTCCCAAAAGTAATGGATCAAGAATAATGTTAACACCTTTCACTGAAGACTTTACTGTTCCATTGTAGTAATTTAAATTCAAATAGAACTCTCTAACCAAATCAACATAAGTATTTTCCTTCAATAGACAGTAAAACTCACATCCTTGACTTTTAATTTTTGATCCAATTGAGAACCCCTCATTTTAAAAAAACTTAAAATCTATGTTCTTCCCAGGTTCTACTTTTCGATTGGAGAGTGGTACATTGCTTGGACTAAGTGGAGACTGCGAAGAAGCTGGAGCAGGACCTGGAACTGGGGTTGGAGCAGGAGAGGGCTCGGCTGCCATTCTTTTTCTACGCACATCCTCCTCTAACCCACGAACAGACTTTCTTCTCGATGGTAGCTTCAATTTGGGAGTCATTTTGGATAAGAGAGACTTGCAAACAACTTAGAAGACCTAATGAGAGGTAGAGTGAAAAGGATTTTAGAGAAAAAATAAAGATTTTGGAAAGATAGACCGTCGGTTTGGAGAAGAAGGTTTGAAGCTAGGGTAAGCTTGATCCGCCCAAACGAAGAAGAAAAAGAAAGGGAATTTAGTTTCTAAATGCATGATTTGAAGGGGAAACATGGTGGGAAGAGGAATTTTAAAAGAATTTTACAGTTAAGAGAGTGGAGAGAGAGGAGATTTTTGTTCGGTGGGATGAGGAAGATGAAAGGCGAAGGGTCGGCTCCTTTACAAATGGAGATTTTCTAATAAAACAGAGTGTCCAATGGATTTTAATAAAAATTATAAGTTTACTCTAGGATCGACCCTAGGGGTCGACTCATGGTTAGAAAAATTCAAAAAAATGATAGAAAAAATTTGAAAAAATTTAAAACTTATGGGAAAGGTGTCTATTTAAGAGATTGATCATATGAAGGATAGTTTTAAGATTTTTAAGAAAAGAAAGATGAGAAATTGAGCTCAAAATTTGGTTCAATAAATTTTTAGCAAAAAAGAATTTGGAATCAGAAAAATACTTAAGCTGATGAATCAAGGATTTCTAGTTCTCTCCTAATTTCATAAAATCTATCTTCACTTAAGGCCTTGGTAAAGATGTCGGCCAATTAGTTATTTATATAATTAATAATTAATATTTAATTTATAAAATTATTAAATTAAATTAAATTTAAAATAAATATTTATATAATTTTTATATAATTATTGATTATAATGATTATAAATTTATAAGTTATTTATTTTTTAGTATAATTAAGTATCATATATATATATATATATATTGTTGGTGCAGAATTCTGTCGAAGTCGGAGAAGCTGGAGCTGGGATGACCGCGGCCGCCATCGGGACCTACAAAGAAAGTCTAAATTGGAGTTGGGGGTGCTCCGGCAAGATCCTTCGATGCTCAAGTCAGTACTCTGCTTCAACAGAAATGGAGTGCTCGAGCGAAAATTTTGGCAGAATTTCGAGATAGAGTTACCAGCTTAGAAAAGAACGTATCTGGGGGTCCTTATTTATAAACGAAGGGCATAACTGACTGACAGCGATATCTGTAACCGTCTGGTAGTGGACCGCTCAGAACCGTGTGGAGTTTGTTACAGAGAGTAGTGGCGTCAGGGGTTGTTCAGGGCCACGTGGAGCTTGTTGCGAAGAGTGGAGTGGTGTCTGTTGTCGGGACTTGCCAGAGAGTGGTGGAGCTGCATGGAATCCATTATAGAGAGTGGAGCAGGATGGCAGCTCTTGTCGTGGCTTGTCAGAGGGTGGTAGAACCGCATGGAATCCGTTGCAGCGAGTGGAGTAAGGTAGTGGCCCTTGTTGTGGCTTGTCAGAGGGTGGTGGAACCGCATGGAATCTGTCGCAGCGAGTGGAGTAAGGTAGTGGCCCTTGTTGTGGCTTGCCAGAGAGCTTGGATCTATCGACTGAAGCTCGACTAGGATGCCTGATGGAACAGAATGGCTCTTTATATCATCATTCTAGGAGAGGCTCAAATGTTTCGAGGTCGCTGACGAATCTACTATTGTCGGACGCTTCAGATGCTAACATTTCATGTGGGAGTCACCTGTTGTAGGAGCTCGGATGGAGGTTTTTGTTGACGAAGTCTGAAAAAGTCCGTCTGGGATTTATCTAATGTGGAAGCTCATCCGAAGATCGTTCATCGGGGAAGTCCAGTTTTATGAGGAGCCTGGCAGGAGGTCGGCCGACGACGGACTTCGAATAGCACTGGGGAGGCTCGACAGACATCGAAGGTGATCGGCTATCGCAAGGACCCAGTTGCTGGAGCTCATCCGTCATAGAAGCTCGTCCGGAATCCATCCACTGGAGAAGTTCGGGCGGGCTTCGGTTCTCGCGAGAGGTCGAAAGGGGGCCGTTTATTGTAGGAGCTTGGGCGAGGACCAGTTGTCGTGGAAGCTCGGAGTAGTGTCCCGCTGTAGAAGTTCGTCCAGAGCCCACTCGCTATGGGGTAGCTCGGTTGAAGTCTACCTGTAGTAGAAGTTCAGAAGAAATTTGTTTATAGTAGAGGCTTGAAAAGAATTTGCTTACAGTAGACGTCTGGAAAAGACAGCCCGCTGTAGGAGTTCGGAGTAGACCATTCGTAGTAGAAGTTCGGCTCTCGCAGGAGCTCGATCGGGATCCGAAAGGCGGTCGACCATCGTAGAAACTTGAAAGGAGTCTGGTTACTATAGAAATCTCGTTATCGGAGAAGTTCGGATGCTGACGAAGCCCGAAAGAAGTTCGGGGATAGTCGGTTGCTGTAGAAGGTCGGCTAACATGGGGCCCTGAGGGCCTTTGGGGTGACCCGATGGATGAATGTAGAAGTTCATTGTCGAAGAAGTCTGGACGGTCGAGGGAGTTCAGAGAGGCGCCACATACAAGGTCGGGAGCCGGAAGAGCCTCGAAGGATCGGTCTTTTACAAACTTCGACCGGGGGGGTATTTTATACCCAACACCATTCCCCCTACTTTTGAGTTCGGGTTTCGAATGAAGTACAAAGAAATTCTCACAGCCGAAGCTGCTCTCCTTGATTTTCATACTCGACGGTTGCCAGGTATTTTGACGTTCGGCACACTGGTACTGGAGCCTTTTCGAAAAAGGTTTCTTCTTTTTGGAATTTTCGTCGGGACGTGGCTCTAGGTACGGCATAATAATGACTCTATCAGCTGCCAACCATTTCCAACAGTCTGTCGAGGTGAGTGGGACACGCGGTGAGTGCAGGCTGGCCAGAGGAGATCCGCAATCATTATTGCGCCGGATCCCGAGGTCTATTTAAACACGTTCTCCTCTTTCAGGGGTTCCACCTTGCTTGAGAGAATCCCTCAGTTTCCCTCTTCTTCCTCAAGAGCTCCAGCTTCCTCTAGCATCCTTCCCGGCCTTAGGCATCCTCCGGGTTGACCTCCATCATCCTTGTCGTCTCCCTGTACTCCTGGGGTCAATCTAGGTCAGTTTCGAAACTTCCTGACGTTTTCTTATCCTTTTTTCTTCGTATTATGTTCGTTTAGCTTTCTTGAAGACTTTTTTGCTATTTTTCCTAATTTTCTGAGATTTTTGTGGCTTCCATTTGATCCAAAATATCCTCTGATATCTCTTCTTCTAGCAATTCTAGGAGTTCGTCAGCCCCAGTTCCCCATTGTACTAGTATCGTAGACGAACCCGTAGCTAGGACCAAACCCTGTCTGGCCTTTGCGCCAGACACCATCCCCGGCTCCTTGACTCCGGATGAACTCTCACTGATAAGGATTCAGTATGGGGTTCCTCCGGAGTACGAGCTGGAGCTTCTCGGGCCATCTGACCGGGCTAGCGCCCCTCCTCTCGACCACTTCTGTCTGTACCAGGAGGCCTTCCGTGCCGGACTTCGACTTCTGCTGCCATCTTTTGTCGTTGCTCTCTTTCATTTTCTGAATATTTTTCTAGTTTCCATCGTGCCGAACTCCTTTAGGTTTTTGATAGGATTTCTTTCTCTTTGTAGTTTGGCCGAAGTTTGGCCGACTCTTTCTTTGTTTAGAAACTTCTACACCTTCAAGCACCATCTCTCGGTAAAGGATTGGTGGTACTTCTCCCTCCAGTTCGGTAGAAAGGGGTTGCTAAAAGGCACCCCCTCTTCTGTCCATAACTGGAAGGAGAAGTTCTTCTATGTTCGATGCCCGATCTTGGAGCTAGGATTACCCCCTTGGGGCTCCCTGAGGGATTCCATCCGTCGGGCTTCCACCCTGGAAAGGGAGGACCTCGAGGCCTCCAAAAAGCTCGAGGCCTATCAAGCCCCCCTCCTCCCCGACCTTCTGAGGGAACAACTTTTGTTCAACGTCGGCCTGAGCCCCCTTAACCTTGCCGGTATCTTTCCCCCTCTTCTTTTTTTTTTTTTTTTTTGCTTCCCCTTCTTCTTGTTCCATTTCGGAGCCATGCTGATTTTCTTTTATCGCAAACATGGATGCAAGCGTGGCTCGGAGGTTAGCCCAGGATCTCAAGATCCATAAGAGAAAAGACGTCTCAACTTCAGGGTCGGTGAAGAAAGCCAGGACAGAAGGGACAAGCTCGGCCGTGCCTGCTCCGATGCCCGTTGCCGTCGAAGCCCCTTCTGACGTCGAACTCGAAGTCCCCCGAGCTCCTTCACAGAGCCCCCCGACCGAGGGTCCCATTTCGGAGATTCATCCCGAGAGGGCACCCAGGGCCGAAGGGAGGAGGAGAAAGAAGACCCTGGCCCGGAGGAGTCGCAGTCGCAGGGCTGCCGCCGAGGGGGCCGGCGGCTCTGAAGAAGACCTGGAGAAAAATCCCTTCAATAACAGGGACTTAATAAAAAGGCTGGTCAAAGGATGCATTCTGCCCGAGATAGTTGAGAGGATCGTCCTCGTCGATCTCGAGCTGCGGGTCTGGGACTCTCTAGAATCTTTCCTCGAAGTAGGTTAACTCATCCTTTTCCTTCTTCCTGCTTCTTTAACTTATTCTTCAGTCCTTATGTCGACTCTCCGACCCTTCTTGTAGATTGGGCACCAGCTCGTCGCCAACATCGAGGCGGCGAAGATTGCCAAGAAGGAGGCAGCTCGGGCAGAAGAGGATCGTCTAGCCGAGGCCGCCCGCCTTGAGGAGAAGATCGTCGAGGTCCTAAGCCTCCAAGAGGTGCTGGAAAAGGAGGGACAAACCTCATCCGATCTGAGGATCACCTTGGAGGAGGAGAGAGGAAAGGCTGAGGCCGAGGTCTCCGCATTAAGGGCACAGGTCTCCAAGTTGAAGGAGCAGGTTTTTGAGTTGAAAGTGCAGATTCCGTCTCTGATCTCGGAGGCAAGGGCTCGAGAAGTGGAGGAGTTCAAAGCCTCCCCCGAGATGGAGGATCTGAAGGTCCAGTTCGGCCAGGATGCCTTCATCAAGGGATTCGAGCTCTTCCAAGAGAAGGTGGCTGGGAGGTTTCCTGAGTTGGATCTGGCTTCCTGGATAAGGCATCCGATGATGAAGCCGGACCATCCGAAGTCGCTGTCGGTCCTCTTCCAGTCGGGACCTCGTCGACTATCGTGGCCGTCGTTGACGATCTTCCGGGGATATCGACCCCCTCTACTTCTGTCCCAGAGGTCCAGAACCTCTAGTTTTGTATTTTTTCCTTTGTGATGATTTTTTTCTCATTCTCTTGTACTTGAAACTTATTTGATCAATGAAGCCGGATTCGTCTTTACAGAGGGTCCCTCCCCTCTTTTTTTGTATTATTTTTCTTCTTTTTGTCTTCTTGCATTAATTTGAGTCGTGGCGCTCTTGTCCTCCAATGATAGTGTCCTACCGAAGCTCTTCCCCTACAGGAGGGTATTCCCTTGAAGTCAATGATACGAGACCTCCAAAGAGAAGTTCGTCAGTTGACAAAAAAATCCAAGAAACTGAAAGACGAACTTCACCGGCTGAAGGAGAGCCATTCAAAGGCCACCGCGGAGGCTACTCGCTTTCGGGACCTCCACAAGAAAAGTTTCATGGAATACACCAAAAGAAAAGCCGACTTCATTACGGAGCTTGAGGAACTTCGAAAACGTGCCAGCGATCGGTCTTAGACTCAGGCTTTCCAGATCAGCTCCCTTAAAGTCGAGCTGGCGACCGCACGAGAGAAGATCGACCGGCTGGAAGGGAGCTCGTCCCGGCTCACAGTCTAGACTGACCGCGACCAAGACTGGTCGAAGAGGTTCTCCGACCTTCAAAAATAGCTGCAGGATGCCAAGATGACTTACGACGCCTATCGAGTCGGCTGGAGCAGACAAGTAGAGGACTACCGAAGGAGGCTCCAGATGGTGACTGACGAAGTTGCCCACCTTCAGAGGCGGCTGTCCGAGAGAGTCCAGCCTGTCCCTGCACAAGGTTCTGACGAGCTTTGCTCCTTGAGGGGGACTATGGTGGAACTGTCTGTAGCCCTTGGGTGGGAGGAAGCCGAATTACGGCAGCTGAAAGTTCAGTTGGTTCACGAGCAGCAGGCAGTCAAGGATGCTGAGGCAGAGTCCGAGGTCTTGAGGAGGAGACTTCGAGAGTCAGAGGACGAGCACCGATGGTTCCATCGAATGTTCCAGGATATGCTGCTGAAAAAGATGAAACTAGAAGAGGAAGTCAAAAATTTAAGGCAATCCATAGCAAGGGCCGAAACTGAGAGCTCGAAGTCGGAAGAAACTGGGCTTCCTTAGAGCCTCTTTTTCTTCTTTTTTTTTTTGTTTTTTGGCCTTTAAGGCTTTGCAACATGTACTTCACCAACAAAATGAAAATAAAATTGTCTATTACCTTGTCCATTCTGGTATTAAATGGTTGTTTACCAAACTCCATTTGTCTTCCATCTTGTTTGGCGTCGACGTAGTTTGTAATCCCTTGTTGGTTCTTGCTTTGAGTCGTCGTTCACCGAACTTCTTTTGTCTTCCGTCTTGTTCATTGCCGACGTAGTTTGAAGGTTTCCGATCGTCGCCATGTTGATTTGCACTTAGGGACTAGAGATTTTCGATAAGGATTTTCTCTCTCATCGAGATGAGGTCCCTTGTGCCTTTGATGTAGTTCATTTTTTCACCTATCATCGGTGTAGTTCGTCGTTTTTTCTTTTCGTCTCTCCTTTTCTTCTATGTTTGAGTGAGGGTCTTCTCTTTGCTCTTGACGGGATCATGAGAGTGTGGAGGAGTCATTGAGGAAGCTTTCCTCCTTGTCGATCAACCGAGTCTTTGTTTGCATCGGGACGAGGTCCTCCCCTTGTTCCCGACAGTTGATTTTAGCTCGTGTCAGGACAAGGTTCTCCTCCTGTTCCTAGCAAGGCTGTGGGGGCACATAAGGGCCGTTGTGAGGGCCTCTCCCCCCATCCGATCTTTAGAAAATCGGGCCTTCGACTTTGCTCATATTAGGATGAGGTTCTCTTTCTGTTCCTAACAAGGCTGTGGGGGCACATAAGGGCCGTTGTGAGGGCCTCTCCCCCCATCCGATCTTTAAGAAATCAGGCCTTCGATTTTGCTCATGTTAGGACGAGGTTCTCCTCCTGTTCCTAACAAGACTGTGGGGGCACATAAGGGCCGTTGTAAGGGCCTCTATCTCTATCCGATCTTTAGAAAATCGGGCCTTCGACTTTGCTCATGTTAGGACAAAGTTCTCCTCCTATTCCTAACAAGGCTGTGGGGGCACATAAAGGCCGTTGTAAGGGTCTCTCCCCCCATCCGGTCTTTAAGAAATCGGACCTTCGGCTTTGCTTATGTTAGGATGAGGTTCTCCTCCTGTTCCTAACATGCTTAATTTCGTTTGTATGGGGGAGTTATCTCCCGTCGTTATAAGCTCATACCAAAAGAAAGAATGCACAAATATGAAGAGAATTTTCATTCAGGACAAAGTTGTTGGTAATATATTCGTAGATTTTTCGAACCCTATAACCGTAGAAGGTCTGCTCCCCACCGGGTCCCCCCGAGATGGAGTTGATAATCCCAATTGGGGGTCGATCTTTTGGCTGCTTCTCCCTCCTTGGCAGTTCCGGCTGCGGCAGGGCCCTAGGCCGATCTTTCTTTCCTTTAGGTCGGCGTCGAATGAATCTGTCGAGCCGACCTCATCTGATGAGCTCCTCGATCTCATCTCGGAGCTGAATATACTCCTCCATATCGTGGCCGTGGTCACGATGATAGAGGCAGAATTTGTTTGGGTTGTGCTTTTCGAAGTGCGAGCGCATCCTCTCCAGCCTTGGGAGCTACTCCCTAACCTCCATCAGCACTTGAGTTTTCGATGCATTGAGAGGGGCATAGCTGTGGAATCTCCCGGGAGGAGAGCCTCATCGAACTCGACGGTCTGGGCTTCTCTGTTTACGAGCTCGGGGAGGAGTCCGGGCACGCCTATGCCCGAGAGGAGTTCGAGAGCGTGATCGAGCTTCACTCGGCCCTTTTTCAACTGCGGGCTTGCTCAAGTCTCCCGCCTGCCACTCTCTCGCGATCTCCTCGTCCTTCATCTTGAAGGCTTCTTCTGCTCGGGCATATCCTTCAGTCCGAGCCAGCAAATCGGCAAAATCTCTGGGGTACTTCTTTTCCAAGGAGAATAGAAGGTCGTTCTTCTGAAGGCCGCCTTTCAGAGCGGCCATCGCGATCGATTGGTCCAAGTTCCGGACCTCCAGCGCAGTGACGTTGAAATGGTTGACGTAAGCCCGGATGGATTCTCCCTCTCTTTGCTTGATGTTGATGAGGGATTCTGAACCTCTCTGGGGATGCCGGCTGCTAACAAAATGAGCCACGAACCGGTGGCTCATCTGATCAAAAGAAAAGATGGTACCCGACTTCAACGCCGAGTACCAGTTCCTTGCTGCTCCCTTCAAGGTGGATGGAAAAGCTCGGCACAAAATGGCGTCTGGCGCGCCATGGAGCAGCATCATTGTCCGAAAGGCCTCCAGGTGGTCGATCGGGTCTGAGATCCCGTCTTAGCTTTCAAATTGGAGGAGCTTGAAGTTTGACGGGATCGATTCCTGCATGATCATTTGAGAAAAGGGAGGGTCAGTACAGATGTCCTCACCATAAACAGGGGGAGCGTGGTGGAGTTCTTCGATCCGCCGGTTCATCTCTTGGAGCTTTCGATCCAGGAAGTCCTCTCGACTGTGGGTCTCGAGGGTCTTCGGACAGAATGGAGGTAGAGATCCTTCGGGAGTAGAATCGTGATCGGACTGAGGGCTCTCCACCCTCGGATTTGTCTTTCCGAGAAAGACGGGGCGACTGGCCCAAGTGGCCCACCCTACCATCGGATTTTGGAATTCCGACGATATTCTCTCCAACCGCACCGACGCCTGCGGCTGTTGTTGTTGTTGCATGGCCTGCACCGCTTCAGTGAGACCTCTGACCTGCTGAACCAGCAGGTCGAATTGCTCCGCACCGACCGTCATTGCCGAAGGAGGAGGAGGAGCCTGGAAAACTGGAGGTGAGGTCAGAGCTTGAGATCTGACCGCGGAGGCCGTGGATCGCCTGGTGGATGCTTTGCGGGAAGGCATCGGGTGAAGATCTAGTAGAAGAAGGAGAAGAGGATGTCAGAGAAGATGACCGGAATCAGTCCCGTTGAGCACTCCTTTAAGAATAAGGGTACTGCAAAGACACGCCGCCCTTCCTCTAGCGTCAATTCTGTTGGTGCAGAATTCCATCGAAGTCAGAGAAGCTGGAGCTGGGATAACCGCAGCCGCCATTGGGACCTGCAAAGAAAGTCTAAACCGGAGTTGGGGGTGCTCCGACAAGACCCTCCGACGCTTAAGTCAGTACTCTGCTTCAACAGAAATGGAGTGCTCGAGTGAAAATTTTGGCAGAGTTTCGAGATAGAGTTACCAGCTTAGAAAAGAACATATCTAGGGGTCCTTATTTATAGACGGAGGGCGTAACTGACTGACAGCGACGTCTGTAACCGTCTGGTAGTGGACCGCTCAGAGCCGCGTGAATTTTGTTATAGAGAGTAGTGGCGTCAGGGGTTGTTCAGGGCCACGTGGAGCTTGTTGCAGAGAGTGGAGTGGTGTCCGTTGTCGGGACTTGCCAGAGAGTGGTGGAGCTGTATGGAATCCGTTGCAGAGAGTGGAGCAGGATGGCGGCTCTTGTCGTGGCTTGTCAGAGGGTGGTGAAACCGCATGGAATCCATTGCAGCGAGTGGAGTAAGGTAGTGGCCCTTGTTGTGGCTTGTCAGAGGGTGGTGGAACCGCATGGAATCCGTCGCAGTGAGTGGAGTAAGGTAGTGGTTCTTGTTCTGGCTTGCCAGAGAGCTCGGATCTGTCGACTGAAGCTCGGCTGGGATGCCTGATGGAACAGAATGGCTCTTTATATCGTTGTTCTAGGAGAGGCTCGGATGTTCCAAGGTCGCAGACGAATCTACTATTGTTGGACGCTTCGGATGCTGACGTTTCAGGTGAGAGTCACCTGCTGTAGGAGCTCAGACGGAGATTTTTGTTGACGAAGTCCGGAGAAGTCCGTCTGGGATTTATCTGATGCGGAAGCTCATCCGAAGATCGTTCGCCGGGGAAGTCCGATTTTATGGGGAGCCTGGAAGGAGGTCGGCCAGCAACGAACTTCGGATAGCGCTGGGGAGGCTCGACAGACATCGGAGGCGATCGGCTATCGCAGGGACCCAGTTGCTGGAGCTCGTTCGTCATAGAAGCTCGTCCGGAATCCATCAACTGGAGAAGTTTGGGCGGGCTTCGATTCTCGCGAGAGGTCGAAAGGGGGCCGTTTATTGTAGGAGTTCGGGCGAGGACCAGTTATCGTGGAAGCTCGGAGTAGTGTCCCGCTGTAGAAGTTCGTCCAGAGCCCACTCGCTACGGGGTAGCTCGGTTGAAGTCTACCTGTAGTAGAAGTTCGAAAGAAATTTATTTATAGTAGAGGCTTGAACGAAATTTGCTTACAGTAGATGTCTGGGATAGACAGCCCGCTGTAGGAGTTCGGAGTAGACCATTTTTAGTAGAAGTTCGGCTCTCGCAGGAGCTCGATCGGGATCCGGAAGGTGGTCGACCGCCGTAGAAACTTGGAAGGAGTCTGGTTATTGTAGAAATCTTGTTGTCGGGGAAGCTCGGATACTGACGAAGCCCGTAAGAAGTTCATGGGTAGTCGGTTGCTGTAGAAGGTCGGTTAACAGTGGGGCCCCGAGGGCCTTTGGGGTGATCCGGTGGATGAATGCAGAAGTTCATTGTCGAAGAAGTCCGAACAGCCGAGGGAGTTCGGAGAGGCGCTACATACAAGGTCGAGAGCCGAAAGAGCCCCGAAGGATCGGTCTTTTACAAACTTCGGCCGAGGGGGTATTTTATACCCAACATATATATATATATATACACACACACACAGACACAAAATAATACTCTGTGAAGGAATATTGGAGTATTGTCAACTTAGCTTCTTAAATGAGTTTTATTGTGCCACCTAAAGTTGTTGTATTCTTTTACATTTATTGCCACTAATTTCAAATTATTTATTCAATTTTTCTAGTTAGAAACTCAAAGATTGTTGTTTATTAACATTTGTAGTCCATCAAGAATACATATTAACTTTCATTTAATAGATGCATGACACTTTCTCCTCATATATAAGATATGAAATTATTTTCACTGTTGCATCTGAATAATTAAAAATAGAACAACAACATCTGAAAAATTATTTTTGTATATCTGATCCTGCACAATGCACGGATCTTCGACTAGTTATAAATTGATAATAGTAATATTTTTATCAAAGAATAGTGTAGTAAAAATATTATATAAATATTGACCATCTTTTTTTTTTTGTTTCTCTTATATCAAACAAAAAAAATTATTTTTATCCATCTTTTTATGCATCATTAAATCATATCAAAAAATATTTTTTATTTATCCTTTCTCTCACTATTTTTTTTTTCATCCATCAATCCTTCGTACCATATGGAAGATCGGAGTGTCATGTAATCTTTTTTTCCCCCTACTCTGTAAGCTTTCCACTCCTCTTTTTTCTTTCGATCTCTCTCTCGTTTTTTTTCTTTTTATTTAATGTTGCTGAAATGTAAAATGGCCCTTTGGAAAGGTGCTGGCTACTGGGCCGATAGACTTTGCCACATCTCGGAGGGCATCTTCGTGCTGGGGCAACCGAACCGTTTCCGAACTCCATCCACGAGACTTTTCGTCTCGTTTATTCTTCATGATCTCTCGGCCGAATCTGCTCCCCCGAAACCCAGAGATTTGGTCGCAATAGATTCGACGAAGCATGTTTAGAGCCTCCCAATTTCCCTCCCTCTCTTGTCCAGCCTTCTTCTTGTCCGACCTAAGGCTCCCAGTCCTCTCCTCCCTCGACTTCTCTTCCTTTAAATCCCCGCCCTCCTCTTCCTTCTCCAAATTCCCACCTCTCCAAAGACTGAGAGCACCCACCGCATCTTCATTCCCTTCTCCTTTCTCCAGGAGGCCCCCGTCCATGATGGGTAACCCGAGGCTTCGAGGCAAAGGTTGGTGATTTTTTTCTCTTTTTTCTCTTTTTTCTTTTTCTTTATGTTTTTATTTATATGTAAGATTTTATGTAGAAATTTGGCATCAGTTCTGTTCCTTTTGGTTGGTTAGCTACATGTAATGGATCTTCTTTTGTTGTAGTGAGTGACTACATCCCCTATTTTGAATAATGTCATTTGAATGACTTGCATTGATTTCGTTTACAGCTTCGTTTAGTGCTGGAAGTACTGGACGAGAGAATAAAGAGTTATTGGTTCAGCATTTGCTTGTTGGTGAAGACAACCTTAAGCTGTTGCTGGATCTCCAACAGCGGATTTCACGGGGTTTGTTATTATGATGCTTCTGTATTAAGCTTAATTGATCTGGCATTACTATTTCGTTAGCCAGAACAATTGCAAGTGGTTATTCTGCAATGAATATGATGGTAAAGTTGACGGATGGAGAAACAGAGGATGCCATGCCTTGTTTTCTCCTTTAATAGTTTTCTCTTTTTCGTTTTTTGGGCTGACTTGAACCAGTCCAAAAACCAATTGTAACTTTTCTACAGGACCAGTTTGATTATTCTGACCAATCCTTGAAAAATGCAGGCAACCTGAAAATCGAAAAAAAGCAGTATTGTATCAAAAAAAAAAAAAAAAAAAAAAAAAGAAATCCAAAATGCAGTGGAGTAGATCGAGGCCTTATATCTTAGACTAGGATTACATACAATCTGAACTTGAACAGGTATTCTAATGATCAAAGAAGGGTTGGTTCATGTTTTGGAAGCTAAATAGTAGCCTCCTGGATTTTCAGAAGCTCGAGAGCAGCTTATATAATTTCAAGATTTGAGACAAGTCAGTGCCAACCATGTGGTCTAGATGAGTGCTCATACTATGGAGACTTGATCGACATGGATCTAAAAGAAAGGAAGTAACATGATAGTAGGATGGAGTAGAAGAAGAAAAAGAAATTCAGACTTGTTAGGCCATAGAAATGGTCATTGGGCTGGACGCTTGATTACTGCGATAGTATTTAGATGTAGATCAGGGCATCACGAAGGAACTGACCATACTTAAGGTGCTCCAAATTACCTTCTTGAAGAATGGTGCTGCAAATCAATGTGCATAGCATTGAGAAGTTGACAATGGGGGTCTTGGCATTAGGTTTAGGGATAGGAGAGTTAAGGCAACAATACTGACTAGCACACAATGGGTTTAAGATGGGAAGAGGAGCAAGGGAGGAAGAAGAAAGTAACATTAAGATAAGGGAGGGCTAGGGCCAAAGAATTAGAATCAAGAAAATAGTAAGACAAGAGATATGGTTACGAAGAGAACATGATAGATAGCTGCAGTAGTAGGCGTATGGGATCATGGTTATGATGGAGAGCTGAAAGAAAGCAAATACCACCAAGACCTCGAGAAGGGGGTTGGGGCAATCAGAGAGAAATGATCGGGGCTATAAACTTGGTTGAGAAAAGTTACTATTACCTATTAGATTTTAATTTATTGCTTGTAGTTGATAGACATTTCATCTATTAGACTCAGATTCAATGGCTTAGACAATTTGTACTATGTTTTTTTTTTTAATATTAAAATGAATAATGAGTAGTATCTTTTGACAAGTAAACTGTAGTTAAATATGTATGTATGTTGCATATTATGTACTGAGATTTATTAAGCTAGATATTAGCAATCCAAGGAGTTATCTAAATTTTCATAAAACTTTTGCTTTTGGTTCATGCTCGACTTGTTTCTGATGGATGAGCTTTTTTTAAGGCAAATTAAGTGGAATGCCACTTGCTTACAAATGGCTTGCTAACTTAAAAATCTTTTTTTTTTCCAACTAGTCCTACAGGTTCTACTTTATGAATTGGTAATCATTCTTCAATGGAAATAAGAAAAATGCAATCACTAGCTGTAATGTGGGAAACTATGATATGACCATGCTCTCTATGACTAATATTATGTACTAGAACCAAGTCTTGAGGCTCATGAGTCATGCTTTGAGGACTATCGAAGACCATTACATGATAAATTTCTATAGCATTCTATTGTTTGGTATAATTGTCTATAGCTTGATTGATGTGATAGGCTATTTGTATACTAGAGCTCATGCCAGTAAATATCTGATATAAATATTTTTGTGCAACCAAGACAAGGGTAAGCTATCCTTATAACATGCACAATGATAAGAAGACAAATGTTGATCATTAACAAACACACATCTTGATAGTCACAAACATTCATGCTTGATCAAGGGTGGTAGAACCTATATTAGAACCTGGACTAATTGCTTGGTGGTATGGTACTGTGTTGTGCTGACTCGTAGTGTTTTTACAACGGGGAGTTGGCGAGGGATGGGGAGAGGGAGAAGGAAAGAGGAAAAGAGAGGGAGGGAGAGGGAGGAAAGGAGGGAGGGAGAGGGATAGTAAGGAAGGGAGGGAGAGAGATGGAGGGGGGAGAGAAAGGTTGAGAGTGGGTAAGGGCTTTTAAGCCCCCTCTCCTCTAGCTGTGGCATACTGAAAGAGAGGAAAAAAGAGAGGGAGGGAGGGAGGGAGGGAGAGAGGGGGAGTAGAGAGGTTGAGAGAGGGAGAGGACTTTCTAACCCCCTCTCCTTCGACCTCGGGGCCCCTGTTTCAAAACAAAGTAAGGGCTACAACCTTTTTTTTTTGCTTTTTTTTAAAGTGAAGTTGGCAGTCACCGTCAACTTCACTTAAGAAATTTGAAAAAGAAAAAAATAAAAGGGTTAAAATAGGTTGTGGTGGCCATGTTTCAAAATGAAGTAGGGGCTCCAACCTTTTTTTTTTGAATTTTTTTAAAGTGAACTTGGTAGTCATTGCCGACTTCACTTAAAAAAATTTTCAAAAAGAAAAAAAAGGCATTGGAGCTCTTGTTTCATTTCAAAATAGGGGCTTCACCCTTGTTAAGTAGCACCAGAGGAGAGGGTTCTGGAAAGCTCCTTCTCTCTCTTTCTCTCTCCCCTTCCCTCTCTTGGCCTCTCTCTCTCCCTCCCTCTCCCTCCATCCCTCTCCCCCTTCCTCTCCTTCTCCCTCCCTCCCCACTCCCCCCTCTCTCCTTTCCTCTCTTTCCTTCTCTCTCTTCCCCTCCCTTGCTAGTAGCTCGAATCGAGGGGCAAAATCGTGCTGGTCTGCCCTCGGTATGGCTCAGTATGTCACAAACTGGATGGCTGAGGGTGGTATAGCAAATCATGGTATTTTGTACCGGTCCAAACTAGCCGGTACACTCCGTATCGTACCGTACCAATGGAGAACCGACACGGTTCAGGCCGATTTTTCAATAAATGGTATGAACCGGACAGTATCGATCGATTCGGTATGGTATGGGTCCGAACTGCATGGTACGGTGTGGTATAGGCTGGTACAGACCTGGTATGGTTGGTACGGCATCGGTACAATTTGGTTTTTTATTTTTTTTTGGCCCTTGGATGGATTTTTTTTGATTTTTTTATTGTCGGTACGGACCGATATGGTACAGTATCGTACTGGTCGGCAACTGGCATGGGATGCGATACCGGTATTTAAAATCTTGTAGCAAACCGTACACTTGATCATAAGCCTCACTCGCAAAATTAAAAGCTTGTTAGTCAAAAGGAGAACAAAGATTCAATGAATAGGTGCATCAAAAGACAATTATTTTTTTTTGTCATATCTCCTACCACTATGAGTGTTAATAATCTTGCAATATCTTTAAGTAAGGATTGTTGTGCCAGCACTAGAGCCTGTATAGGTTACTTGGCGGCATGGTTTGGTATACCTCTACACCATTCCATGCTTGGTCCATAACAACATAGCAAAGAGGGCGGGAGAGAGGAAGACGATGGGGGGGAGGGAGGGGGGAGGAATGAAGGGAGAGAGATGGAGGTTAGAGGCCGGTGGAGGTCTGCGGAGGGTTGGGGTGGGGTGCAAAAAGAGCTCTGTCCTCCTGTTCTCCTGTTTTCTTTGAAACAAGAGTCTTGAGGAGGCCTCTTTTTTTATTTTGAAGAAATTAAGTGAAGTTGGCAACCTCGTTCCCTACTTCATTTAATTTTTTTCAAAATAAGAAAAAAGTCATTCCTTCGCCCTTCTGCACCCCTCCTTGGTTCTTCATGGGCCTCTGCTAGCATCCTTCGGCCATCTCCCTCTCTCTCCCTACCTCTCCTTCCCTTCTTCTCTCATCCTCTCTCTCTCTTCTTCTTCTCTCCCATTCTTGCTCTTCCCCATCCTTGTCAGTATCTTGAATAGAAGGGTGGAACCGTGCCAGTCAGTCCTGGTGCGGTACGGCATGTCTCGAACCGCCTAGTTTGGGGCGGCATGGTGAACCTTGTCTTTAAGGTTTTCTTCCATCACAATGGATAGTGGTAAGGAAAGACTAGAACCATGGAGTAAAATGTGAATTATTGCCATGAAGGACTTAATGCAAACTCATGTATGCACATGTTTGTTGAGAGGGTGGAGTAGCTGGAATGTTGCACCTGGTCCCAAAGTTTTAGTTGTTGAGATGTTGGCCATCTAGGAGAGAGTTCAACATTGAGATGGACTAAGATCTTAATGTATCTCAGGCAATATGCGAAGTCCAGGAAAAATAGGAAATATCCGTGATGTTGAAGATCTATGATGATCTTAAAGGAAACAAGATTTCCAAGATCTTAGTTAAATAGAAAACCACTGGGTTTGCTTCCATGTTAAGCAAGTAATTTCGGTATTAATAGTTAAACATCAATCTAAGAAACCAAAATTTTGGTTATTATATCAGCTGATATATTGGTTTTTATCAGCTGCTATAATGGGGGCTGAGGTATAGCTTACATTGTATTGGTGATCATCTGATGCCGATACAAACTGATGTTTGGGTCCAGATATCAGCCAAGATGACTTGTTGCTTGGTCTGTGGAATTGATGATGAAACCAATATCCAATACAATGACTTTGGTTGACAATTGTTAGTCTAAACCTATGTATAAATATTAGTAATATGAGGCTGAGGAACTGTAAAAGAGTCAAAATGTGGGTGTGAACACAAAAAAGAGACTACCAAACAAATGGAAATGGACAGAGATCGGGGAGGCTAAGGAAGTCAATATGGTGAAAGGAGGAGCAATTATGAATGGAAGCATGGTGAAAAAGAAGTGTAATAACATCTGTGTATGGAGTCTTAATCATTTTAGACTAGTAAAAATTTAGCTTTATGTTCAAGACTATAGAAACATATGCAAAAAAATAAGGAGGATGCTTTGGACAGTTAACACGTGGAGGAGAGCCATATAAATACAACTGAATAGTCAGAATATTAAAGTAGTGAAAAGCCCCAACAAGGGGAGGAGAAAGGCCTGCTGTGGCTCAGAAAATATAGTGTTTGTTATGGTAAACTATGAGGAAGGCAACTCAAATAAAGATTAGCAGAAAATAGAGAGTGAACAATTTCAAGGATATAGTGGCACTTTAAACTGCCAATTTGTCAATTTGTGTGCTGACATGTAAGCTGAGTTAATGGTGCATTTAGAAAGGAGTAAAAACTGGATCTTAGGACAGGTACTAAACTATAAATTATGTTGATGGTGCTTAAATTAAAAATATGCAAAGCACAAATCCTGAAAATATAATTAAATTTCTTAAATGGAATGAATTTCAGTAATATTGTTGACAGTACATTAATAAGAAGAGTAACTATTGGCCTTTTATTCTGGAAAAAAGATTCCAAATGGTGATGATTCTATTGAATAACCAAGTCTTGTCACGCCTCCGTCCCAAGATGACAAGCTAGGGGTCATGGCAATCATCGCACACTCATAGAAAACTTTTCTCATAAGCATGCAAGGTCATGATATCTTGAACAGACAGCAGAATAAAAAGAAAGATTGAATTATTAATGCTCAAACCTTAATTCAAATAACTAAAATCAAAACTGAATGTTAATGAAATCAAAATAAATGTTTGACAAAGTCAATATTAACAAGGTCTTTCATCAACTCTGATAATCCTAAATCAAATAAAGTAGGCTAACTCCATCTATAATCGCATTTCCATAATGAAACCCCACGTCAAGCTAATTTTTGAATCTGTAAAAAAAATAAGAAATTCATCGTGAGCTAAACAACAAAGTAGGCAATGAATACCTCTAACTAAATAAATCAGGCAACAATTATATATATATATATATATATATATATATATATTGATTTACCAAGATAACATAATAAGTACGTCAATTCAAAATTCAAATCTTAATAAAGCCTCTGTTTGATTCATCACAAAGATAATTTATTTCATAATCTCACTTTCATCAAATTCTCAAGTTCTTTTTATTAACCATGAGCTATGATCACAATTTCTCTGTGGCAGAGTCATTACTTGCATATCATCTTGTGGTAAGTTGCATGTCATCTTGTAGCGTATCCTTAGGAACTGCTAATTTGCTGGCGGTTTGTTGGGAATTTGCTGGCGACATGTCAAATATTCGCTTACGACATAAATTTTTAGGACAAATCAATTGCCAATATATTAACCCATATTGGTGGTGTTTTTTACATAGCTAGGTTGACAATTCATATCATCATTCAGTTTCATATCTTGTTTCAATAATAATATTATAAAATATCAAATCAATCAAATCAATTATTCGTTATGACTCACACATCATCATAGTTATTTTAAAAAAAAGAATATTTTCAATATTCAAAATACCTTGCATCATATTCACATCATGAATTAATACAATTCAAAATTCATCAATTTATTAATTTATAAATTGCCAAATAAATATAGTAAAGGTGAAACACTACTTACCTCATAAGGAAATCCAAACTATGGATCCAATTAATCTAGAGAATCCTTCTGTAGGCCTGATATATGAAAATCATACCTTGATCAAAATTCTGTCATAATTACTTTAAAAATAAAATTCCTAGATTCCAGTATCCCTACAAGGATTGGTTAGGTGATAGCGCCTGAGATTTTCGATTGGCCAATCTAGGTCATTAGGGAAACCTCCCTTTTTTTTCTAAGATCCAAGAACTTTAATTAAGAGGAAAACAAGAGAGAGAAAATAGGGAGGGAAAGCAAAGAGAGGAGAGAGGGAAGAGGGAAGAGAGAGAAAGTCTCTCTTTTTTTTCTTTTCTTTTTCTTTTTCTCTTTCTTCCTCTCTTGTTCTTCCTTCGGTTAGGCAAAACAGGGGATTCATGAATTCCCTTCCTCACTCTCTGACTCCAAGGGAGTCTTGTCTAGAATAGATGATCATGGGTTCGGCCCATGGCGGCGCATGGATAGTGTCTGTCCCTCAGCATTGGAAGCCTGAGCATCCTGTTGTGTGAGTGCATAAATTCTTTCTTGAGCTCTTGATTTTTGACCTCCATCCTTTGTTTGAGTGGATCTATTCTTGTTTCTTTGAGGACAATCTACAATTCTGTTACCCTTCTGACCACAGCCAAAACCAAATTCAGTATTTTATGGGCAATTAGAAAACTCATGATCTCGGCTGCATCTTGAATGTTTACCAGCTTTACTCTCACGGCCCTTATCATTAGCTGACTTCTTTGTCAGACCCTTATTGATCTTATTCCGTCCTTGAGGTTCACCAAATCTATTTCTCTTCTTTTGATTTCATTCCTGCTCAACATGGGCTTCATTAACCTCTCTTCCAATTATTAAAGCTTTATTTACAATTGTTGCATAAGTAGTCAACTCATAAGGTATGATCTATTTTTTGATTTCAGTCTTCAACCCTCTTTCAAATTTATGCACTCGATCTTGTTTCATTTCAACCAATCTTGAAACAACGTTGGCTAGCTTTGTGAACTTAGCTTTATACTCTGCAACAGACATACTCTCTTATTTTAGTTGAACAAACTTTTGCTCTTTCTGTGTTCTCACATTTCGGAAAAAGATACTTATCGAAGAATTCGCCTTGAAATCTCTTCTAGATGAGTAGTACCCCATCTTGTTCATATTTCTATTCTAATATCCACCACCAGTTGAAAGCCTCGCCTTGTAACAGATAGACTGCATAATGGATCTTTACATTGTCTTGGTGCTTCTGAACAGTAAATGCCTTCTCCATCTCCATAATTCAGTTGTCAGCTTGCAGAGGGTCAGTGGTTCCCTTGAAAGCTCGTGGAGTTAGCTTTTTAAACTCCGTGATGTTGTTTTGCTGCATCAGATGCTCCCTATATCCATATAGTTGTGGTGGATGCTGATGTGGTTGTGCATGCAGTTGTGTCTGTTGCTGTTGAAGCAGCTATTGTTGCACCTGCATCACTCCGATTAGGGTCTACATTAATTGGGTTAGGTTAGGCTCTTGTGCACTATCGGAGTATTTCCAGCAAGGTCAAAGACACTCTCATGGCCCTTATCATTAGTTGACTTCTTTGTTGGATCCTTATTATTCTTGTTCCAGCTTTGAGGTTCACGAAATCTGTTTCTCTTCTTTTGATTTTGTTCCTTCTCAGCATGGGCTTCATTAATCTCTCTTTCAATTATTAAAGCTTTATTTACAATTATTGCATAAGTAGTCAACTCATAAGGTACGATCTGTTTTTTGATGTCAGTCTTCAACCCTCTTTCAAATTTATGTACTCGATCTTGTTTAATTTCAACCAATCTTGGAACAAACTTGGCTAGCTTCGTGAATTTAGCTTTATACTCTGCAACAGACGTGCTCCCTTATTTCAGTTGAACAAACTCTTACTCTTTCTGTGTTCTCACATTTCGAAAAAAAATACTTATCGAAGAATTCGCCTCGAAATCTCTTCTAGATGAGTGGTACCCCATCTTGTTCATATTTCTGTTCTAATATCCACCACCAGTTGAAAGCCTTGTCTTGTAACAGATAGACTGCATAATGGATCTTTTCATCATCGCGATGCTCCTGAACAGCAAATGCTTTTTCCATCTCCATAATCCAGTTGTAGCTTGCAGAGGGTCAGTGGTTTCCCTGAAAGCTGGTGGAACCAGCTTTTTAAACTCCACGATGTTGTTTCGCTGCATCAGATGCTCCCTATATCCATGTTGTTGTGGTGGATGTTGATGTAGTTGTGCATGTTGTTGTGTCTGTTGCTGTTGAAGCAACTACTGCTGCACCTGCATCACTTTGATTAGGGTCTACATTAATTGGGTTATGTTAGGCTTTTGTGCACTATCGGAGTATTTCCAGCAAGATCAAAGACACCCTCTTGCTGAGGGGTGCCAGCAGTCTGTTGGGGAGTGCTGCCACCTTGTAGGTTTGATGCCTCTCCAATAGCTCCTTGAGTAGTCCTTCTCATTCGATGCAGAGGCATGTTAACCTACATCAATTTGGGATGGTAGCATATCCTTAATAAAGTTATAAATTTACCAAGGATAGATCATGTCAATATCATCATAAGCTAACATCCCAATGTCCCTAATGTCTACTTATTACTCACTCATTCTATGTCAAATTCTATGTATCATAATCTATCCACTTATGCTTTGATACCATATTAGTTGTCACGCCTGTCCCGAGATCACGAGCTAGGGGTTATGGCAACTGTCGCATACTTATAGGAAACTCTTTCCATAAGCACGCAAGGCATCTCATCATGATATCATAAATAGATAGATAGTGTAATAAAAATAAAGATTGAATTATTTGATGTTCAAATCTTAATTCAAATAACTGAAATCAAAATTGAATGTCAATGAAATCAAAATAAATATTTGACAAGTCAACAATAAACAAGGTCTTTCATCAACTCTAATATCCTAAATCAAATAAAATAGGCTAACTCTATCTCTGATCGCACTCCCATAATGACACTCCGCATCAAGCTAATTTTCTGAATCTACAAAAAAGAAAAAATCATCGTGAGCTAAATAGTACAGTAAGCAATGAATACCTCTAGCAAAATAAATCAAGCAATAATTATATATATATATATATATATATATATATATATATCGATTTATCAAGATAATATAATAAGTATGTCAATTCAAAATTTAGATCTTAATGTAATGTATTATCATGTATTCGTACATAGAATTTCAATTCATCACAAAGATAACTTATGTTTATAATCTCAATTTTATCAAGTTCTCAATTTTTTCTTATCAACCATGAGTTATAACCACATTTTCTCTGTGACAAGGCCATGACACCGCGTATCATTTTGCGATAAGCTACGTGTCATCTTACAGCAAAGTCTTAACACCGCATATTATTCTCCGGTAAGCTATGTGTCATCTTGCAATATGTCCTTAGTAATCGCAAATTTGCTAGTGGTTTATTGCGAATTTGCTGGCGACATTGTCGCATATCTGCTTGCGACATAAATTCTTAAGGCACATCAATTGCCAACGTTTAAACCCCCATTTGGCGGGGTGCTTTACATAGCTAAGTTGACAATTTATATCATCATCTAGTTTCATATCTTGTTTCGACAATAATATCATAAAATATCAAATCAATCAAATGAAATTATTTGTTATGATTTACACATCATCATATTTATTTCAAAAAAAAGAATATTTTCAATATTCAAAATACCTTGCATCATATTCACATCAAGAATTAATATAATTCAAAATTCATCAATTTATTAATTTATAAATTGCAAATAAATTTAGTAAATGTGAAACACTACTTACCTCACAAGTAAATCCAAACTATGGATCCAATTAATCCCGAGAATCCTTCTTTGTGCCTCAAATATGAAAATCATATCTTGATCAAAATTTTATCATAATTATCTTAAAAATAAAATTCCTAAAATCTAGTATCTCCATAAGGATTGGCTAGGTGATAACTCCCATGATTTCCGATTAGCCAATCTAGGTCACTAGGGAAAACCCCCCCTTTTTTCTAATGTCCAAGAATTTAATAGAGAGGAAAACAAGGGAGAGAAGGTAGAGAAAGAAAATAGGGAGAGAGCAAAGAGAGAAGGAGAGAGGGAAGAGAGAAGTCTCTCTTTATTTTTCTTTTCATTTTCTTTTTCTCTTTCTTCCTCTTTGCTTCTTCCTTCGGTTAGGTAAAATAGGGATTCATGAATTCGCTCCTTCACCCCCTTGATTCCAAGGGAGTCTTGCCCAGAACAGATGGTCGGGGATTCAGCCCATGGAGGCGTAGCCATGGCTCCCCGATTGGGTGCTTGACAGCGACGGACGGTGCCAGAAATCCAATAAACATGGACGACCAAAATAGGGTATTTTTGTAATCCGAATTTTTTCCTAAAAATCAGCAAGTAAATCATGGAAATCTTAGTCTAAAGTTCTGGAAAGAATCGAAGAGAAGGTTTTCTCAAGGGATTACCTGGCTTTTGGGGGTGTTTGGGCCACAAATGTGTCGGCATAGTGCCATCTAATCGAGAACAAGAAGGAAAGAAAAATGGGAGAAAACCTAGAGAGGACGGATTTCGGCGATGGGAGGCTGTGGAATGGAGGGGCGTCTTATTTGTAGAGGGGAGCTTAGGGTTTTTGGCTCTGATTTGAATCCCTTTTGGGATAGGAAGAAAACTCTTATTTTCCTATTTTTTTTTCTTTTTCTTTTTTCATGCTTTAAAAGTCGTAGTCCTCTTTATTGGGCTACCATTTGAATTTGGCTAGGTCAATTTGGGTTGTTACAAAGACATCTCCAATATATTGGATATTTAAAGATCTTTACGGTAGATTTCTGTCATACATTAATCAACATTGTTCTAGTGCATGCTTTGAAGTGTTCTAGTCTTAATATTATTTTCCAAAAAAAGTGCTAGCAATCTACTTCAAGTTATATTACCTAGGTTGTATGCTGCATCCAGTAAAAAATGTAATTTTTGAGGCTTGATGCAACTAAGCATTCACAGTTCTTTCTAGCTTTTCTATATGAATGGAAACATGGTGAAAAAGGAAGTGTAATAACAGCTATGTACGGAGTCTTAATCATTTTAGACTAGAAAAAAGTTAAGCTTTATTTTCAAGACTATAGAAACACATGCAGTAAAATAAGCAGGATGCTTTGGACAGTTAACAAGTGGAGGAGAGCCATATAAGTACAACTGAATAGTCAGGATATTAAAGTACTCAAAGGGAGTCTACTTCCCCCAAAAAGAGGAGGAGAAGCCCTTCTGTGGCTTAAAAAATACAGTGTTTGTTATGGTAAACTACGAGGAGGGCAACTTAAATAAAGATTAGCAGAAAATAGAATCTGAACAATTTCAAGGATATAGTGGCATTTTAAACCCCCGATTTGTCAATTGTGTGCTGACATATAAGCCGAGTTAATGGTGCATTTAGAAAGGAGTAAAGACTGGATCTTTGGACAGGTACTGAACTCTAGATTATCTTGATGGTGCTTGAAATAAAAATATGTAAACCATGAAACGTGAAAATATTATCCACACTTTTTAAATGGCATGAATTTCAGTAACATTGTTTACACTGCATTAATAAGAAGAGAAACTGTTGGCTTTGTTTTTTCTGGAAAAAAGATTGGAATAAATGGTGATGTGGTTTGTGGAAAAAGATTGGAATAAATGGTGATGACTGTACTGAATAACTAAGTCTGGTTTGAGACATCTCCGATATATTTGATATTTATAGATCTTTATGGTAGATTTCTGTCATACACTAATCAACATTGCTCTAGTGAAAACTTTGAAGTGTTATAGCCTTAATATAATTTTCCAAAAAGAGTGCTAGCAATTTACCTCAAGTTATATTACCTAGGTTGTATGCTGCATCCACTAAAAAATGTAATCTTTGAGGCTTGACCCAACTAAGCATTCGCAGTTCTTTCTAGCTTTTCTACATGATGTATACATCTCTATCTATGTTGTTGGTCATTTATTGAGGAAATAATTGGAAAAAAAGTTCAGTTTCCAATGAAGTTTTCATGCCTTTGTCACAGGGTCAATCAATCCTATGCTGCACATATTGTTATATCTTAAATATTCATCTATTGATCCTTACATCGGTGATCTTCTACATCTGCACATGCTACTGATATATTGCAATCATCTATCAGTTATGTTTCTGTTAGGTTGTTTTTTCCCCCCACTAAATGATTTCCAACTTTATATTGCTTGATTCAGGAGATGATTTAAGTGATTTGGCTGTGGAGTATTCTATATGCCCATCTAAAGAAAATGGTGGGATGCTTGGATGGGTTCGAAGAGGGCAAACGGTATGCATCAGCTAGCTAATTTAAATTATTTTTGTTTTACATAGCAAACTAGAATCATAATGATCTGACTTTGTAACAGTTAATTTATGCTCTTTTTATCTACATGTGAGATTATCAGTCATAACCAACAAGAACTATTGGCAAGTACACCTTTTTGTCTTTTCCTTGGGACATAAATTTGAGACACAGCAGTCTTGCAAGATCATGCTTCACTGTTGATAATTGATATTGACAAAAAACCAGATAAGCTTGCGTATTGATGAGAGCACCAAGAAACATAATAACCAAATGATTGGAACCCAGTTGATATGGAAAGTTCCATGCCATAACGCCCATGAATCTGCAAAAAATGTTCAAGAATTATGCATATATAGATTAAATAGCCTTTTATGTAATCCATTTTAAAATTAATTGGTTGGTCTGTTCTAGATCTTCTCATCTTTGATGAATGTATTAATTAGTTGCTTTTGACATCAACCAGATGTGCTTCAAAGGAAATCAACTTTCATGGGATCAAGAGTCTCTGTTCGTAAACAATTACATAAATTTTTAAGCTGTAGAGTGGAGACTCTGAATGGCGCCTTGTATTTGTCACTTTCTTCAGGAAATTGTTTATTTTTTCCTTTCTTTTCCTCGGCAGTGTGCTGGTGAATAATATGGTGTGAATTGTGGATATTTGGTTAAACATCATGGGAAGACCTATACTCGCAAAAGCATGAAACTTTTCATGTCCTTTCTACTATGTTGTATATACCTCAAAAGTTCCAGACTATAAATAATGAATAATCTAGCAGAGGTACTGCTATCAAATTTGCATCTATATTACAAGTTTATTTTTCACTAGCTAGTAAATGATAAAGAATGCTTGATATGTGCAAGCCCAAGGCTGTTGGCATGCCTTATCTCAACTATTTTGTTAAACTTCTGAACTGCAATCCACTAATAGTTCCTGTCCAAGCTCAAGGCTTCCAAATTGGTATTTTATTAAATTCTCCATTAATATTTCCATCATAGTCTTGTTTGATTCTCCCCTTTTTCTAGAAACCAGTTTTGTGAAATCACTTCTTTAGGCTATCACCAACTTGGATCGACATGATCAAACCATCTCAGACTTATCCCTATGTTTTTCCAACCACAACTAAATTTTAGCTGTTTTTCCTAGGTTCAGCACTCATCAACCTTGCATCTTATGTGTTATAGCTTTACTTAGTACCCAATGTGTTCATGGAGAAATTGGTTATCAACCATCTTGAAATGATACTTTAAGTCTTGATGGTATGCGATGTTCTTATGATGCTCCAAAGGTCCATCTCTACTTTATTCCCTTTATTTACCTCATAGAGAGAGATGTGCTAGTCTCTCTCTTCATCCTCTATATGGTACAACTGATGAAGCAGAAATGATCGATTTAAAAAAGAGACTTTATACCTAGATTTATTATTCCCTCAATTTAATTCATATCCCTAGAAAAGAGCTACTCTGTCTGCTTTATTTTAGGTTTTAATTTTTAGTTCTTTGTGCTCCATAACTTTCTTCCATAATTTGGATCCTTCCATATAGTCACAAACAACCTTAAAAGTTTTTAAACATCATATCTCACTACAATATTTACTGGTATTTCATTCTAACCTTAGTATAAGATTAACTTGTGCTCTTTAGAATCATAACAAATTGTTCTAATACCACAGGTTTCACAACCCAAAACTTGGCTTTGTCAAGTTCTGTTGTTGTGGATGTCCATCGAGGGGGCCATCCATTAGCTAGAAAGCATATTGGAGCCGTCACCTATTTATTTAAACTTGAAAGAAAAACAGAAAAACCTAATTCAGAAGAGTTGGAAAATGACCAAAGGGAACTGGAGGTAAGGCTAAGGCCAAAGGTACTACTAGGGATAGGAGCCGCATCCAGTACAACCCTGGATTATGGGGCCCCTACTCACCATCTTTAGGTATGGAATAGATTGTGAATGCTTATTAGATAGGCATTCACGATTTGTACCACTCAAATTCAAAAAGTGGGAATAATTGAGATCCATGTGTTTCTATGGCCTAGGAACTAGATGTGCTAAGCCTCGAGGGTCCCTTGGCTTGAGGGTCACTTGGGGGCCAGGTAATTGGGTTTTCCCCCTACTTACCCTAGAGAAGGGCATATCAAGGTTGTATAAAGCAAAAACAAAGCAAAAATGGAAGGGAACTATGCTACCGGCAAGAACAACTCATGTAATTGAAATATAGGCGTTCATTAAGGAGCAATAATACAAATGAGTACATATATTTCAAAAGAAAAGTGGGGAAAGGAGTGTCAAATCTTGGATTCGGTGGAGGCAGCCACTCTTCTTGTAGAGGACCTCTTGCAGTCCCATATCTATTGAGATTTTTTGGGGGTTCTTGCTTTCTTCTTCATGAACCATGGATCTAAGGATATGGATATGTAGATCTAGGCTTTGCACACATGGTGAGAAGCTAGTTTTAGGTTAGTATGGCTTTTTTATTGGTAGATCTAAACTTTAAGTTTGCTGGTGCTGGTCATGGTAGTAAGGTTTCTCAAAGGGTTTCAAGCTAAGGGATCAAGGGGAATGGGAAGCAAAGGGTCCTAAAGCCAAAACCCTCAAGAGAGCCAAAACCTTCTCAAGATGAAGGGCTTTGATGAGTCCAAATGCTAAAAGATGATAGAATGCATGGCTCTCACATGGATTAAGCTTAGGAAGGATTGCAATTTGGTTTCAAGACAAACCAACCCAAGGGTCATTTTAAAGAGTTTGTGATGTGGTTTGGCTGGTTTAATGAGTCACTTTTGAGCAAGATTTGCTATACTGGTACTAGAGCTTAGACCGATCGGCTGGCTGTATGGTTCGATACATGCTCCTGTACCGTTTCGTATTGGACTCAAACTGACACAATGAGGCAGAGGGAGAAGGAAAAGAGGAAAAGAGAGGGAGAGGGAGAGAGAGAGGGAGAGGAAGAGAGAGCCTTAGGAGGTTCATTGAGGCCGTCGGAGGGCCTATTAGAGGGCCGAAGAAAGACTAGCAAGGAGGGGGGAGGAAGAAGGAAATGGAGAAAAGGAGATGGGGGAGGGAAGGAGAGGTAAGAGGGAGAGAGAGCCTCTGGAGGCCTATTAAGGCCACTGGAGGGCCGGAGGTGGCCGATCCAAATAAGGGGCAAATGCCCCTATTTCATTTTTATTTTGTCTATGATATCAGGTGAAGTCCGCAGCAACGTTACCGACTTCACTTAAAAGTTGATTTTTTTATTTTTTTGATATTGGCTGAAGGCAACGGCATTGCTGACTTTATCTAATATCACAAAAAAAATGAAGATGAAATAGAGGCGTTTCCCTTATTTCATTTGGCCGCCTTCGGCCCTCTAGTGCCTTGATGGGTCTCTGGAGGCTCTCTCACCCTCTCCTTCCCTCCCCACTCTCTTTTCCTCTCCTTTCTTCCCCCTCCCCTCCTTGCTAGTGTCTTGTTTTGAATGTTAGACCCGTCTCGGTCCGCCACCAGTACGTTTCGGCACACCTCGAATAGGGTGGTTCGAGATGGTTCTGCCTTTCTTGATTTTGAGAGTCATAAAACTGGATGCATATTTTAACAATACCAAAATATGGTCAATTAGCCTAGTTTGAGCTGCTGAGACATGGGGCTAATGGCTGAGAGAACTGGTTGAAATTTTATGAGCACAAAGTAAGGGCGTGAGAGAGCATGTGGTCAGATCTAGTCAAATAGCCTAGTTGGTAATATTTTAGGCTCAAATTATTGCATTTAGTGCATGAAAAAGCAAAACTTGATCGAACTATATTTAGAAGGGTTAGCTATGGTTGAATGGGGTTATCATATGAGATTTGAGCATCGTTTGACTATAGTTGACCTAAGGTTGACATGGGTATTTGGAGTATTTTTGTGCATTTTGGAGTAATGTCGAGGGCTACGTGGATTGGATTAGGCTTTTTGTAGTACCCTAAATCTGATTCATCATGTGGATTAGTGAAGGAGCTTATGAAGGGATGCCTGGGGCTATCTATAGTTGTGTCTAGAATTGCGATCAATCAATGGCTTAAGTTTAACTAAATCATCAATTGTGGAAGAAAATAATTAGTAATTTATCTTCAAAATCATTTACTTGCAATAATAAGCGATCATTTGTTCATATAAAGCAAACTAAAATCTCATCCAAATTAAGTATTACAACTTATAGCTTTAAACATAACAACATTCAACTATAGAACATTACCTTATAATACATGAAGGCTCATTTGGTACAGCTATATTTGTCATTCTTAGTACATTCAACCATATTCTCACCCATCCTACAAAAATTATCTACATAAACAAACATTGCCTTATGATACACCAAAAGGATTGAATCCAATGTATATATTGTATACTTAAAGTACTAAAAATGTTCTAGTATGCTAAGTTGATTGATTTCTCCTTTTAGAATGTGATAAGTGGGTGAGCTATATTGCTTAATAAATAGCCATACGCAGGGTTCACCAAATCGCCCCAAATCGGATGGTTCCGGGTGTGTCGAGCCATATCAATGGCCCATCAGTACAGTTCCAGCGTGATATTCAGAACACCGCCAAGAGGGAGAAGGAAAGAGGGGAAAAGAGAGAGAGGGAGGGAAGGAGAGGGAGAGGAAGAGTTCTTTCGAAGACCGGTTGAGGCTGTTGGAGGGCTGTTGCGCCTGCTAGAGGGCCAGCGAGGAGGGGGTAGGGAGAAGGAAGAGAGAGAGAGAGAGAGGGGAGAGGGAGAAGAAAGATGGGGAGGGAAGGAGAGGGGAGAGGGAGATAGAGCCTCTAAAGGCCCATCGGAGGCATTGGAGGCCTGCCGAGGGCATTGGAGGTCGGAGTCGGCTGATCGAAACGGGGGTGGATGCCTCTGTTTCATTTTTTTTTGGGGACATTGGGTGAAGTTGCAACACCATTGTCGACTTCAGTTAAACTTTTTTCATTTTGCCAATAAACAGTGAAGTCGGGCAAATCTGTTGCTGACGTAAGTGAAGTGAGTCGGTAAAAAAACTTAAAATCATGATCGGTTGTCGAAAGGCAAGGAGGATTCAGGCCTCCACGGCCCTCCGGCCTCCACTGCCAACCTCGTCACCCTCTCTTTTGTTAGTAAACATGCATGCAAAGGGCAGTGGCAATTTAAAATTTTAATATTATATATTAAGCATGCAACCCCATGATCATATTCATGTTCTTGTACAAAAATTTTAAACTTCAACGTAGTTTAGAGTTTTACCTCAAAGTAACAAATCAAGATAGAATTTGATCATTTTTAGCCTCCCACGTGTAAGGCCTCTAATGATATTCACATGAATCAATTCCTTTGATCAAAGACGCCTTCAAATCATCCTTGAAGAGACAGGGTCGGCCATTATAATGGTGCTAGCAATTATTCTTTGTGGCTGGCCATAACTATATATTTATAGGACACATAGGTTGTCTAGGATTTATTAAAGTGTCTAGGATTTACTAAAGAGCTTTGATCAGCTGCACCAATCCTAACCCATGTAGGACTTGTGTTATAACCTATCTTGGATTAGACCTTAAGCCCAATAAGCCCTAGTCTAATTAATTAAGTCTATACTTAATTAAAAAAGCCCATACTAATCATATTAATATCATTAAGCCGACTAAACTATTTTAGTGACCTAATTATCCAATATTCTCTTATCTTTGATCCACATTGATCCTATTGTGTATGACCCATTAGGTTTATTATTATTTGGTAGTAGAAATGACATTTACTCTTTAATGTCTCAATTAGAACTATTTCTAGTTGTCTTGAATTAAAACTCTTTTTAATTCTTCCTTAATAAATAATGTTTCATGATTATTCATAAGGTTTCTACTATCCATGAGTGACATCTAGAAATATATCATGGTAACCCAAATCGGGATGAATTGGATCAAATTGAACCTTTGTATTACAATACCATGTAATCAAATTCTTTTATCACACAATGTTTTGATTGAATGAATGCCATGAGATTTTGTCAAACCCACTAATAAATCATGACTTCTAATGGTTACCCTTGGATTTACTTCCAAATACCATTCCATTTTGGCCAAAGATTCTTTAGGTCAAGTCCATTAGATGCATAGGAGATTCTCTCTTTACTTGACAGTGATACATCCCATATTGCACACTTACATATCTCCGTGCATGACTCACTGTAGCCAACATATGTATTTCTTAAATCCCTTATTTAGGACATGATGTTATTACATAGTCAAACTATAATAATCCATACACAAGATAACCATGGTGCCTCAGGTCTAAAGATTATTTACACAATTGTAATAATAGATATGTCATGGACAAGCGAGAAAACTTCATGTGACAATTCTATAATTGGGTCATGCTTAGTGAACTTGTTCCTTAACAAGCACCTACATAGTTGCATTAGTGTCTCATACAAGTAAGATGAGATTCATCGCTCCAATTTTATAGCATGAACACCATGTAATATATTGTCTTACTAGATTATTGTTGTCCATTTAATAATCCTATGACTACAAGCATTTTAAGAACCATGTACTAAGAAATACATATCTCATATTCTTAACTTATTTAAGAATATGTTTTCTTAACATTGATTCTATGGAACTATTCATATACATTGACATGGAACAATACGAAATTTATGCAAACTTGCCCTTTTATTAATTAAATGAAAGTACATAAAGTTGTCCAAAAAGGATGTCACATTTATTGGCATTCGGACAAACATCTAACATCTTTCTCCTTCCCTTCTTCTCCCTCCCTTTCTCTTTCTTTCTCTCTCTCTCTCTCTCTCTCCTTTCCTCTCAATTCGTACTTCCCCATTTCTCCGGTTATTTAAGGGCATTTGCCGCCCTCCAGCGGCCATTGCCAGCCACCCTGCCCTCTCCTTCTCCTTCCCTCCCTCTCCACTCTTCTCTCTCTTTTTCTTTCTTGGTTCAGACTTCCCTGCTCCTCTAGTCATTCGAGGGCCATCCTCTGGCGGCCACCACCAGCGTCTCCGCCATCTCCCTCTCCTTCTCTCCCTCTCCTTCTCTCCCCTCTCTCTCTCTCTTCCTCCGATTCTCCATTTTTGCCATGATTTTTGCCGTATCAGTTTGGGCTTGATGCGGAATGGTGCGGGGATGTACTGAACTATACCACTGGTTGATCGACATGGGGTCCGATTCCGACACGACATACCTTGGCTATAAAGATGCAAATAGTTCAATGGAGATAGCAACCACTAATCATAGCCATCTAGCCTTTTCTCAATTATTTGCGGTTGGCTTTATGCATTCTCATTTGCAAATATTTTTATCTGGGGCCATTTCTAATGTTATCGCATGTTTCACCTCATCCTTCGTCATAATTACCATCCATGTTAACTTAGGCCATCCTTTTCACGAACTAGCCTCCTCAGATCTTTGCTATATATTTCCATACTATCTCGATCGATTATCTATCACTTTATCCTAAGCTTATGCAACTTCTACAACTCTAATATTTTCATTTTTTAATCTATCCTTCTTAGTTTTACCATGCATCAATTTTAACATTCTCTTTTTTGTCAACTCAATTTATCTTTTATACTTCTTTATTGTGCTGCACTCTAAGTCATGTCTTCCTATTGTTCAAATTTTTCTTTTCTTAAGTCTCCAAGATATGTGCCTGTCACATAATATTCCAGATGCACGTCACCACTTCATTCAACTTGCTTTAGTTCTGTTACATATATCTTCATCTATCTTTTCATTATTTATATAATGGGACCTAAATAAGGATGTTGGTCACATTGTAGTATCTCTTATCCATCAATCTTAATTGATATTATATCTTTATTTCTGTTTTTATTAAATTTATATTCCATATACTTTGGCTATGTTCGATTAATTTTTAAGCTCTGATCCTGAATACTGATTATGCTCAATGAAAGTCAAACAATTACAACAAAAGGATGCCTCATTGGGGTTAAAAGAAATAAGTAATTTTTTGGTTAATTGATCTCAAAATGCTGGAATACACTTGAAAACATTTGATAACCGACGATCATATCCGTTGGTCAAGGATTCACTTGCAGACTAACTATTGTAACTAATGCTTAAGTTTCAGCAGAAACCAATTATTATACTAACTGGCTAAGAGTTTAATTAAATTCAAGGACCAGAGGTTTAATTCCAATCTATAAAACAAGAGCAATATGGTAATTAACAAACATTTCAGCTGATAAAATATAGTTCACCATCAATTGCTTGAATGCTGTAAGATAGAGGAGTGGCAAATTGTGACCTGACTCTGATGCAATGATCATTGAAGATCAGCTTCTAAGGTTTAAGGGAGGGTCCAAGTGTGCAACAGCTAAAAAAATCAGCTCCGAAAGCAATCACATTGCTGTTTGGACCCATGACGTCTGAAATTAGCAGGCTACATCACAATCAAGGCATCTTAGGGCACTGCAAGGAGCATCTATGAAGCAAGAGGACCCCAATGTGTTTTTAACTGATTAGTCTTCTGGTTTATTTTCTTATCATGTTGTTTTCACATCAGTTTTGATCTTAGTTCAGAGTGTTACTGTTCACATGGTAATTTAGTGTGAACATTTTTCACTACAGTCTTGTGCATAGTTAGGGATCCTAAAAGTTTTAGTCAGTAGGTTAATGGGAGTTTATTAGATATTGTTTGCTGAAGTAAGCGAGCCCTAATTTGAAGTAGGAAAGGTTAGAATTAGAAATCTACTTAGCCTTATATGTGGCCTTCTTTTGGGTGTCAAATAGTAATGTTTGGAGAGAATTTTGAAGAACAAAGGAACTTCTTTGAAGCCTGGTTCGGTTGATTTCCCTTCCCTATCTCTTGTATTTCTTCTTCTTTTTCTTGTTGTCTCTCCATTCTTTACTAATTTTGATCTTTATATCATTCTTTGTTAATTGATCACTGCCAGTGCCATATATATTATAATCTGATTTTCAGTTTGTATTTCTATGAGGATTTAATAACTGCCACGAAATACTTGCTGGTTTTGATGTGCTAGGTTCTTATTAACTTCTATTCAGACATTATGGTTCTTGCAATGGCATAGGCTGGAGGGCCGATCACAGGCTTCGGAGTTACTAGGCAGAAGACTAAGCAAGTGATTGATGCAAGGAATTAAATTTAGAACCTAGAATTTGATAGCAATTATCAATTAACAACTAAAGGCAAAGAGATCTAGTTGCTAAACTAAAACTAAAGGAAAAGCTTAATTGGTAGCATTTTGCCTCACTACCAAGTGGACCTTGTTGTCACCAAGGACTCCACCAACTAGCTGCATCATCTTTCTCTATAATCCACCAGGGTTGCGTAGAATCCACCATGAAAGAGAAACACAATATGTTCACTCAAGAAAAGAGAAGCTTTATTAAATTTTCATTGCTCAAAAATTGTACAAGGTGTGGTATTTATGGATCTGGGAACCCTTACGAAACTAGGGACATCTAGGTAGCTGCAGAGTTTGAAAAGAATAAGAAAAACCAAGATTTTAAATCCCGTGGGATGGAGGTGTTCCAGTATCTCTATGAAACGGGATGTCTTGCTATCCCATTGTTGGGTTCCGGACACGCCGCGGAAAGTAATTTTTAAAATTTTAAAATCATACAAATTAATAGTTTTATCAAATAAAACTATCGAGCCGAACCCAAAATCCTAGAATCATTTTGTCGATCACGATTAAAGCAAATTCAAGCATGCAAAAGATAGAAAATTATACTTTAATCAATATGAAAAAGTGGCACATTGGTGTTTTCCACAAGACCTCAAAGTAGAAGTCCTCCAACGGTGATCCACACGGAAGTTGGCCAAAGTCCTTCCCAACCGGTGCACTGTCGCAGCCTTGTCTTCTCAAGAATAGCCAGCTTTGAACTTGCGTCACAATCGCACCAAAGTTCAGTTGCTTTCGATCTCGCCACCAGAACTATACCAAGAAGACACTCTTCAGATGTCACACAATCTAGGATTTAATTTTTGGCTCCAACATATGAAAAAATCAAATCCTAGGATCAAGATTTTTCATACCGTGTCGAATCGGTCGATACATCCCGTATCGTACCGGACCGGCAGGGAACCGGCACGATTCGGCCGGTAAATTCGGTACACAGGCGGTACGGAAAGAAAAAAGAGAAAAAGTGAGAAAGAGAGAGAGAGGAGGAGAGGGAGGGAGGTGGGAGCCGTCGGAGGCCGGCAGTGGCCGGCTGCGACCCCCGGAGGGCTTCCGAGCCCCGTATCACCTAATAGGGCTTTCAAAAGAGCGAGAAAGAGAGAGAAAGAGTGCTTGGAGGGGGGTGAGGGATCTACCGGACGGATGGCGCCTCCATTGCGAGGGCCCCGGTGGCCGGCGAGCCGACGCCGATGGCCTGAGGGCAGTCGAGCGGGCGGAGCCCCTCCGCGGCTTCGCCCCTTTTTTTCGAAATAGACGACCGTCTGTTTTGATTTTTTATTTTTTTTGGTTTTAAACTTTTAAAGTCGGCAACTTAATTGCCGACTTACGGAATTTTTAAAAAAAATATAAAAATCGTGAAGCCGGCAAACTATTTGCCGGCTTCACTTGAAACTAGATTTTTTAAAGAAATTTGTGAAGTAGGGATGGCGCTCTTGTTTCATGCTCATGACACCGCATGCATGGACTGCGCCCTCAGGTGACCACGACGGCTAGTCGGAGGCCGTCCGGCGGCCCCACCGGCTCCTTCCCCTCCCTCTTTTTTTTTCTTCCTCTTTCTCTCTCTCTATTTCTCTTTTTTTCTTTCGGTTCGGGTCCGCTTGCCTTCGTCGGTTCGGTATGGTACGAAATCGTACCGAACTATATCGTCGGTCGGTCGATACAATCGGCGGTACTGGTTCAGCATACCTTGCCTAGGACACTCTAGCAACACTTGCTGAAAATCTCACCATCCTTGTAGCAACTTTTGTCACTCAAAATTCTCTTTTTTTTCTCAGAATTTTTTCAAAATTTTTTCTATATTTACCACGACCTTCTTGGTTTCAGCCAAAAATCACTGCAAGAAGCCATGTGGGGCGTCCCCTATAAATAGGGGACTAGGGGACGTCTCATGGGATGAAGGGCCGCCAACCTTTGGCGCTCCAACTTCCCATGCATCAAATAAATTCGTCGAGTGAATTTTTGACGATCCAATTACTTGGAGCAGAAGGACTCTTAGTCTTCTATGTGCCATAAAAAATTCAATGAATTTTGGCATCAAGACATAGGATTTCTGGTCGGAAATTTAAGATAACGCGTAGAAAATTAAGAGTCCTCGTTAAGGACTTCCTTTCACATGCCTAAAATAAAGGGGGCGGCATTTATTTTTGTTGTGGGTTTTTGTGGGTGTAGAAGACTCCATTTGAAACTCTTTCAAGTTGGATAAGAATCCAATCCAAATTGACCCAATTAGGTCAAAGCCAACTGATCTAGGTTAGCTCAAACACTTTGATCTAAATCAATTTAGAAACTTGAGTTAATACAATGTGCTAGCATATCAAATTAACCCATAGAATTTATATTAAACTCTAATTAGATCAGACCAAGACCAAATCCCAAAGTGTGTGACCCATTGGGTTTCAAATCTAGCCAGCAGTGATCAAGACTTTCGACGTAACCCTAATCCGATGAGATTAGGTCACTCGAAGTGTTTCAATCAACTTGGACTCTTTCAAATTGACTCCATAATTAAACTCTTTTAATTCTGACGAATCTACAAGTCAAGATTGACGTCTAGCAACGTGTCATGACTATCCGGAAGATTTGAAATTTTGGTGGAAAATTACCAAAATATCCTTCAGTGGCAAGTTTTCGGGTAATTCAATCTTTCAGTCAAACAACATCCCAGATGAGCTGTGGGCATGGAAATATGTCAAACCCAATCACTTATCATTATGTATCTCGATCAGAAGATGATTTAGTTGATGATACATTAGAAATCTTTTTCTAATTATCATCCTGCTTTGGCCAAAGATTTTTGAATCAACGATCTATGAGATCACATAGGATGTTCGCTCTCCTTATTAGGAGTGACTGATCCTTTATTGATCACTCACAACCTCCATGCATTTTTCACCATATCCAGAACACCGCACACAAGGATCAGAGAACCAAGTTAGGTAGTGAACCAAAACATGGATCCAAGTACATAAGGTACCATGGTGACCTCAGGTCTAAAGATCACATACACAACTCTCACTAGAGAATTATCAGTTGACATGTAAATAAGACTCCATCTGATATTCTCTCGCAGGTCAATTCAGTATTCTCTAATGAACACCCATATCCTTGTATTAGTGTTCCCACACAAGTGGTTGTGAGATCAACCACCCTCATTTCTGATCATACATAGGACATGTCAGTCTTATCGGTATCATTAATCTCCGATTCAATGTACCAACGACTAGGAATGTTTTAGGTTAAGGCTACCAAAGAATTAGATCTCACTGACGTGATCTCATCACAGTCTTAAAATCATTGTCCAGACCCATGGGATTCATTATAATCTTAAAATAAATAAGATGCAGCATATAATAAAAAAATATCTTATTTTATTAATAATAAATATCAATTATATGAGACTGGAAGATAAATTACAATAAACATCCTATCGCATCCCATATGCGATTGGCTTGTAGGGCATTATTCTTTCAATCTCCCACTTACACTTAAAGCCAATCGCTCCTATACTTGATACCCATGCTATCAAGATGGCGGTCAAATTGCTGCATTGACAAGGCCTTAGTGAATGAGTCCGCTATATTGTTCTTGGTGTCAACTCGCTCCATGATCACATCGCGTCTTTCGATAATTTTTCGAACGAGGTGGAACCGTCTTAGGATGTGCTTGGATTTATGATGAGATTTTGGTTTTTTAGCTTGAGCAACTGTCTTAGTATTATCACAATAAAGGAGCACTGGTTGTTTAATCCCTAGAATCACATCCAACTCTGTGATGAATTTCTTCATCCAGACGGTCTCCTTAGCAGCCTCACTTGCAGCAATATACTTAGCCTCAGTGATCGAGTCAGCAATCGTTTGCTGTTTGGAACTTTTTCAACTTACTGTATCACCATATAGAGTGAACACATACCCAGATATAGATTTGCTATCATTCGGATCAGATTGGAAACTAGAATCGATATAATCTTTCAGTTTTAAATCAGATCCACTATATATCAAAAAAACATCTCTAGTCCTTCTCAAGTACTTGAGTATGTTTTTCACAGTTTTTCAATGATTCTCTCCGAGATCAGCCTGAAATCTGCTTACAATGCCCAAGGCATAAGCCACATCAGGTCTGGTACATAACATAGCATACATTATCGATCCTACAGCCGAAGCATAAGGAATAGAACTCATTCTGTTTCTCTATTCAGATGTCTTAGGAGACATCTTCTTAGAAAGTTGTATGTCATGACCTATGGGCAAGTAATCTCTTTTACTTTCCTCCATGTTGAACCTCTTCAACACCAGACCAATATACCTAGACAGAGACAAGCCAAGCATCCTTTTTGATCTATCTCTATAGATCTTTATACCAAGTATATAGGATGCCTCACCCAAGTCTTTCATAGAAAACTTTTGTGATAGCCAAGTCTTGACCGATTGCAACATTGGGACATCATTTCCAATGAGCAGTATGCCATCCACATACAAGATCAAGAAGACAATAGTACTCCTACTAGTCTTTTTGTACACACAAGGTTCATCTATATTTTTGATAAAGCCAAACGATTTGACTGTCTCATCAAAATGGATGTTCCAGCTCCTCGATGCTTGTTTCAATCCATAAATGGATCTATTCAGCTTGCATACTTGATTTGCTCTCCTATTTGAGATAAATCTCTCTGGCTCAGTCATATAGACTTCTTCCTCAAGGTTTTCATTGAGGAAGATAGTCTTGACGTCCATCTGCCAGATCTCATAGTCATGGTATGCTGCAATAGCAAGCATTATCCGAATAGACTTGAGCATGGCTACCGGCGAAAAGATTTCTTTATAATCAACACCTTGTTTTTGCTTGAAACTTTTTGCCACAAGCCTGGCCTTATAGGTCTCTACCTGGCCATCTGCTTGAATCTTCTTTTTGAAGACCCATTTGCAGCCTATTAAGGTCACCTCTCAGGTGCATCAACCAAAATCCATATTTGGTTGACATACATGGAGTCCATTTCGGATTTCATGGTATTGAGCCACTTGTCAGAGTTACTACTTATGACAGCTTTCGAATAGGTCGTGGGATCATCATTCTCAATGATGTAGGTTGTGTTGTTATTCTCAATGACAAATCCATATCTGAGTGGTACATTACGCACTTTACTCGACCTTCGGAGAGGTGTGTAGTGGCTGTGCCTCAATGGACACATCTGGTTGCGAACCATTTGGTAAGTTTTGGATAAATTGTAGGTTTTGAACTTCTTCAAGTTCAACAGACCTCCCACTGTCTCTTTCTTGGACAAACTTTCTTCAAGAAAACGGCATGCCTACAAACAAACACCTTTTGTTGAGTAGGATTATAAAAGTAGTATTCCATACTCTCCTTAGGATAACCTACAAACCTGCATCTTTCTGATCTAGCATCCAGCTTATGTCTATTAATATTTTTCATATAAGCTGGGCAACCCCAAATCTTAAGATGCTTAAGATTGGATCTTTTTTCTTTCCATATTTCATATGGATTGCTAGAAACAGATTTCGAAGGTATTTTATTTAAGATATACGCTGCAGCTCGAGGGCATATCTCCAAAAGGATATCGAAAGATCCATGAAACACATCATGGACCGCACCATATCTAATAAGATGCGATTCCTCCTCTCCGCAATTTCATTTAATTGTGGAGTATAAGGAGGTGTCTATTGAGAGAGTATTTCATTTTGTTTCAAATAATCGAGGAACTCACTGGATAAGTATTCTCCTTCTCGATCCGATCGAAGAGTTTTAATACTTTTATCAGTTTGTTTTTCGATCATTCTTTGATACTTTTTAAATTTATCAAAAATTTTGGATTTGTATTTCATTAAATACACGTATCCAAATCTAGATCTATCATCAGTAAACGTGATGAAGTAAGAGTATCCACCTCTGGCTTGAGTCGACATTGGACCACATACATCAGTATGTACAAGGTCCAAAATGCCACTCGTTCGATCTTTATGTCCAGTAAATGGAGTCTTGGTCATTTTTTCCACGAGACAAGATTCACAAGTTTCAGATGATTCATAATCATAAGGATCAAAGAAATTATCTTTGTATAACTTGTTAATTCTTGACTAATTTATATGGCCAAGTCGGCAGTGCCAGAGGTTTGTTACATTCACATCCTCTCTCTTTCTTTTTTTCATATTATCAATATGAAATACATTATCATTAAGTGAAAGAAATATAAGACTATTATCAATAAAAGCACTTTCATAATATTCGTTAGAAAAATAAATAGAACAACCATTTGTTCTTTGCAATTATTTCAAAACTTTGTTCCAATAACAATGATACAGAAATAATATTTCTAATAATATTTGGAATATAATACAGATCTTCAGTTTCAAAATTTTGCCCAAAGGCAACTTCAAAACCCTGATTCCTACGGCTTCGGCCTGAATGGACTCTCCACTAGCACCGAACAGCTTGAAGTCACCTTTATTCAGATTCTTTATTTTCTGTAGACCCTGCAATGATTTGTAAAGGTGTGAACCACAGGTGGTATTCAATATCCAAGAATCTGAAAATGAAGTAATTAATGATAAATTAGTTTGTATCATATACAAACCTCTAGCAACATTTGCTGATTTCACGGTTGCAAGGTACTCCTTGCAATTTCTCTTTCGATGGCCCTCCTGGCCACATTGATAATAAGTACCTTTGGCGAGATCTTCTTCGCCTTCTTCTTGGAGATACTAGCCTTAATGTTCATCTTTTTCTTAGAACCTTTCTTTGCCTTCTTCTTACTGATCTTGTCAACACGAAGGACTTGAGTCTTTTCACTCTTGAAATGGCTCTCTGCTGTTTTTAGTATGTTCAGCAGTTCAGGCAAGTTAATGTTCAGTTTGTTCATATGATAATTAATAACAAACTGAGAAAAGGAGTCAGGAAGAGACGGCAGGATCAAATCCTGGCTCAGTTCGCCGTCCATGGTAAAACCCAGCTGTCCTAGATGAGTGATCAAATCAATCATCTTTAGGATATGAGTTTGCACGGAGGTGTTTTTAGTCATGCGGGCACGGAACAACTGCTTTGATATCTCATATCGAGTAGTTTGACTTTGTTCTCCGTATAACTCCTTAAGGTTCAGGAGAATAGAGGGAACATCCATGTCCTCATGCTGCCTCTGGAGCTCATTGCTCATAGAAGCAAGCATGATGCATTTGACAGTCACACTGTCATCTTTCCACATCTTATATGTGGCATTTTCTTCCTCGAAAGCATCTTCCCCATGAGAATCTAGAGCAGGTGTATCCAGAATGTAGGAGACTTTCTCTTGAGTGAGAACAAATCTCAAGTTCCTTAATTAGTTGACATAGTTGGATCTAGTCAACTTGTTTGTATCTAGGATACCTCTAAGTGAAAGTGAGGATGCCATGAGTGTAGTTAATCTACAACAATAAGACATAATATAAGCGGACAACTCATGATGACATGCACAACTAGACTAAGACTTTTATCTAATTGTCTTCCACTATTTTATCGAACTTCATACCCCTCAAATATGAAAATCGAGAAACATTCTAATGTTTCCTAGTGGGGTTGAGATTTTTATTCCTCACAAATACCTTGTGGATAGCACAATAAGCATTCATGAGTTCAAGAGTAGGTAACTCTTTGCTAATTGTACCTCTACAATTCTCAACATCTTTCTTTCTGATCTCTAGATCACATATAATCTTGTTGATAGCATAACAAAATATAGTGTTCTAGTTAAGTTGATCCTTTAATCTATATGGTCATATTTAAACAATGCTGCCATTGTGGATAGCACAACAAAGCAACCCTATTCAAATATGCCATAAGCATCAATATGCATTTGATCAACATCATGTCAATTTCTATAGTAAGCCTTGTAGATAGCACAACAAGCTCACTAAGATCTTGACATATTCTATTGATCAAGTTTGAAGGAAGGCTCTTATAATGTCTACATCACTTAATCAATCTAAGTCGAAAATCAACAAGACCAAATTGGTCAGGTAAGTAGGTGGGAGGCTCCCTGTAGCTTTTCTAGACACCAACAGAGTTGGGCAGGTTAGTATACAGACCTAATTAGAAAATCACCGTTCACACTTTCCTCGACACCAATTGATCTTAAGAATTCGACTTTTAATTAAAAAGTGAATCCCGACATTACAACTTAATATAATTAAACGAGGGACTTTGAACTGGTTTTGACACATCCTAATTATAAGCGCATAAAATGTACCCTACAAATTATACAACTTGACATGCTTCTACTATTCTAAATAGCAATCATATAACATGTTAAAATCATATAAGGGTGCAATGGATATCAAAACATATGTATATCGAAGAAAAAATAGCAAACTCTAATCACATTAGGCATGCTTTACACCCTTAATAATGCATCAATTTGAGCATCATACAACCATGATAATAAAAATTTTAAAATTATCATAAATTAATAATTTAATAATTGAAATTAAATATCATAGCATATATAAAGTCAAAAATAAATTTTGAGTTTAAAGGATTGATGCTATAAATCAATGCAAAATTTTTAGCAAGATATGCACAAGAACGATTCTATGCACTTGTTTGATCGAATCAGACAAAGGTGGCTCTGATGCCACTGTTGGGTTCCGGCCATGCAGTGAAAAATAATTTTTAAAATTTTAAAATCATACAAATCAATAGTTTTATCAAATAAAACTATCGAGCCGAATTCAAAATCTTAGAATCACTTTGCCGATCACGATCAAAATAAATTCAAGCATGCAAAGAGATAGAAAATTATACTTTAGCCAATATGAAAAAGTGGCATGTTGGTGTTTTCCACATGACCCCACGGTAGAAGTCCTCCAACGGTGATCCACATGGAAGTTGGCCAAAATCTTTCCCAATCGGTGTGCTACCGCAGCCTTATCTTCTCAAGAACACTGCCAGCTTCGAACTTGCATCACGATCGCACCAAAGTCCAGTTGCTTTCGATCTCGCCACCAGAATGACATCAAGAAGACATTCTTCAGATGTCACACAACCTAGGATTTAATTTTTGGCTCCAACACATGGAAAAATCAAATCCTAGGGCACTCTAACAACACTTGCTGAAAATCTCACCATCCTTGTAGCAACTTTTGCCACCCAAAATTTTTTCTTTTTTTCCTCAGAATTTTTTCTATGTTTACCACGTCCCTCTTCTTGGTTTCAGCCAAAAATCACCGCAAGAAGCCATGTGGGGCGTCCCCTATAAATAAGGGATCAAGGGACATCTCATGGGATGAAGGGGCGCCAACCTTTGGCGCTCCAACTTCCCACGTGCCAAATAAATTCACCGAGTGAATTTTTGGCGATCCAATTACTTGGAGCAGAAGGACTCTTAATCTTCTACATGCCATAAAAACTTCAATGAATTTTGGCATCAAAACCTAGGATTTCTAGTCGGAAATTTAAGATAACGCGTAGAAAATTAAGAGTCCTCATTAAGGACTCTTCCTTTCACACATCTAAAATAAAGGGGGCGGTATTTATTTTTGCCATGGGTTCTTGTGGGCGCAGAAGACTCCTCCATTTGAAACTCTTTCAAGTTGGATAAGGATTCAATCCAAATTGATCCAAATTGATTCAACTCCAGAATTAAATTTTTTTAATTTTGACGAATCCACAAGTCAAGATTGACGTCTAGCAACGTGTTATGACTATCCGAAAGATTTAAAATTTTGATGAAAAATTATCAAAATACTCTTCAGTGGCAAGTTTCCATGTAATTCAATCTTTCAGTCAAACAACATCCCAAATGAGCTGTGGGCATAAAATATGTCAAATCCAATTACTTATCATTATGTATCTCGATCAGAAGGCGATGATTCAGTTGATGATACATTAGAAATTCTTTTCTAATTATCATCCTGCTTTGACCAAAGACTCCCGAATCAATGACCTATGAGATTACGTAGGATGTTCGCTCTCCTTATTAGGAGTGACTGATCTCTTATTGATCACGCACAACCTCCATGCACTCTTCACCATATTCAGAACACCCACACAAGGATCAGAGAACCAAGTTAGGTAGTGAACCAAAATATGGATCCAAGTACACAAGGTACTATGGTGATCTCAGGTCTAAGGATCACATACACAACTCCCACTAGAGAATTATCAGTTGACATGTAAATAAGACTCCATCTGATATTCTCTCGTAGGTCAATTCAGTGAACTCATTCTCTAATGAGCACCCATATCCTTGTATCAGTGTCCCCACACAAGTGGTTGTGAGATCAACCACTTTCATTTTTGAGCATACATAGGACATGCCAGTCTTATCGGTATCATTGATCCCCGACTCAATGTACCAACGATTAGAAATGTTTTAGGTTAGGACTACCAAGGAATTAGGTCTCACTGACGTGATCTCATTACGGCCCTAAAACCATTGTCTAGACCTATGGGGTTCATTATAATCTTAAAATAAATAAGATGCAGCATATAATGAAAAAATATCTTATTTTATTAATAATAAATGTTAATTATATGAGACTGGAAGATAAATTATAATAAACATCCTATCGCATCCCATATGCGATTGGCTTGTAGGGCATTATTCTTTTATCCATCCCGTCCTGACAGTCGTCCCAATCATACATACCGGTAGATATCCTCCATCTTTCTCCCCTATTCTTTCCTTTCTTTTCGTCATTCCTTTCTTTCTTTTTTTCCTTTTTCTTCTCTCTCTTTCCTTTATTCCATCTTTCCTTTCTTTCTTTTTCTTCTTCTTCTTTCCTTTTACTTTTTTCTTTTTCCATCTTCTTTCCTTCCTCTTTTTTCTTCTTTCCCTCCCTGTATAGATGGGTTGCGGAGTCATCCCAATCCCGTTTTCTCACAGGAATGAGATAGGATGGCCGGGACGCCCCTTGTCCTGTCGGGACATAAAATCTTGAGAAAAACTATTACTAAACTAATTAAACTAAGCAATTTCTCCTCACTTGCCCTTCTTGAAGGAATTTGCTTTTGACAGTAACCTATCTGCTGTCAGAATCCTGCCGTTGTTAGTTATGGTGCTGTCGAATCAACTGAAGGTGACTAGATCCACTGTTGGTTGCCCAAGACTCGGAATTTGCCTTGGAGTAAAGGTTGGGGCCTCTGGTGGATAGGCAGCTACCATCAGATGCTTTTTGATGGTGGCTAGCTCACCTTTGGTTGTGCTTTGACTGCTCTATTTTTTGTCAATATGGTTTCGGGTGCTACTGCTTTATTTTTGGGCTTGGTTTAGTTTCGGCCTGAACGTGCTGCCTATTAAATCTGAATGTATTGACTGCTGACATCTGATTATATGCATATATCAAAATATTAAATGGAGACTGAAAATGCTAGATTTAATTTAATTTCCTCCATACATAAACATACAAGAAGAGTTGGTCAGTCCTAGAAAACTATGATTAGTTCTTTGCTGTCTCGTTCTATCTTGGATAATAGGCAATGAAGCTGCTTTAAACCGAAGCTGTCCTATTCCTATGGTCCTCTCATGCATCACAGCCAACCCTAAGTTATCCAGCATCAGACTTGCCAATCTGACTGTAACCGACTTGAGATAAATGGGTTCAAGTTTGGCATAAACAAGTTTGGATTGTAAAAAATGGGTTGACCTAACTTAACTATTTATTAAATAAGAGTTCAGAGTCCGACTCCTGTAACCCATTTCAGCTTTTTTAGGGCCTGTTTAGATAATCGGGTATAAAATCCCATGAGATTCATGGGTTGGGCCAATACAATTAGGAAAAATCAGTAGGTGTTTTTTCTTCCTATGGTTTCGGGCCGGCCCACTAACAAAACCAATCTTGGGTACTTGTGGATTTGGTCTATCCCAGTCTATAAGCCTATTTCTAACTAGTTGTATTCGCCCAACCCAATGAATCCAATGGGATTTTCAGCTCATTCATCCAAATAGGCCCATAATATTTGGGTCAAGTTTTAAATCCTATGGGACAGGAGTGTCCCAATATCTTTGTAGAATGGGACACCATGTTTCTCACCCTATCCTGGTTGAGCAACTCAGTACTTGCTTGTGACATCCTTTATATCTTTTTTTAACTTAATTTATATTAGAAGTGTTTCTGTTTTATTTATGTTTTAAACATATTTGAATGGGGGTTTGATGATTGATGGGCATCAGTGGGCCCTGATCCCATTTTACAACCCAAATTGGAGGTAAACACGCCTTGGGGGCTAGGGTTCCACTTAACTTGAAAAAGATATGTGAGGGTAGAATGGATGCCCTTAGCAAACAAAAGTATATCTCAAATTGAACTCTGCTACTCTGTTGTCTCTTCTCCATTGTAATGCCACATTGGTACCTTTGCGTCTATCCTTTCTTTGTTCCTTCCTCTCTTGTTCTTCTTCCCCTCTTTTCTTCCTGCTTTCCTTTCTTTCTTTTCTTCTTCCTTCTTTCCTTTTCTTCTTCTTTCTTCCTTTCTTTCATTTTGTTCTTCCTTTCTTTCTTTTCTTTGTTGCTTTTCTTCTTTGCTCTTCTCCTCCTGCTCTTCTTCTTCTTCCTTCATTGCTTTTTTTTCTTCTCCACCTGGCTAATTTGAGTGCCTCTTCCAACAGGTCTATCTAGAGATTAGAGGTGGCCAGGAACCATTTGAGTTCTATTTGTTTAGCCATGCTAGTGGATTGGGAGTCCTAGCTCTCATCAACCATGGAACAAATTAGTGGCTCACCCATTCTTGTGGGTGTCTCGGGTGGGATGTAGGTAGGATGGGCGGTTGCCTTGCATGCATGGATTTTGGTTCCCACCCTCATTGCAGTTCACATTATCTCACATGAAGAAGATGGGATAGCTAGGACGCTCCCTATCTCATTGATTCTTCAAACCTTGGGATCAGGTCAACATGATTATGACCGAAGCTGTTTAATACTTCTTTTACATGTTCAAATCTTCTAAGACCTGTTTAACCTATTGGAAAACTACTAAACTTATCAAAACTGACCCGGCTTGTTTATTTAACAGGTTATGAGGGTCGGGTTGTGTTACCTATTTAATAAGGATGTTGGGTTTATTTTTGGATTTTTGGCCTGTTTAATAAATTGGTTAGTTACAGGTTGGTAGGTATCTAACCTGTCATGTATCTCAACCTGGCTTATATCAAAACCCAACTTAACTTAGACAACTGCCTCATGAATGCAGTTGTCAAAATAATTATTTAAATGCGAACACAAATTTTTCAAAATTAATTTAACACAAACACGTTAAGAAGAAAATATTAGAAAATTATTTAAACTATGATCAATTACTTACAGCAGAAATAGACAGAATTTAGTTTCATATAATGAAAACAATTCGTGAAAATCAAATTCTATAATGTGATTAAAAATTTAATTCAGAGCAGGGATTTGACTGAAAATGAACAAAGATACTAAAGGAACAAAGTTCTGAATTGGTGGATCATGAATCAATCACTTAGGAAGTAGGATACCAACTATGCAAGCATACTTCTCTTGAAATAGATTTCAGATCCAAAAGCTTCAGGCCACCAGTTTTTATATTTGTTCTAGCTAATTAGTTGCTTGCTCTTTTCATCATGTTATTTCACTTCACTAATTCCCTACTCTGAAGGTTGCAGAAGTTTATTTTTGTGTAGCCAAAGATAGTAAAAGGAAGAATAAAGACTCCTTACTTAGCTGGTTAAGTTTTTGTGATGCATCCAGCCAACAGCTTGTTAATAGCTGGTTGTCAAACGTTTGGAATCTTGGTTACCAGTATACAAGTATGCGGTGGCAATTCATTGGATAAGCTTAAGGTGACAAGCATGAGGTGGTCTAATTCTTTGGAGCAAGGTATGCTATACCATCCAAACCGGACAGTATGATACCACACTAGTTTGGTATTGGTATGTGGCACGGGTGTGGGGGTGTATTGATATTCGGTACACCGAATTGGCCTCCGCATCGGATGCACCAACATAGTAATAGGGTGGCGCCAGTATAGAGCCCAGTACCAAGACAGCATACCTTGCTTTGAAGTCTGCTGCCTAGTCCTTGAACTATTCCAATTTGTATTTTAGTTTATGCAGTCCTTTGCACTCTCAAAGTATTGCTAATTATATAATTTATTTTCTAGAGGATCTCATGCACACATTGATAAACACTATAACATATCTAGCTCATATATGTCACAAATAATATGCTAAACTGTTGGGCTATTTTTAATTGAAAATATGGAACCCTATCTTTCTCTTTGTCCATATGTGATTAGGAAAGTGGAGCACCCACGAGTTGCCAGCCCCTTTATAATATCTATATGGAAGTACTAGCCAGTACTCCTAAGGTGGACCATTTCCCTCTTCTCTACTCTCAAGTTTTTAAGAGAGGCTGACCTCTCCAGGGAGCATACAACACCTTTGGGAAAGATCTTAAGATCTGAAAAGAAACAAAAAAAGCAAAGAGATCATTTTGCTTCAAATACTCACCATAAAAAATAATCAATACTCATTAAATTTTGCATCTACTGAAAGACACTAGATTTTTCGCATTGTTCTCAGCAAAATTAAATATGATTTTAAGTGGTTCTGAGAAACAATATAAGGCACTGTATCTTAAAATGGACAGAATGTTCTATGGTTTTCTGGTTTTAACCACTGTTTGTGATTTTGCATTTACAATCTTGAATAGTATCTTGTACAAGGGGAGATCTTTTATATTCGATATATGAGCTTCAAACTTGCTTTGCATATCTTAACATTAATTGTCCTACACTTGTCGTGCTGTTTTGAGGCACATAATTACACTCCTTCATATCTATATTTGTGAATAAACATAGCTATTAATATGTGAAATTTTCTCCATGAAATCGGACCAGGTGCCTGAATTCGAGGAAGCTGCATTTAATGCTCCTTTAAATAAAGTTGTGCGTTGTAGGACTAAATTTGGCTGGCACCTCTTGCAAGTACTTTCTGAGAGGTAGACAACCAGACCATTCTTCACATTGAAAATTTGGTTTCATTTGATCAAATAGTCCACACTCTAGAATAACTCTGTTTGAGCATGTTGCACTGCCAGGGAAGAATCTGTACTACTGGATATTGAGCCAGAAGAACTTCACTCAAAAATGCAAGATCCAAGTTTCATTGAGGAAGCTCAGTTGATAGATGTCCGAGAACCTGAAGAAGTGTACGTATCCTTTTATTTCTGTCTCTCATTTTGTGCCAACATGAACTCAGCTACAACATTTTGTGGTATCATGGGCATCCTATGCTTGCCAAGTCTCATGGCAGGTTCAAATGACAAATCATGAATCACGAGCAACATCAATTGATAGATTTCCAGTATAATAGAACATGGCAATTGCTATGAATTTGTCTAGAGGTGCGGACTTGGCTTAGGAATGACCCAAATATTGAAATGCTTGTGAGTTGTGACTGTAAGATTTTGACATAATTACTTTTTCCATGGTTAAGATTCTTGGTATATTGGCAAGGAAGTAAAATAGAGAATATTCTTACCAAATTTAAATATGTAAAATAATGAAGTAACTTATTTTTATATAAGTCGATAAAGTAATTACTTTCTGTTTGTTATGCATTATTTTATATTTTCCCCATTTATATTGAATAACATTAGATTAATATAATAATTAGTCACTTCTTGAAATAGCATAGTGACAATATAACATACTTAATGTGCAGGCTTCTTATCTTGACTTCAGTTATGAAGTTGAAGAAAGCTAGGCTTGTTTTAAGAAATTGAAGAAAGCTGGGTTTGTTTTGAGAAATTACTTTATGAAATATTTGAAATTACTCTATGTATAGGGCTCTTTGCCATCAATGACCTATCAAGATTACTGGGTGAACCAAATAAAGAACTAATAAACAAGAAAACTTTTAGGATTCGACAAAAAATAGTAGATGTTTTCTTTAATTACTACAATTGGCAAGTAAGTTTCCAAGAATGCAGTGGCCACTCAATGCTGTAAGCTGTACCGGGTCACCTGCTAGTGATTGGATTTCCCATTGTTGATTTTGTCCAACTCTATGTTCCAATGTATGATTTGTTTATGGAGCTCCCCTAATCTGCCTATTTTATCTTGTGATGCTAATTTTCAGATGTGAACATTTCATTTTTTGAATTTGTTGCTATTAAAGTGGTCAAACTCATGGTCCTTGCTGCTTTGGCCAAAACGTTCTTCAACTTTGATTTTCAATTAGCATTGATGCTTTCCTTGTCTATAGTTTGTGTGTCTGCCCATGTGCGTGCCCTGCATTCATGCATGTATGCATGTGCTTCTTTTGAAAATTTCACTTTGTTTTAGTGGCTGACACTTGGCACTATGGAAAGAAAAAATTAGAGGAAATTGCGAGTGTTGATTTGTTCTTATCTGGTGCTGAAATCCTACTGGCAATTAATTTTGAATGAACTTCATTATTTAGGGCCCGTTCGTTGATGGATAAATATCATGGGAAAGTTGATCAACTTTTTCATTGACTAACTTATCCATATTCTCATACTTCTCTAGGTATGTAAATTATTTTCTCATGGATAGCATTTATCCATGAAATGGAGGAAAATCTTATTCATCGAGATAGATAACTGAGAAAGTAACCTTTTTTATTTCATTCCTAATATACCCGTAACCCTATAAGGATACTATAGTGATATATAATCCTATCTTATATTATATAATATGATATAATATTATTGTCTGACAATAACATTTTATTATTTTAATAGAATATATTATTATAATAATGTAATGTTATAGTATAATATCTTATTTTATTATTTTAATATTTATTAATATTATAATATATCTTTTATTTTATCATATATAATATAATTTATTATATTATATTATATATAACATATATTATCTATATTTATGAATATATATTATATGTTATAATATACAAAATATAATATATTATAATATAACATATTATCCTATATAATTATATATAATATTTATATAATAAAAGATATCATGGGAAATATAAATAGGTCTTAACAACTTATCTAGGAGGCTAGTAATGCAAAAGAACATTAGTAAATTATTTTTCTGTCTAAATATTGTCAGAGAATAACTTATCCAGAAAAATATAGATTTCTGGATAAGTTTTTTATCTTCAAAAGAATGGGCGGTTAGTAGCTAGTTTCAGAGGCTTTTTCCTTTAAATTTTCATAAACTTCCCTCTTCTGTTGTTGATATATGTTGATGGACTTTTGTTTGCTTTGCATGTCAGAGCTCAAGCCTCTTTGCCAGGTTTTAAAATACTTCCTCTCCGTCAATTTGGAACATGGGGATCTGTAATAACAGATGAGTTTGATCCTCAAAAAGACACCTATGTTTTGGTAAGTAGATATTCTTTTCAAGGACTGTCCATTCCTTAATTGGACCTCTTCTTTTTCCAATTTCATATCATATATAAAAAAAATGCATAAAAAGTTTCAGAAAGGGGATCATTATGTACTATCCAATCATATTGAAGGAAACTCTCCCTAATTATGCGTTCTACATATCTTTGCATGCTAACTTGAAATGAGATTCTTGCCGCCAGTTCAGTATTATGTACAGATATGGCGTCTTCGTATTATAATTTCTTCTTGGGCATGCTGACTTGCATTGTACATGATAATTCTGTACTTGTCATGCTTACTCTGATTTATCCAAATCAGTGCCACCATGGTGTACGGTCGTTGCAAGTAGCCAAATGGTTGCAGACTCAGGTCTCTCTCTCTCTCTCTCTCTCTCTCTCTCTGTGTGATCCCTTCATTTTTCACTCAATGCATGCATGATTGTGGATACACACCAGCATGCGTATATTCACCTAGTGAGAATTCCAGGCGCAGCATAGCCTGGCATTCAACATGCCGTGTCAGGCCTTGTCCCAATTTCACCTAGGATTGGAAGCTTTGGCCTGTGACCAGCCCCAAGCATGCTGAAACTCCCTGTAATCTCAACTGGGGCTCAGTCTCTTCAGGCCTTTTAAGCCGCTCTGGTAAGCCTGGCCCATTGACCACTTTTTTTTTTGTCAAATGACTTTCAGGGATTCAAGAGGGTGTTCAATGTCTCAGGAAGGATTCATTCATATGCTCTCAAGGCTGATCCTTCCATACCAACATATTGAGCATTATCAACATTTGTCAGCTATTGGAAGAATTTGTTTGAATATGGGTTATATTGTAAAGTTGATTGTGGCAATTGCCCTTCTTTTGCCAATAGTTGAGAGAACCGTGAGCTTGCAAATAAATGACAGGAGAGATGCATGGGGATGTGGCTGAGAATTTGTAGTTTTTTGTGAAATATGAACTTTAAAATACTTCTCAACAAATATATATATATATTTTAATGAAATGAAGGAAACAAAATTGGTTGGTGAAAACTAGTTTCTACCAGTACCATAGTTCATTTCTTTGTATCTTATTGTGTCTATCAGAACAACTGTCAACTTTCTTGTCAATAGTTAGGATTTTACATAGAAAAGTTAGTCAGAAGATGATATTTGAATTTCATAATTTTGTAAAAGTATTGAAGATCTTTTTGACAAACTAATGTGAAGATTAGATATACACTTGCATAGTATTGCCGCAAAGCTCCGGGGTAAGGCCGGACAGAGCTTGAGATTGGTATGGATGCAAGTGGGGGAATAATGTTTGCGACAAAAAAGCTTACTCATCAGAGATTGTCTGATAAGAGATTTTTTGATGCTTCAATGAGACAGTTTAGGAAATAGGAGTAGAGGGAGAGAGAGCTTGATGCCAAAAATTGGAACTTATGAGAGTCCCCTTCTCTCTTCACTGTTGATTGTTACTCAAATTTTCATGGTCTAATCGATGCATTCTATAATGGATCCAGAACATGTGCACCTACATTGTGCATGACCATTGCAGATAGCTATTACACACGTAATGGTGGAAATATCAGTCCATGTGTGCATGGGCAAAGGGAATGGCCTAATCAGGCCACATTCTTCTCAAGAATGCCAATTGGTAAAGTTTTGGTTGTCGATTGATTTTGTCTGTATGATGCTGATGTAGCTTTTTGGGAGATATCTGAGGTTGAGAAATGAGAGGATATCAAAACACTTACCCTCCACTCTCAAGTCGGAAGTGATTTCGTCATTTTGGATAAAAAAAGTAGTTAGTTATTTCTTGTCCATTATCCATCCTCAATCATCGGTTATGTTTTGGGGAGGAAAGTCCTTGTAAGGCATTGGGTTGGTTTTGAATTTAATGCTGTGCCTTGGGGGTTGAGAAGAAGGTTCTAGATTTGCATTAATATGCTACTTCATAGGTTGTATTGTGATATGAGGCACTTGCACGATGAAATGATTTGAAATGATGGTCTTGGTGGTCGTCTTCTATCTTGTCCAACTCGCCACATGGTGTGATATGGATGATTTGGTGTTGTGCTATGCAAATCATACTTTTGGTTCTTCTGTGGTCTCTGTGATCTATAGTGGCATGATCATGGGCCTGGTGCGACAAATAGTCATATAGCTTATGGCTGCAGATGTTGCCACATATTGAGATATGAGGTCGGTGTACTAAACTATCATGCCGATCTCGGCCATAAGAGGGGGTATACATAGGGAAGGGCTGCCCCCTTCTCCCATTGTCCTTCATTTGCTCGTTGTCAAATCCAGTCGCCTTCACTGGCATATGGTCCTGACTCACTGCCCCCCCTTTCACCACCTTCTTCTTCGGTGCTAGTCATCACCGTTGCTTCTTCTAGTTTTTTCTTTTTTTTTTTGGTGAAATTTTTCTAGTTGCCACTCTTATCTTGAGTCGTATCTGGTTGGTCCCTTTTTTTTTTTATGACCTTAACTTTCATCTTGCTCTCTAATCGGTCCTATTTTTGTTCCATTTTCTCCCCTTTTTATTTTCTTCTATGGTGAGTCATTGTAGCACGATTGAGGCTGAAAGCTCATTAGGTGATTGAGGTCTCATTTGATGCTCTAATTATATCCGAGGTTTCACCTCAGGACTCTATTGACGTAGGCTCTTCATCGTGGTCCAAGCCTCCAGAATTCTAGTGCTCGGAAAGCCCGATTCATGGATTCGAGAGGTTCTTTGGGCCTATGAATGAGGAATCTTCTCTTATTGAGGCCTACCTAGAAAGGCTTCAGACTCAATACTTTATTCTAGCTTGATACCTCTTGGAAGTCTCTGGTCGGGATGACTGAATGATCCAAGCTCTTGATGGGTGCCTTAAGATATATGAGGAGTCCCTTTAGGTTGGCCTTTGCTTTTCTCTTCACTCTTTCATTCATTATTTTCTTAATTTTTATAAAATAGTCCCTACTTATCTTGCCCTGAATTCCTTCTATGTTATTTGTGTCTTTGTTATCATGTGTGATCTTCTTGGTATTGGCTTAAGGTGTTCTCTCTTCCAAGCCTTGTTTATCCTGAAGAGGTCGATGCATGATCTTCTTGGTATTGGATTGTGTGTGATCTTCTCGATATTGGGGTTGGTGGTACTTCTCTTCTAGAGTTGGCTACTAGTTAATCTGGAGGTTGCCTTCTTCGATACATAGCTGGAAGGGCCGATTTTTTTTTTAATTTCTTTTGATCACAATTGGGGCTTTAACTGGGCTTGGGGCAAGCCCAGGTTGACACTGAATAAGAACCGTCATCCTAATTCTGAGGATAAGGTGGATTTTAATATACTGCTTGAGGTCGAAGTACCGGCATAGTGGGAGTTATTGATCGAGCAAATGTTATATGATGCCAGACTAAGTCCAGCCAATCCTCAAGGTACAGTTTGGCTCCTCTTTTTATACTCCAATTTTAGTTTTCTAATGCTAATTATTGGACTAACTTCTCTTCAGTGTTGTAGTAATGAGGCCTAGTGCGGACTCCATCTGCAATGCCTTTAGGAAGACATCGGGCACATCTCGAGGAGAGTCTTCCTTGAACAAAGCCAGGGTCTTGAAGCCAAGGATGACTCCACCACCATCCATTATGGAGACATCGGGGACATCCAGCTTGAAATCGATGGAGATTGATGACGACCCCAAGGTCGTTGAAGCGGCTCCACTGAGATAGGCTCCACTGGTCATGTCGCAACCAAGCCAAGCACTTGGCCTGACTCCATCTCTTCGGCATTCTCCATTGTCAAAACTTTCTCTAGCCCCATCTACCATGCTATCTACTACAACACCCAAAGTCGCACCAGAGCTAGTCAAGTATGCACCTCTAACCGGACTCAGGTAGGACATCATATTTGGGGATGAATGTCAGGGCTGGTGACTCTGGCCTTTATAATGATCAGCTCGCTCGAGAGCTGATGAAGATGGTTTTGCTATCAGTTGATTGGTTAGAATGGAAGGCTCATCCCCTGGATGAGATCTTGAACATGAGTTATGCCACTCTCCTCAAGGTAAACTTTTGAAGACCTCAATGGCATTCCAATGCCTTGAACATGGAGTGCAAAAAATCTAAGAGTGTATGATCAGTAAGACTTCAATTTTGTATTGAATAAATAGTGAATGGATTTTTTGCTTGTTCTAAACTTGTTTAGGTCCTTTACGAAAAGCTACAACAAAAATTGACTAAGGTCAAAATTAGACCAACCTCATAGAGATGTCCTGGCTCTAGCTAGGACCTCCCAAACTAAGGTCGGAAGATATATCTTGGCTCCATCTAGGACCTCCAAAACTTAGGTCGGAACCAACCTCATGGAGATACCTTAGCTTTGATTAGATCTGTAGGCTTAAGTGTGATGCTCCCAAGCCTCAGATGGTCAAGGAAAAGATCAAAATTTGAAGTCCATGAAGTACTCATGGAGGTTTTAGGGCTAGTTTGGGTCCTAGGATGGAGGCAGATAGCCTTCACGGTCTTGAAGCCCAGGAGTCATGGGCTTTGAGGGGCTAATTCACTTTTAGGCTAGGTTTGAGTCCAAGAAGGGTAAGAGCATGCAAGTCATGGGTGTATATGGGCTTGGGTGGGTGCAATTACATATGGGTTAGCCATGGGAGTTGTTTGGGTTTGATCTTGGGTTAGACCAATTTGTACTCATATATATATGAGATTGTAACTTGATTTGGTTATGTGAATAGTTTTTTTTCCAATTTTCTCTCTCTTCATCTCCTCTCTCCCCCTTTGCACTTTGTCCAAGAGGAGCAGCAAACCCTAGCCGCCACCTCCTAAAACCCTAGCACCCATCAAGCCTTTGCGTTTAGAGCTCAGATGCCTCCATCCCTAGACACCCTGCCTATTTTGGCTTCCACCTCTTGCCGCCCCATCTTTTGGTGGTTTGAGGTTTGTTTCCAAGTTTCCACACTGAGAAGGAGAGATCCAATAATTGGTATCAGAGCTTTGGTTTTACGTGGAAAGGAGAGAGAAATCAGAAGTAAGAGAAGATCATCTTGCAGAAATCTACACATCTCTTTCTGGGTACTTTTCAGATCTATCTTGTGGTTTGCTGTATTTTTGGTAAGATTCAGCCATGGGAATCAACATCAAGGTGGATTTCGATAAGTTTGATGGGAAGAAAAGTTTCTCCATGTGGAAAGTCAGGATGAAAAATCTGTTGGTCCAACATGAGTTGGATCTGGCATTGGAGGAGAGACCTGATGGAATGACAGGTAGACAATGGATGTCTTTGGAGAAAAGGGCATGTTCAGCTATTAGAGGGTGTTTGGTAGACTCGACGTTGTATTCAGTGTTAGAAGAGAGGACTCCTAAGGGGTCATGGTTGAAATTGCATACCATGTATATGGAGAGAAATATATGTAACAAGTTGATGTTGAAGAAGTGATTGTACAACCTTCAGATGTAGAAAGGTGGAGACATCATGGTGCACATCTAGAAGTTCGATCAGATAAATAATGATTTGATGAACCTTGTGAAAGAGTAAGTGCTCTACAAGCCAATCACAAGGGTGATGTGATGGGACTTATTCATATATTCTTCCAATTCATGTAATGACATTTGTTTTGATATAAATAAAAATGAGATATTTTTGATCCATCATTTCAGTTGCATCTTTTCATATTAAGGATTATGATGAACCCCAAAGATTAGGATAATAATTTTAGAGGATATGAATGGGTTATACCTATGAGATCTAAAATTCTAAAATTCTAATCTTGAATATTTTTAATCGTAAGAATATTGAGTCAGAGATCAATGTTCGAAAAGACTGGCACATCCTTTGTATGCTTGATAGAGAAGGTGGCTGATCTCACAAGCCACTTGTGTGGGGACACTAATACAAGGGTGTGGGTGCTCATTAAGGAATGAATTCACTAAATTGATCCATCGATAGAGAATATCTTATGGAATCTTGCATACATGTCAAAAGATAATTCTCTAAGTGGAAGTTATGCAAGTAGTCTTAGAGTTGAGATCACCATGAAATCTTGTACACATGAACCTATATTTTGGTTCACACTCAAACATGATATTAAATCATATACGGGATGTTCTGAATATGGTGGAGTGTGTATGAAGGTTGTGAGTAGGTCAACAAAGAATTTATCATTCTAAGTAAGAAGAGATGACATCCTATATATTCTTATCTCTTGATAAACTCAAAAAGACTTTGGCCAAAGCAAATGAAGGTTAGATAGGGATTTTAATAAGAATATATATTGAGTTTGACATGATTTTATACTCATAAACATATTCGGATGCAGGATGATCGAAGGACTGGATTGAAGAAAAAATAGATAGTTCAAAGCATGTATTTTTAAAATTTTACGATGGAATAATAAAAGATTAAATATTTTAATCTTCTAAACATATTTTAGATCAGATCTAAACTACCATTAAGGATCTATGATGTAAAAAATTTATATATAAATCTAAAATAAAATAGAAAACTGCATCGATCACATCGATACCCTGAATTTGATATAACCTTTAGATTATATTGGTAGAGTTCAAAACTCATCACCTTTTCATGGGTTGATGATCTCTACTACTGGTAAGCATGGTTTGAAGCTCTCGTTGATGTTGAGCAGCCATACAAGCATCCGACCTCTACGGATGGTCTACACGAAGCCTCTCGGACCGATCAGCCCTCCGTGGGAGTACTAGCTTGCGTAGTCAGCTTCTGATGGTAGATCTGACTTGATCTCCTTCTTCGATCACCTCGAATCTTTTCGATGTCGAAGATGGATCAGAAAAAGATGCTGGATGGTGGAGAAAATTTAGATGAAGACTCTCTTTTCTTTAATTTTTTCCTCATCCAAAAACTTAGAATAGTTCTAGGTCTCTCACCCAAGAGGAGAACGGTCTCCTCCTTTGTTCATGCTAAGGAGAAAGGAAATCCATCCAATCCTCACATTTCAAAGAAGTATTTTTTTTTTATTTCTCTCTGGTATCTCGTGGTGAAGAGCTCTCTTCTTTTGGCACACAAAATTATGGTCTTTTTATGGTTGTCGCACAAACCAGATAAAACAGGATAAGGGCTGGAGTTTGTTGTAATTCAAACTCTTTTAAATTTCAATTTGACTCCAACTTTTTCTCATCCTTATCTAACTTAAAGAAGGACTTACCAGAGAAAATTGGATATGAAAATCAGTTGGAAAGATCTCTTTTTTTTCATACACAATAGACCCCTTCAAAAGCAGCCAACGTATGGAAGGATATGGATAAGGTTTTAAGTTAAAATTTAAACTAATTTGAATTCAAATCAAAACCAATCAATTTCTATCCTTAACGAGTGACAAAAGAAGGATTATTTTCTAATTTTCTCATATACAAACTGATTTTGTGTGGTGAGAAAAAGTATGAGATAATTTAGGTGGCGTAAGGGATAAAGTCCTACTCATTTGGGACTCTAAGATTTAACCAATTGGATTTCTTTCAAACCCAATCCAATTAAACCCAAATAAAACATGGTGAACCTAATCTAATTAGGCTCTTATAATCTCAATTAAATTTGATTAAATCAATAAATTAATTAAGCCATAGATCCGATCAAATCAGGATCATTTCTCTCTTATCGATTAGGTCATCTCATAACTTAATCAGACTTGATTGAATCAAATTTAATCAGACTTGATCTAGATTTTAATGCTCAATCAAATTGAACTAATTAGTGATCTAATAACTAATTAATCCTCCATTAAAGATAGAGTCCAAGTCTAGTGGGACTCTTCTCTAGAGTCTCCGTCTAGTGGGACTCTTCAGTAGAGTCCTCATCAAGTAGGACTCTTCACTAGAGTCCCTGTTGACTGAGACTCTTCAGATTAGCCAAGTGATCGGAGAGAAACTTCTAATGTGTGTGATGCCATAGGTTCGAACCTAAGCTGGTAGCACAGGAACTAATTTCTGTACTAATTGGAGTAACCATCTAGTAATGGTACCCGATGTTCGGATAGGTCGAATGTATGCTAAGCACCATTCAAGAATCTATTTGAATATAGTTATCGTATAATTCATCCATTTGACCCAAATACTCAAGGTGACCTAGGATTTAACTGCCAACCCTGATATAGTCATCCATATTGTATTTCAATTTTCAAAATCCATCACATGGATTACCCCGATCAAGGTTTCACTGAATTGAAACATACTGATACATTAACTCCTACTTATTCAGAGGGGTCAATTCCATCTTGACTTACACACTGACTTCACAAGTATTTGACTATGCCCAGAAATCTTTCATCGCTAAATTAAAAATTCAGGTAGTCCGGCACCAAAGCATGTGAGTTGCTTGCAAGTCATCGTGGTGATCTCAGATTGGAGGGATATTTATACCTATATCCCTTCGGAGTGATTCTGGACAGCAGAGTGCTTCGGAGTTGGTCACGTTCAGTAAAATATACTCCTATATTTCACCTGCATGTCATACCAGCGTCTCCACACTCCTTGATTAAGAGGACAACCAACCTATATGGCACACAACGGCCTACACTTGATATGTCTATCGTCCTAGTAATAGCATATCATTTGATCGCAAACTCATTTAAGGACTAAACGATATATCCTCTTATATCGAATCAAATAGTCCTAAGGACTTCATCATATAACAGGAGTTCAAAATGAGATGTACACAGTGATAAAAAAATTAAATAATATTTATTAATTCAATAATTTATATACAATTACAATGATAAGCACAACTATCAACAGGCTGACGATTGGCTTTGGACACAGTTTCCAACAACTTTTACTTAGACTAAAGTCAATCGATGCAGTATCGTATACTCATCTTTGATTTGTAGTCTTTGAACTCTTTGACATCGAGGGCTTTGTAAATAGGTCGATCAGATTCTCTTTTCTGTCGATCTTCTGAAGCTCGATGTCACCTCGTTCCATGATCTCTCAGACCAGATGGTAGCGGTGCAAAATATGCTTGGTCCATTGATGTGACTTCGATTCTTTTGCTTTAGCAATGGCACAAGTACTGTCGTAGTACAATAAGACAGGGCCATCAAGGGAGGATGCCACTCCGAGCTTGTTGATGAACTTTCGTAGCCATACAGCTTCCTTCGCAGCATCGGATGCCGCGATATATTCTGCCTCACAAGTAGAGTCGACCATAGTGTGCTGCTTTAAACTTTTCCAGCAGATTGCTCCACCATTCAGGGTATAAATATATCCTAATACGCTTTTGCTGTCGTCATGATTTGACTGAAAATTGGAGTCTGTAAACCCCATAAATTTTTGATCGGATTCTCCATAGATAAGTCATTGATCCTTAGTATTTCTCAAATACTTAAGGATGATCTTTACGACCTTCCAGTGATTCTAACCTAGATCGGACTGGTATCTACTCACTACTCCTAATGAGTATGCCACATCCGATCGCGTACATATCATGATGTACATAATAGATCCCACTATTGAAGCATATAGAATTCTACTCATACGCTCTCTCTTGAGGAGTTGTCGGACAATTACTTTTTGAGAGAGAAATTTCTTGACCTATCGGAAGATAGCTTTTCTTAAAATTCTCCATGTTGAACTTTTTTAGCACAGTATCAATGTATGCCGACTGGGATAATCCAAACAATCTTTTAGATCTATCTCTATAGATCTTCATCCCAAGGATGAAGGATGCTTCTCCCAAGTCTTTCATGGAGAACTGTGATGACAACCAAACTTTTATTCCCTGTAATGCAGAGATGTCATTCCTGATTAAGAGAATATCATTAACATACAAAATAGGAAATACTACCACAGAGTTATTAACCCATTTGTATATGCAGGGTTTCTCTCTATTCTTAATGAAGCCATACGTTTTGATCACTTTATCAAAATGCATGTTCCAACTATGAGATGCCTGCTTAAGTCCATAGATGGACCTTTGAAGCTTGCACACCTTAGACTTATCTGTGGATATAAAATCTTCAGGTTATATCATATACACCTCTTTTTCTAGCTCTTCATTTAGGAGGGCTGTTTTCATTTTCATTTGCCAGATTTCATAGTCTAGATGTGCTGCTATCGCAAGCATAATCCGAATAGACTTGAGCATTGATACAGGAGAAAATGTCTCATCATAGTCAATACCATAACACTGACGGTAACCCTTGCCAACCAAATGGGCTTTATAGGTCTCTACCTTCCCGTCTGCACTCTTTTTCTTTTTGAAGATCCACTTACACCCTATAAATTTTATCCCTTTAGGTAGGTCAACCAATGTCCATACATTATTGATTTTCATGGATTCTATTTCAGATTTCATGGCTTTCAGCCACTTATTGGAGTCAGACTTCTGCATCGCATCCATATAGATGATCGGATCCTCATTGTTCTTATCAAGTTCAAGTGGATCTCCATCTCGGACTAAAAAGTTATAGATCTATCCGGTTGATGCGGTACTCTATCGAATCTTCTTAAAGATATTTCTACAATAGATTTCAGATTTGATCTAATCAAGTCTGACTCTATGGGTTTACTAGATTATGTCGGTTCTTCTATCGATCGAATTTTATCAAGTTTAATCTTTGAGGCATTAGTTCTTTCATCAAAGAACTTCTTTTCTAAAAAGATAGCTCTATTACTGATGAACACTTTCTGTTCATTAGCAAGGTAGAAGTAATATCCCTTGATCTCTTTTGGGTACCTTATAAATAGATATTTGTTAGACTTAGGTCCAAGCTTGTCAGTTTTCAATCGTTTGATATAAGCCGGACATCTCCAAATCCTCAGGTGAGAGAGTGCTGGCTTACGCCCTGTCCACATCTCATGTGGTGTCTTACTTACAGACTTACTCAAAATTTTATTTAAAATATAACAAGCCGACTCGAGTGCGTATCCCCAAAAAAAATCGACAGACTTGCAAAGTCCATCATGGACCAAACCATGTCTAACAGGATTCGATTCCTCCTTTTTGATACACCATTATGTTGTGGTGTTTCAGGAGGGGTCTATTTTGAGAGAATCCCATTCTCCTTCTCGATCGGACCGAAGAGTTTTAATACTCTTTTCAGTTTATTTCTCTACTTCATTACGAAATCGTTTGAACATTTCAAATGATTCTGACTTATGTATCATTAAGTAGACGTGCCCATACCTCAATAGATCGTCTGTAAATATAATGAAATAATAATATCCATCTCTGGCACTAGTGTTCATAGGTCCATATACATCAGTATGTATCAGACTTAGAACTTCATTAGCTCGCTCACCTTTTTCCTCTTGTGTCAATCTATTTATTCTGTTCTTGTTAACATGACCTAACCTATAATGCCAAAGGTAGATATCGGAGACATCACTAATTCTAGGGCATTTGTTGGATGTATACATTACACTAACAGATTGTGATAATATGTAAATATCATTGTTCAGTTATCCATTCATCATATTAACACCATTCATAATGATATTAAAATTATTTTTTTATTAAAATTTCATAATCGTACATGATCAAAAGGCCTACAGAAATAATATTCAATAAAAAAGAAGGACAAAAGTGATATTCACTTAGAACAATTACATTAGACTTGAATACAAGCTTAATAGTCCCTAATGCTAGAACTGGAACTAGTCTTCTATTTCCAACACTAAAAAATCTTTCGCCTTCTTCAAATCTCCTACTGACCTACAGATCCTGCAACGAATTGCAAATATTAAAAGGGCTTTCAGTATCTAATACCCAAGTAGTGGAATCACAAATTGAGAAATTACAAGGTGTTATCATATAATTATTGAAAGAAAAGTATCCTATAAGTCAATCGCAAGTGTGTTGCGATGTCATGCTAGTGAGACCCAAAATCTTAAAATTTTAATATTAAATATTTTTGATTGTAGGAGCATTGAGTTGGAGATCAATATTTTGGATAGACTGGTACATCCTATGTATGCTCAATGGAGAGGATGGCAGATCTCACTAGCCACTTGTGTGAGACACTAATACAAGGATGTGGGTGCTCATTTGAGAAATGAGTCCACTGAATTGACTCGATAAAAGAGAACATCTTATGGAAGCCTTATTTGCATGTCAAAGATGGTTCTCTAAGTGGGAGTTGTGCAAGTGATCCTTAGACCTGAGATCACTATGGAATCTTGTGCACATGAATCCATATTTTGGTTCATAACCATGTTGGGAATAGTGTCCCAAAGCCAATCGTCAGCCTGTTGATGGTTGTGCTCATTTTTGTATATGTACATGAATTATGAATTAATAAAAATTATTTTGGTATTTTTCATCACAAAATGTTTCATCTTCTAATGAACTCCTATGTTGTGGTGAAGTCCTTACGACTATTTAGACTCAACAAAGGAGGATTTGTCGTTTAGTCCTTAAATCTGTTCGCGACCAAATGATACGTTGTTACCAAGGACGACAACGTTTATCAAGCATAGGTCATTGTGTGCTATATAGGTTGGTTGTCCTCTTAACCAATGAGTGTAGAGACACTGGTATGGCATACAGGTAAGATGTAAGGATACATCTGCACTGAACGTAACCGACTCCGGAGCTATTTCTGCTGTCAAGATTTGCTCCGATGGAATATAGGTATAAATGTCCCTTCGACCTGAGACCGTCACGATGACTTGCAAGCAACTCACTGCACTTAGGCACTGGACTACCTGAATTTCTAATTCAGTGACGGAAGGCTGCTGGGTGTAGTCAAGTACTTGACTTGTCGGTGTGTGTGTCAAGATGAGATTGACCACTTCAGTTCAGGAGCTGTGTACAGTCGTGTTTCAATTTAGCAAAACCTTGGCCAGGATAGTCTTTGTGAGGAGTCACAGGACTGTTTGAGTTGAGCACGATTCGGATGATCTAATCAGGGTTAACAGTTTAACCCTGAGTCGTCCTAAACACAGAGGTCAAAAGGATGAATTATATAGTAACCATATTCTCGTAGGTTCTGAGTGTTGCGATTGTGATTATTCGATCTATCCGATCATCGGGTACCATTGCTAGATGGTCACTTCGATTAGTACAGGAATTGGTTTCTGTGCTACCAGCTTAGGTTCGAACCTGCGGGGTCATACACATTAGAGGTTCTTATCTGATCTGATGACTGATGAAGAGTCCTAATGCTTATAGACTATGAGTCCTACGTGTCTGAAACTCTGTGATCGAGAATCAAGATTCTCTGATCATGAGTCCCACACATTTTGGGTACCGGGGTCAAGAGTCCCATTGGTTTGGGACTCTTCGATCAGGGTTACATATCGATGAATTCTGATGCCCGATTACCCATCGGATTTGGACTCAATATTTATGAGAAGTTTAATTAGTGATTTGATCATTAATTAACTCAATTTGATTGAGTAATTATTTTTGGATCAAGTCCAATTGAATTGGATTCAGTTGGGTTTGACCCGATTAGGTTAAGAGTTGACCTAATCGTCGAGATGGTTTGGTCCCTGATTTGATCAGGGGTTGGACTTAATCAATTTCTGATTTGATTAAGATTTTATTGAGCCTAATTAAGCCTAATTTAGTTGGGTTTAAATTAGTCTAATTGGGCCTAACTTATTTGGTTCAATTAGGTTGGTTTAAATAATGAAACCATCTTGACCCATTCTCCCTGCGCCATCTCACTTCCACTGCGCCCATTTGAATTCACGAGAAGGAAGTTCTCATGAATTTTTTCTCATGCAAAGCCCTCCTCACGCCCTACTTTAATGCGCCAAATGAGTGGATAAGGATGATTGGTTAGCCATTCAAATTCAAAACAAAGTTTGAATTTGAATGAGCAACCAATCTTAGTGCCTTGACCTTATCCTCTTTTATCACCCCATTTATTACACGAGAAAATATTTCTCATGAAATCACTCACGCACAAATTAAGCCACGCCCTCCTCCTCTCATGCCCTTAGTGGATAGGCTTAAATTGGTTTCCATTTGAATTCAAAATTTGATTTGAATTCAAATGTGCAATTACTCATCTTTATCCTCTCACGTGGATAAGACGTTTGACATTGTTTTAAAAGGAGGAGAAGAGTGGGACGTGTGCAAGAAAATTTTTGGAGAGAAAATCTGGGTGTGAGAAATCCTTGTGTGCAAGGTGAAGGTCTATATCCTTCCGAGAGAATAAGAAAGAAAAGAAAGAAAAAATGTGCGTAGGGTTTCAGTGAGTTCTTCAGGGTTTCAGCCTGGAGTTCGGAAAGTGAGAAGGTGAGCTACGAGTGTCGTGAGCCCACCAAATTTTAGGAAGATCTTCATCATCCTCTCAAGCATGTCTGCTGATGATCCAGAGCATCCAAAGAATCGACAGACATCGATTGAAGAAGTTCGATTAGCATCGGCCATCGAAAGGGCTCTACAACGAGCTAGCACTCGTGTGAAGTCGATCAGACCGGGAGCTTCGTGTGGATGATCCACAGAGGCCAGACATGCTGTGTGGCTGCATCATGATGATCAAACTCTCCTATCAGTGATCAGATTGCGGCGATCTACTACCCACACAAAGGTATTGTGTTCTGAACACATTACAGTAAAGTATTTACTGTTCAAATTCAAATTTCAAATTTAAATGCGTGCATGCTATATATCATATTTAGATCCTAGTGTAGGATAAATTTTTATTAATTAATAAGATTAATTAATAATTTTTGCTGTAAAATAGTGATTTCAAAAAAGTTTTAAAATTATCATTTTACCCCTGCACTAAATTTTTCACAAATGGTATCAGAGCAGGTTCTTAAATATGATATATATATTTGCATATGTAGATTAAGTTATAATCTAAAAGTTTAAATTTAAAATTTGAAATTTAAAATTTAAAATTTGAATTTTGAAAGTTGTTCGAAATTCAAAATTCAAAAATTTGAAATTCAAAATTTGAGATTTGAATTTTGAAATTTGAAATTCAAAATTCAAAATTCAAAAATTTGAAATTCAAAATTTAAAATTTAAAATTTGAAATTTGGTTGAAATTTCAAATTTGAAATTCAAAATTTAAAATTTAAAATTTGAAATTCAAAATTTGAAATTCAAAAATTTGAAATTTATTTGAAATTTGAAATTCAAAATTTAAAATTTGAAATTTGAAATTTAAAATTTGAAATTGGTATATTTAGATATACTTGATCCAAGTAGCAAGTAATCGAATTGGGTTGGTTGCCATGGCCATCCGGTTATAGGAGAAAAGTAGGGTTTAAAGGCCCTCTCTTCCCATTCGATGGGGTCTCCTATGGCGGTAGGGGTGCCGATGCGATTATATCCCATACAGATGAAGCAGTGAAAGAAATATTCATGATTTATTTTGATTGAGTTATTTTTTGTTATGTAATTAGCAATAGGATTGCTATTTATGAAATATGCTGATATATTTGTGTAATGAGTCAACATATTTGGTGAACAGAAAATAAAACCTTTCAAATTTAAAAATTATTTTTGAAATGTCAAATCCTGACCCATCAGCCCAAATACTTAATTAAAAGAATTAAGTGTTGTCTAGTAGGTCTAGAATTATGAATTAAGACCTAAGATAATTACATAAACTTGTGGGTCAATGGGTTAGATGGATTAAGTCCATAATTGGGTTAGACCTAAGGTTAGCTTAAAGAAATAGACTAAATTAGAGTAATTGATCAAATCTAATCAAAAGTTGAATTAGATTAGGTCAAGGATACTCTAGACTCAACTCCAATAGTTGTAGTTGAATGGGTCCATGTCTTTAACTAGACCAAGATGGACTTAATTCATGGCTACGCGGTGGAACCCTATTTACTAAGTTGATCAAATTAAAACTAATGAACCGGTTGGTGTCTAAGGTAAGTTTGGCAGTTTGACCAGTGGTTTTTAAGCGGGAGCTACTCGCAGTGATTCGATCTCTGACGAGTTAATGGCTTATCCCCACCATTGATCTCACTTACCTGGCCAACCTGGTGATTAGGTTTTGATTAGATCACTTGGTGATTAGGGCTCACCCATGTCATTAGGTAAATCAGTTTGACTGATTTAGGTGCTCCTAATGTTGCTTAATTAAATCTTTTTTAATCTGACTTGGTGAAGTCAGTGGGAGGATTGAAATTGGCTGGTAATTTATCTTCTCATCTATTTTTAATAAAATCCTCAAAAAAAAAATTTATTAGGTCCTAAAAATGATTAAGTTATATTGATAACTAAGTCATAGCCTCCCATTAAGTGAGTGATAATGAGTCCATTAGTTTAATAATCATTGGAGGCCCAAAGGCCTGGTGCTTATTGACTAATGGAATTATCATTCATAGTATGATAATTTGGTTTGAGTCTTTTTGATAGTGGTTAGGTTGGCCGACCAAAGTCGGGCTTGATCATTTATTGGTCTGATTCACCAAATCAAATCATGTTAATGGTTGGACCTAACCAGATTTTTTCAGTGGAGGCCAAAGCCTACTGATTAGGTTCTGGGGCAAAATTAATTATTAGAAGTTGTTTAGAGAAACAACTGGTTATGAACCTATCCATAGATGCACATGGGTTGACCAACCAAAGTTGGGCTCGTTTGTAGTCTGTGTGGATTTAGTACCCACTAAGGAATTAAAGTAATTCCTCGAATTGGAGGTTGAGGCTATCAATTCATAAAAATACTGAGAGAAACTTTAGACTAAAGTCCAAGTTTTTAGTATTAATAATTTATGTACTAATATAGGTCTGGTTTTTCTTTATGCAGCTATGGCCACTACCTGTTGCTCCGATCATTATTAGATAATAATGACAAGCTCATGGGACCTAATTTTGATAGTTGGTATCGAAAATTAAAAATCGTCCTTGAGCATGAGCGGATCCTTTATGTAGTAACGGATCCAGCACTTGAGGAGCCAGCCTGAACGCTAGAGGGACGGTCCGAGACACTTACCAGAAGTGGCTCAACGACCGCACCAACGTCCAGTGCATAATGCTAGCGGCAATGAATGATGAGTTCAGTCGCAGGTTCGAGAACGCCCAGCCATAGGAGATGCTTCAAATGTTGAATGACTCTTTTGGCACGCCTGACGATGTTGAAAGGCACAAAACTAGTTGTGCCATTTTCAATGCTCGAATGAGGGATGGAGCCTCAGTCACTGATCATATACTGTACATGATCGAAATGATTGAGCGCCTAAGTAAATGGGTTTTCCCTGCACAGCAGCTCGATAAGGATGCGATCCTTAATTCTCTGCCCAAGTCTTCCTTCCCTTCCTTACTCATTTTCGAATGACAAAGCCTGCAGTGAACTACCACGGCTTGTTGGGGTTGCTGCAGAACTTTGAGAAGGATCACCAGCTCCATAAGGAGTCGGTGAATGTTGTGGGAGGGTCTTCTTCTGGTCGTCGACCCTTTAAGAAAGGGAAAAGAACAAGAAGAAGAAGAATAAGAAGGTGCAGCTGCATGCTGGGACGTCTGCACAGGATCAGACCAAGAAGCGCAAGCCCGACCAGAGCCAGGCAGAGTACTTCTTTTGCAAGAAGCAGGGGCACTGGAAGAGGAACTGTCCTCTATACATTGCCTCACTGGACCCGAACAGGCCAAAGAAGAAGCAAGGTACTTATATGATAACACCTTGCAACTTTTCCATTTGTGATACTACTGCTGGGTATTGGATACCGGAAGCCCTTATCATATTTACAATTCGATGCAGGGTCTGCAGGTCAGTAAGAGATTTGATGAAGGCGAGAGGTTCCTGAACGTTGGAGATGGAAGCAAAGTTTCAGTTCTAGCATTAGGAATCATGAACCTTGTAATCAATTCTCGAAATATAATTCTGAGTGAATGTCACTATTGTCCATACTTTTTATTAAATATTATTTCTGTAGGCCTTTGGCCATGAACGGTTATCAATTTTTAATAAAAAAAATATTTGTAATATCATTTTGAATGGTGTTACAATGTTTATTGGACAACTTTATAATGGAATTTACTTTCTATCACAACCTATTAATGTGGTTCAAACCTTCGGTAAATGCCCTAGAATAGATAATGTGTCAGAAGTCTACCTTTGGCACTGTAGGCTAGGTCATATCAATAAGAACAGGATAAACAGGTTGGCTCAAGAAAGAATTCTTGAAGTAGGTGATTGTGAATCACTTCCAATCTGTGAGTCCTGTCTTCTTGGTAAAATGACCAAGTCACCTTTTACTGAAAAAGGTGAGCGAGCCAGTGAACTCTTGGGTCTGGTACATTTTAATGTATGTGGACCCATGAGCTCAAGTGCAAGAGGTGGATATTTCTACTTCATAACCTTCACAGACGACCTATCGAGGTATGGGATGTCTATTTAATGAAGCATAAGTCGGAGTCATTTGAAATGTTCAAACTATTCCGAAATGAGGTAGAAAAATAAACTGGAAAGTGTATTAAAACTCTTCGATCTGATCGAGGAGGTGAATACCTTTCCAATAAGTTTATGACATATCTTGGGAGAGAATGAGATTCTCTCTCAATGGACTCCTCTTGGAACACCACAGCATAATGTGTATCTGAAAGGAGAAATCGGACCTTGTTGGATATGGTTCGATCCATGATGGGGTTTGCTGGTCTGCCGATCTCCTTTGGGGATATGCACTCGAATCGGCTTGTTACCTTCTAAATAGAGTTTCGAGTAAGTCTGTAACCAAAACGCCATATGAGATATAGATAGGACGTAAGCCAGTACTCTGCACCTTAGGTTTGGGGGTGTCTGGCTTATGTTAAACGTTTAATTATGGACAAGCTAGGACCTGGTCTGACAAGTGTAATTTTATAGGGTACCCAAAAGAGACCAAAGGATATTATTTCTACCTGGCTGATGAGCAAAAGGTGTTTGTCAGACTTAAGGCAATCTTTTTGGAAAAAGAGTTCCTTGATGAAGGGACTGTTGCCTCTAAGGTCGAACTTGACGAAGTTCGACAGGTGAAAAAATCGACACAAGTTGCTGAACCTAAACCGGATTTGAATAGATCAGATCCGGAGCCCATTGTTCAAGCACCCTTAAGACGATCTGGTAGAGTACCATGTCAACCAGACAGATACTATGGTTTCTTGATCCGGGATGACGATCCTATCAAACTTGATGAAAATGATGAGGATCCGATCACCTACATGGATGCAATGCAGAGACCCGACTCTGAGAAATGGCTAGAGGTCATGAAATTCGAAATGGAGTCCATGAAGGTCAACGATGTGTGGACATTGGTTGACCCACCCGAAGGAGTAAAATCCATAGGGTGTAATTGGGTCTTCAAGAGGAAGAGGGGCACAGACGGAAAGGTGGAAACCTATAAAGCCCGTCTGGTTGCCAAGGGATATCGTCAACATTATGGTATAGATTATGACAAGATATTTTCTCCTGTGGCAATGCTCAAATCCATTCAGATTATGCTTGCGATAGCTGCCCATCTGAACTATGAAATCTAACAGATGGATGTGAAGACAGCTTTCCTAAACGGAGAGCTGGATGAAGAGGTGTATATGATACAACCTGAAGGATTCATATCCACTGAAGAGTCTAAGGTGTGCAGACTACAGAGGTCAATTTATGGACTTAAGCAGGCATCCCGGAGTTGGAACATACGTTTTGATAAGACGATCAAGATGTATGGCTTCGTTAAGAACGGAGAAGAGCCCTGTATTTATAAGTGGGCTAATGATTCAGTAGTGGTATTTCTTGTATTGTATGTGGATGATATTCTCTTAATCGAAAATGATGTCCCTGTATTATAAGGAATAAAGATTTAGCTGTCGTCACAGTTCTCTATGAAGGATTTGGGAGAAGCTTCCTACATCCTAGGGATGAGGATCTATAGGGATAGATCTAAAAGGTTGCTTGGTTTATCCCAGTCTACTACATAGATACTATGCTGAAGAGGTTCAGCATAAAAAATTCAAGAAAGGCTATCTACCGATAGGCCATAAAATTTCTCTCTTGAAGAGAGATTGTTCGACAACACCTCAAGAGAGAGAGCGTATGGGTAGGATTCCATATGCTTCGACAGTGGGATCTATCATGTACGCCATGACATGTACATGACCAGATGTGGGCATACTCACTAGGGGTAGTGAGTAGATACTAATCTGATCCAGGGGAGAATCACTAGAAGATTTTAAAAACCATCCTGAAGTATTTAAGAAATACTAAGGACCAGTGGCTTGTTTATGGTGAATCGGACTTGAGACTTATAGGGTTTACAGACTCTAGTTTTCAGTCTGATCATGATGACAGCAAAA
>NC_025993.2:66651708-66860617 GCF_000442705.2 Elaeis guineensis | reverse complement strand
CCCACCATTGATCTCACTTACCTGGCCAACCTGGTGAGTTAGGTTTTGATTAGATCACTTGGTGATTAGGGCTCACCCATGTCATTAGGTAAATCAGTTTGACTGATTTAGGTGCTCCTAATGTTGGCTTAATTAAATCTTTTTTAATCTGACTTGGTGAAGTCAGTGGGAGGATTGAAATTGGCTGGTAATTTATCTTCTCATCTATTTTTTAATAAAATCCTCAAAAAAAAATTTATTAGGTCCTAAAAATGATTAAGTTATATTGATAACTAAGTCATAGCCTCCCATTAAGTGAGTGATAATGAGTCCATTAGTTTAATAATCATTGGAGGCCCAAAGGCCTGGTGCTTATTGACTAATGGAATTATCATTCATAGTATGATAATTTGGTTTGAGTCTTTTTGATAGTGGTTAGGTTGGCCGACCAAAGTCGGGCTTGATCATTTATTGGTCTGATTCACCAAATCAAATCATGTTAATGGTTGGACCTAACCAGATTTTTTCAGTGGAGGCCAAAGCCTACTGATTAGGTTCTGGGGCAAAATTAATTATTAGAAGTTGTTTAGAGAAACAACTGGTTATGAACCTATCCATAGATGCACATGGGTTGACCAACCAAAGTTGGGCTCGTTTGTAGTCTGTGTGGATTTTAGTACCCACTAAGGAATTAAAGTAATTCCTCGAATTGGAGGTTGAGGCTATCAATTCATAAAAATACTGAGAGAAACTTTAGACTAAAGTCCAAGTTTTTAGTATTAATAATTTATGTACTAATATAGGTCTGGTTTTTCTTTATGCAGCTATGGCCACTACCTTGTGCTCCGATCATTATTAGATAATAATGACAAGCTCATGGGACCTAATTTTGATAGTTGGTATCGAAAATTAAAAATCGTCCTTGAGCATGAGCGGATCCTTTATGTAGTAACGGATCCAGCACTGAGGAGCCAGCCTGAACGCTAGAGGGACGGTCCGAGAACACTTACCAGAAGTGGCTCAACGACCGCACCAACGTCCAGTGCATAATGCTAGCGGCAATGAATGATGAGTTCAGTCGCAGGTTCGAGAACGCCCAGCCATAGGAGATGCTTCAAATGTTGAATGACTCTTTTGGCACGCCTGACGATGTTGAAAGGCACAAAACTAGTTGTGCCATTTTCAATGCTCGAATGAGGGATGGAGCCTCAGTCACTGATCATATACTGTACATGATCGAAATGATTGAGCGCCTAAGTAAATTGGGTTTTCCCTTGCACAAGCAGCTCGATAAGGATGCGATCCTTAATTCTCTGCCCAAGTCTTTCCTTCCCTTCCTTACTCATTTTCGAATGACAAAGCCTGCAGTGAACTACCACGGCTTGTTGGGGTTGCTGCAGAACTTTGAGAAGGATCACCAGCTCCATAAGGAGTCGGTGAATGTTGTGGGAGGGTCTTCTTCTGGTCGTCGACCCTTTAAGAAAGGGAACAAGAACAAGAAGAAGAAGAATAAGAAGGTGCAGCTGCATGCTGGGACGTCTGCACAGGATCAGACCAAGAAGCGCAAGCCCGACCAGAGCCAGGCAGAGTACTTCTTTTGCAAGAAGCAGGGGCACTGGAAGAGGAACTGTCCTCTATACATTGCCTCACTGGACCCGAACAGGCCAAAGAAGAAGCAAGGTACTTATATGATAACACCTTGCAACTTTTCCATTTGTGATACTACTGCTTGGGTATTGGATACCGGAAGCCCTTATCATATTTACAATTCGATGCAGGGTCTGCAGGTCAGTAAGAGATTTGATGAAGGCGAGAGGTTCCTGAACGTTGGAGATGGAAGCAAAGTTTCAGTTCTAGCATTAGGAATCATGAACCTTGTAATCAATTCTCGAAATATAATTCTGAGTGAATGTCACTATTGTCCATACTTTTTATTAAATATTATTTCTGTAGGCCCTTTGGCCATGAACGGTTATCAATTTTTAATATAAAAAAATATTTGTAATATCATTTTGAATGGTGTTACAATGTTTATTGGACAACTTTATAATGGAATTTACTTTCTATCACAACCTATTAATGTGGTTCAAACCTTCGGTAAATGCCCTAGAATAGATAATGTGTCAGAAGTCTACCTTTGGCACTGTAGGCTAGGTCATATCAATAAGAACAGGATAAACAGGTTGGCTCAAGAAAGAATTCTTGAAGTAGGTGATTGTGAATCACTTCCAATCTGTGAGTCCTGTCTTCTTGATAAAATGACCAAGTCACCTTTTACTGAAAAAGGTGAGCGAGCCAGTGAACTCTTGGGTCTGGTACATTTTAATGTATGTGGACCCATGAGCTCAAGTGCAAGAGGTGGATATTTCTACTTCATAACCTTCACAGACGACCTATCGAGGTATGGGATGTCTATTTAATGAAGCATAAGTCGGAGTCATTTGAAATGTTCAAACTATTCCGAAATGAGGTAGAAAAATAAACTGGAAAGTGTATTAAAACTCTTCGATCTGATCGAGGAGGTGAATACCTTTCCAATAAGTTTATGACATATCTTGGAGAGAATGAGATTCTCTCTCAATGGACTCCTCTTGGAACACCACAGCATAATGATGTATCTGAAAGGAGAAATCGGACCTTGTTGGATATGGTTCGATCCATGATGGGGTTTGCTGGTCTGCCGATCTCCTTTTGGGGATATGCACTCGAATCGGCTTGTTACCTTCTAAATAGAGTTTCGAGTAAGTCTGTAACCAAAACGCCATATGAGATATAGATAGGACGTAAGCCAGTACTCTTGCACCTTAAGGTTTGGGGGTGTCTGGCTTATGTTAAACGTTTAATTATGGACAAGCTAGGACCTTGGTCTGACAAGTGTAATTTTATAGGGTACCCAAAAGAGACCAAAGGATATTATTTCTACCTGGCTGATGAGCAAAAGGTGTTTGTCAGACTTAAGGCAATCTTTTTGGAAAAAGAGTTCCTTGATGAAGGGACTGTTGTCTCTAAGGTCGAACTTGACGAAGTTCGACAGGTGAAAAAATCGACACAAGTTGCTGAACCTAAACCGGATTTGAATAGATCAGATCCGGAGCCCATTGTTCAAGCACCCTTAAGACGATCTGGTAGAGTACCATGTCAACCAGACAGATACTATGGTTTCTTGATCCGGGATGACGATCCTATCAAACTTGATGAAAATGATGAGGATCCGATCACCTACATGGATGCAATGCAGAGACCCGACTCTGAGAAATGGCTAGAGGTCATGAAATTCGAAATGGAGTCCATGAAGGTCAACGATGTGTGGACATTGGTTGACCCACCCGAAGGAGTAAAATCCATAGGGTGTAATTGGGTCTTCAAGAGGAAGAGGGGCACAGACGGAAAGGTGGAAACCTATAAAGCCCGTCTGGTTGCCAAGGGATATCGTCAACATTATGGTATAGATTATGACAAGATATTTTCTCCTGTGGCAATGCTCAAATCCATTCAGATTATGCTTGCGATAGCTGCCCATCTGAACTATGAAATCTAACAGATGGATGTGAAGACAGCTTTCCTAAACGGAGAGCTGGATGAAGAGGTGTATATGATACAACCTGAAGGATTCATATCCACTGAAGAGTCTAAGGTGTGCAGACTACAGAGGTCAATTTATGGACTTAAGCAGGCATCCCGGAGTTGGAACATACGTTTTGATAAGACGATCAAGATGTATGGCTTCGTTAAGAACGGAGAAGAGCCCTGTATTTATAAGTGGGCTAATGATTCAGTAGTGGTATTTCTTGTATTGTATGTGGATGATATTCTCTTAATCGAAAATGATGTCCCTGTATTATAAGGAATAAAGATTTAGCTGTCGTCACAGTTCTCTATGAAGGATTTGGGAGAAGCTTCCTACATCCTAGGGATGAGGATCTATAGGGATAGATCTAAAAGGTTGCTTGGTTTATCCCAGTCTACTACATAGATACTATGCTGAAGAGGTTCAGCATAAAAAATTCCAAGAAAGGCTATCTACCGATAGGCCATAAAATTTCTCTCTTGAAGAGAGATTGTTCGACAACACCTCAAGAGAGAGAGCGTATGGGTAGGATTCCATATGCTTCGACAGTGGGATCTATCATGTACGCCATGACATGTACATGACCAGATGTGGCATACTCACTAGGGGTAGTGAGTAGATACTAATCTGATCCAGGGGAGAATCACTAGAAGATTTTTAAAACCATCCTGAAGTATTTAAGAAATACTAAGGACCAGTGGCTTGTTTATGGTGAATCGGACTTGAGACTTATAGGGTTTACAGACTCTAGTTTTCAGTCTGATCATGATGACAGCAAAAGTGTGTCGGGATTTATTTTTACCCTTAATGGTGGGGCTATCTGCTGGAAGAGTTCCAAACAACACACAGTGGCTGATTCAGTTTGCGAGGCAGAGTATGTCGCTGCATCAGATGCTGCCAAAGAAGCGGTGTGGCTGAGGAAATTGATCACCGAGCTCAGAGTAGCACCCTCCCTTGTTGGTCCAGTTCTACTCTACTGTGACAACTCTAGAGCCATTGCTCAGGCGAAGGAACCCAAGGCACACCAGCGAATGAAGCATATTCTGTGCCGCTACCATCTTATCTGAGAAATTATGGATCGAGGTGACGTCGACCTTCAAAAGATCGACGGAAAGGAGAACCTGGCCTACCCATTCACTAAAGTCATTGTGGTGAAGGAGTTCGACGACTACAAGTCGAAGATGGGTATTAGATACTGCACCGATTGGCTTTAGGTCAAGTGAGAGATTGTTGGGAATAGTGTCCCAAAGTCAATCGTCAGTCTATTGACGGTTGTGCTCATTTTTGTATATGTACATAAATTATGAATTAATAAAAATTATTTTGGTATTTTTCATCATAAAATATTTCATCTTCTAATGAACTCCTATGTTGTGGTGAAGTCCTTCGGACTATTTAGACTCGACAAAGGAGGATTTGTCGTTTAGTCCTTAAATCTGTTCGTGACCAAATGATACGTTGTTACCAAGGACGACAACGTTTATCAAGCATAGGTCATTGTATGCCATATAGATTGGTTGTCCTCTTAACCAATGAGTGTGGAGACACTGGTATGGCATACAGGTGAGATGTAAGGATACATCTGCACTGAACGTGACCGACTCTGGAGCTATTTCTGCTGTCAAGATTTACTCCAATGGAATATGGGTATAAATATCCCTCCGACCTGAGACCGCCACGGTGATTTGCGAGGAACTCACTGCACTTAGGCACTGGACTACCTGAATTTCTAATTCAGTGACGGAAGGCTGCTGGATGTAGTTAAGTACTTGACTTGTCGGTACATGTGTCAAGATGGGATTGACTACTCCAATTCAGGAGTTGTGTACAGTCGTGTTTCAATTTAACAAAATCTTGGCCAGGGTAGTCTTTGTGAGGAGTCATAGGACTGTTTGAGTTGAGCACGATTCGGATGATCTAATCAGGGTTGACAGTTTAACCTTGAGTCGTCCTAAACACAGAGGTCAAAAGGATGAATTATGCAGTAACCATATTCATGTAGGTTCTAAGTGTTGCAATTGCGACTATTCGATCTATCCGATTGTCGGGTACTATTGCTAGATGGTCACTTCGATTAGTACAGGAATTGGTTCCTCTGCTACCGACTTAGGTTCGAACTTACGGGGTCACACACATTAGAGGTTCCTATCTGATCTGATGGTTGATGAAGAGTCCTAATGCTTGTGGACTATGAGTCCTACGTGTCTGAAACTCTGTGATTGAGAATCAGGATTCTCTGATCATGAGTCCCACATATTTTGGGTACCGGGGTCAAGAGTCCCACTGGTTTGGGACTCTTCGATCAGGGTTACATATCGATGAATTCTGATGCCCGATTACCCATCGGATTTGGACTCAATATTTATGAGAAGTTTAATTAGTGATTTGATCGCTAATTAACTTAATTTGATTGAGTAATTATTTTTGGATCAAGTCCAATTGAATTAGATTCAGTTGGGTTTGACCCGATTAGGTTAAGAGTTGACCTAATCGTCGAGATGGTTTGGTCCCTGATTTGATCAGGGGTTGGGCTTAATCAATTTCTGATTTGATTAAGATTTTATTGAGCCTAATTAAGCCTAATTTAGTTAGATTTAAATTAGTCTAATTGGGCCTAACTTATTTGGTTCAATTAGGTTGGTTTAAATAATGAAACCACCTTGACCCATTCTCCCTGCGCCACCTCACTTCCACTGCACCCATTTGAATTCACGAGAAGGAAGTTCTCATGAATTTTTTATCATGCAAAGCCCTCCTCACACCCTACTTTAATGCACCAAATGAGTGGATAAGGATGATTGGTTGGCCATTCAAATTCAAAACAAAGTTTGAATTTGAATGAGCAACCAATCTTAGTGCCTTGACCTTATCCTCTTTTAGCGCCCCCATTTATTACACGAGAAAATATTTCTCATAAAATTACTCACGCACAAATTAAGCCATGCCCTCCTCCTCTCACGCCCTTAGTGGATAGGGATAAATTGGTTTCCATTTGAATTCAAAATTTGATTTGAATTCAAATGTGCAATTTCTCATCTTTATCCTCTCACGTGGATAAGATGTTTGACATTATTTTAAAAGGAGGAGAAGAGTGGGGCGTGTGCAAGAAAATTTTTGGAGAGAAAATCTAGGCGTGAGAAATCCTTGTGTGCAAGGTGAAGGTCTATATCCTTCCATGAGAAAAAGAAAGAAAAGAAAGAAAAAATATGCGCAGGATTTCAGTGAGTTCTTCAGGGTTTCAGCCTGGAGTTTGGGAAGTGAGAAGGTGAGCTACGAGTGTCGTGAGCCTACCAAATTTTAGAGAGATCTTCATCATCCTCTCAAGCATATTTGTTGATGATCCGAAGCATCTGAAGAATCGACAGACATCGATCGAAGGAGTTCGATTAGCATCGGCCGTCGAAAGGACTCTACAATGAGCTAGCACTCGTGTGAAGTCGATCAGATCGGGAGCTTCGTGTGGATGATCCGCAGAGGTCAGACATACTGTGTGGCTACATCGCGATGATCAGACTCTCCCGACGGTGATCAGATTGCGACGATCTACTACCCACACAAAGGTATTGTGTTCTGAACATATTACAGTAAAGTATTTACTATTCAAATTTGAATTTCAAATTTAAATGCATGCATGCTATATATCATATTTAGATCTTAATGTAGGGTAAATTCTTATTAATTAATAAGATTAATTAATAATTTTCACTGTAAAATAGTGATTTTAAAAAAAAATTAAAATTATCATTTTACCCCTGCACTGAATTTTTCCACAACCTAGACATGGCATTAAGACATGTGCGGGATATTTTGGATATGGTAGAGTGTGTATGGAGATTGTGAGTAGGTCAACATGGAATCAATCACTCCTAATAAGAGGAGGTCGTATCTTGTGTATTCTCAATCCTAGATGACTCAAGAAAAATCTTTTGACCAAAAGCAGGAAGGAGATTAGAAAGAGTTTCTAAGCTTCTTCATTGGAGTCATCATTGGTTAATTGTGAATCGATATGAATATGTATTTGAGTTTGACATGATTCCATACTCATGAACATATTTAGGATGCAAGAATGATCGAAGGATTGAATTACACGATAATTTACCACTAAAAGGTAGATTTGGTATTTCTATCAAATTTTATATCTTTTGGATAGTCATGATACATTGCTAGACGTCAATCTTGACTTGTAGATTTTTGACCGAATTAAAAAGTTTAATTCGATTGCTAATTAGAAATGATTCTAATTATTGAGCTCGGGTTAGCTCGATTGGATCTAAATCAATTAGATTGAAATCTAATCAAATTTGATCAACTTATATCCGGATCTACTGCCGGCTAGATATGAAATCCAATGGGTTACACACATATAGAAATTGGCCAAGGACCCTTTTGAAAAAGGTTGATTGAAATTTTGGATTCAAATAGGATTCCGATAAGCATGCTAGCACGTGTGGAAACCCTTACTCCTTTGGAGACCAATTTGGTCCCATCCCTTGCTAATTAGCTAGCCCAATTTGATAGACATTTGGATCAGATCGTGATACCTGGAAGTAGTCCAAATTGGGGCACCACATCCCATATTAACGCCAAATATGAAGAGTCCAAGTTGTGGTGGACTCTTGGTGTAAAACAGGTTCTGCCTACAAGTGTTGGCATGGGCAAAAGAAAAAATTTATTTTTTTATAGGATTAAATTTTGTGTGGTAGCTCACATCATGCTCCATCCTCTGGTGCATATCTCAAAGTATGAGATATATTTTTTCTGAAATTTATGGGGTAGAGAAAAAATTAGAAAAAGAAGGATGTCTCGTGCATGCGCAGAAGCATCGCATCTGTCCATGATTTGGAGAGTCTTTATCCCAATCAAATACTTTCATATTAGAATGATTTTTGGTGATGATATTTTGCACTTGATAAGATATTTTTGGTAATTTTTTTGGAATTTATTCAGACTTATCTGGATGCCAAATGGATGCCATAAGTCGGTCCTGATGCCTGCATGCACGATGATCAGCACTCGTGCGAAGAGATGCGAGGATAGCATCCTTCCGTGAGAATTTTATCACTATTTTGATTTTTTGAAATTTAGATTGAATCCCCAATCCACATGGATTTTTGAAGATTTTTCTGATTTGAGAAGGGACATGAAAACATCCCTTCTTTGGTTGCGCGCACACAGACCAGGGTGCTGATCAACGTATCATGGATAAGAGTCCTTCTGCTTGAAGGAACTCTTATCTCTGATAATCAGATCAGATATGCCTTTTGGATAAGGCATGTCCCTCTCTTTTGGCATCCCTCTGGTGGCTATAAATAGGCTGGGGCACTGGGTATCCGATGAATCTAAGAGAGATTTTCAATTTCTCTCCTATTGCTCTCCTTTCTTTCTTACAACCTATCTTAGTTTTAGGATAAGGCTTTGGATTTAAGACAAAGCCTTATCTGATCTTAACAAGGATTGTAAGGATCCTAAAGAAGGAGAATCAGAAGTCTAGAGGAGGTTCTAAGAGGGTGAGGTCAGGTTCTTGAAGAAACTTGATCGGTACGAGGCTAGTCGAGTTTTAGGGGCTAGAACTCTTGAAGTAAGGTGAAGAAGGAGCGTCGTCTTTGGTTCAATTTTTATGTGGATCACCATTGGAGGGAGGATACTTGGACGTCTTATGAAAATTGAGATTAGCGCTACAAATATTCTTCTTATCCTAATTTATATTTATTATACTTCGATTATTATAGTCAAGAGTTTTTGGGCATTAGGGCTTCCGGTGCATTGGGTGTTTTGAATAAAAATTTTAAACACCTAACCCTTCCGCTGTGCTACCAAAACTCAATAGTGGTATCAGAGTTAGGTTGATTTATGTAATTAAAGATTAAATTATTATCTTGATTGTGATCAAGCATGAGTTTTTGGTTTGGTTTGGTTCAAGTCAGGTCAAGGGTTGAACTCGATTGAACATCCAAACCCTATCATGTCTTAGAGATATGTTTTAAATATAAAATGCATGATGTATATGTAAAATTTTTTTAATAGCTTAGTACTCTAATTGAAGTTCATCACCAGGTTGTTCGATCATAAGAGCAAGTAGGGTTCAGAGACCCTCTCTTCCTATTTAATAGGGTACTCTTATGGCGTATAGGGGTGCCACTGTGATGTTCTAAGAAGAAGAACCGTGAAAAGAGTGTTTTATGTTCATGCATGTTATTAAAACTTTATGTATATATGATATGCTTGAGATGTTTAGTTATAATTATATTGTATGATTCTGCTTCCATATCTTAGAGATATGAGAAGATGTCATAATTAGTTGTTATGATTATTAAGATACAACTATTATAGTGCATTCTTGTGATAGATTGAATTAGGATGTGTTTGAAACCATTAAAGCCCTCATAAAAATCATATTAAGTCATAGTGTTGTGAACCAGAAGCTGACCTATTTTCTTGAATCAATTAATTAATTGATGTCTAAAGAGTATTTTAAGTGTAGTGGTTATTTAATTGGTTCTATTGCTGGCCTGGCCAATTTTATTAGTGTCTAAAAAAAGCAATGGGGGGACCCCACCAATCTTAACACTTTTCTGACCAATTAGATTAGTTTGAATCTTGAATGAAGGTAGCTTAGTATTTTAAACACTACTAAGGGCCTTCCTTCATGCTAGGTTATTGTTACATCATGAACTATGGCTAGTTTGTTGTGTTACCATAAGGCTTGTCATATGGATTGATATAACATAATTTTGGTGCATAAAAGATGCTTACGATAATTTTGGATATACTGCTTGGTTGTGCTAACACAAGGATAATTATATTTGATTTTGATTGTATTGAAATGAAGGGTCTTACTTAACTAAAATATTATAGCTTGTTGTGTTAACACAAGGCTAATAATATTTTAGAGGTCAAGATAAAATGTTGAGAATTGCATGAGATGTAATTGGAAAGAGTTTCCTACCTATGAACTCATAAGGGTTTGTTGTGTTAACACAAGATCGTTATGAGGAATTAGGATCTCAATCCCACTAAGATAAATATAAAATATATCTCGTTTACCACAGGAGAGGGCTATGGTATCTAATAAAATAGTAGAAGACATAACTAGTTTTAAAAATTCTCATCTAGTTATGCATGTCAAACATGAGTGGTCTGCTTATACTATTATTTTATATAGATTTAAGTCTATATTATAGCTTCTTTATTTTCACCCCATGATACCATAAATAAAACTATGTTGACCGATACAACTATGTGGATTGGTTGAGAAACTTGCAAATTAGGTTTATATCAGAAAAGAACTCTGATGTTTTGGATATTTCTATCCCTAGATTGGTTAGTAATAATTAGAAGGTAATGATGTTCGTATAGATATTATTTATAAAAAAATTAGATATTGAGAGTATAATTGTAAGAATTATCTTGCAAGATTGAAGCAGGGTGTAAGTGTAATATCAAAAGATATGTATATGAAATAGACCTATTTTTTTTTGAGTGATTCAGACTTGATATTTGAGTATTGGATACCATCTGTGGATCGCACATTTGTAATTCATTACAGCGACTATAGAATATCAAAGGTCTGAAAAGAGGTGATCTCGAGCTTTATAGCGCAAGTAGAGAGTCTATTAGCGTAAAGACTGTGGGAACCTATATGCTTGATTTATCTTCGGATAAAATTTTAGAATTAAAAGATTGTTATTACATGCCAATGGTCATTAAAAATATTATTTCTATACCTTTGTTATTAAAATAAGGTTATGAAATAAGGCTAATGAAAAATGGATGCTCCATTTTTTTTAATAAATTTTATGATAGTGGTTATATTGATAACAATCTTTTAATTCTTACACTCAATAAAAATATTTTTTATATTAAAATAAATATGAAAAGAAAGAGAGAAAATATGAATGTCACGTATCTCTGACATTGTCGCCTTGGTCATATTAGTGAGTCAAGGATAAATAAGTTATACAAAGAAGAATTCTTTGATCCAAATGATTATGAATCATTGGAGACTTATAAATCTTATCTCATGGGTAAGATGACCAAGACTATTTTCTTAATATGGAGAGAGGATAAGTGAGTTGTTAGCTCTAGTACATATAGATGTATATGGACTGATAACAACTTAGGCCAAAAGAAGATACTCCTATTTTATTACCTTTACAGATGATTTATTAAGGTTCGGATATGTGTATCTTATAAAATATAAATTCAAAGCTTTTGATAAGTTCAAAGAGTATCAAGGTATGGTCGAGAAACAAACTGAAAAAAGTATAAAAGTTCTTCGATCTGATCGAAGAGGAGAGTACTTATCTAGTGAATTTTTTGATCATCTTAAAAGTAAAGGTATCCTCTCTGAATGGATCCCTCCTTATACACCTCAGTTAAATGGTGTAGCAGAAAGGAGGAATCGTACTGTGATGGATATGGTGCGGTCCATGATATGCTTCATTGATCTTCCAATATCTTTCTAGAGATAATGCCTTAGAGAGTGCCACATATATATTAAACAGAATGCCTTCAAAGTCTGTTGCAAGCACTCCATATGAGATATGGAATGGAAGGAAGCCTAATCTTAAATATCTTAAGACTTTGGGTTGTCCTACTTATGTCAAAAATATTTTTAGACATAAGCTTAATGATAGATCAGACAAGTATAAGTTTGTAGAGTATCTTAATGAAATTAATGCATATTATTTCAACCATTCTACTGAACAAAAGGTGTTTGTTAGTAGGCATGCCACTTTCTTGAAACATGAATTTATCTAAGAAGAAGGTAGTGGGAGGAATATTGAATTTATGAAAGTTTATGATCTACAAATCGATCTAGAAATATCAGTGGTTGGACCACAAGAAGATCCTCAATCAAAAGTATCCAAGGATGAGGTACATCCACTATACACACCTCCTCTTCGAAGGTCAGATAGAGTGCATCAAGCATCTCTGAGATATAATTTTATCATTGAGAATAACAATTCTATTAACATCATTTAAGATGTTGATCCACTGACCTATTCGAAAACTGTCATGAGTAGGGACTCAGACAGATAGCTGCAAGCTATCAAATCTGAGATGGACTTAATGAATACCAACCAAGTATAGACTTTGGTTGATGCACCTGAGGGTGTGACCCCAATATAGGTGCAAGTGGGTCTTCAAAAGGAAGATTAGAGTAGATGGCCAAGTAGAAACCTACAAAGTTAGGTTAGTGGCGAAGGATTTCAGTCAAAGGCAAGGAATTGACTATGATGAAACTTTCTCACTAGTGGCTATGCTCAAGTCCGTCTGGATTTTGCTTGTAATAGCGGCATACTATAATTATGAAATCTGGCAGATGGATGTCAAGACCATTTTTCTTAATAGTAATCTAGAGGAAGAGGTCTATATGACTCAGCTAGAAGGATTTGTCTCAAGTGGGAGAGCAAATCAAGTATGCAAGCTAATGAGATCCATCTATGGATCGAAGCAGATTTCGAGGAGCTGAAACATTTGATTTGATATGACAGTCAAAGAGTTTGGCTTTATCAAAAATACGGATGAACCATGTGTATACAAGAAGATAGGTGGGACTGTTATTATCTTCTTGGTTTTATATGTTGGTAACATACTGCTCATTGGGAATGATATCTCAATGATGCAATCGGTCAAGACTTAGCTATCAAATAAGTTTTTCATGAAAGACTTGGGTGAAGCATCCTATATACTGGATATAAAGATCTATAGAGATAAATCTAAAAGAATGTTAGGCTTATCCCAATCACGGTACATAGATCTCATATTAAAGAGATTGAATATGGAGGCAAGTAAGAGGTTACCTGCCTGCAAGTCATGGTATACATCTCTCTAAGAGAATGTGTCCTAAGACACTAGAAGAGAGGAAAAGGATGAATGAAATCTCTTATGCTTCAGCTGTGGGATCAATTATGTATGCCATGCTATGTACCAAGCCTAATGTAGCTTATGCTTTGGGCATAGCTAGTAGATTTCAGGCTGATCCAAGGAAGGATTATTGAAAAGCAGATAATAGCAAGTCAATATCAGGGTATGTGTTTATTCTAAATGATGGGGTAGTGAGTTGGAAGAGTTTTAAGCAGTAGATAGTAGCAGACTCAACTACTGAGCCAGAGTATGTTGCTGCTAGTGAAGCCATTAAGGAAGCTGTCTGGATAAAGAAACTCATCATGGATTTAAGAGCCATTCCTAAGATTGAAAGATCGGTGTCACTCTAGAGTAATAACACTGGGGCCATTATTCAAGATAAGGAACCTTGGTCTCATTATAGATCCAAGCACATCCTAGATGTTTCCATCTCGTTAGAGACAAGATGTTATCCTTAAACGAGTAGACAGAAAGAACAATATAGTAGACCCATTTACTAAGGCCATACCACAATAGCTATATGATTATCATCATGATTGTATGAGATATAAAGGCGATTGACTTTAGTACAAGTGGAAGATTGAAAGAAAAGTACCCTATAAGCCAATCGCAAGTGTGTTGTGATGGAACTTTCTTTATAATTTTTTAACTCATGAAATGATATTTATTATTATTTGAGGTATTGATTCATCATATTAGCTGCATCTTATTATGTCTAAGATTATGATGAACTTCAAAGATTAGGATAATAATTTTAGGAGACATGAATTGGTCATGCTAGTGAGACCTAAAATTCTAAAATTCTAATATTAAATATTCTTAATCGTAGGAGCATTGAGTCGGAGATCAATATTTTAGATAGATTGGTACATCTTATGTAGGCTTAATGGAGAGGATGGCAGATCTCACTAGTCACTTGTGTGAGACACTAATACAAGGATGTGGGTGCTCATTTGAGAAATGAGTTCACTGAATTAACTCGATGAAAGAGAACATCTTATGGAATCCTTATTTGCATGTCAAAGATGATTCGCTAAGTAGGAGTTATGCAAGTGATCCTTAGACCTGAGACCACCATGGAATCTTGTGCACATGAATCTATATTTTAATACATACCCAAGCATGGTATTAAGTCATGTACGGGATGTTCTGGATATGGTGGAGTGTGTATGGAGGTTGTAAGTAGGTCAACATGGAATCAATCACTCCTAATAAGAGAAGATCGCGTCCTATGTATTCTCAATCTTAGATGACTCGAGAAAAATCTTTTGGCCAGAAGTAGGATGGAGATTAGAAAGAGTTTCTAAGCTTCTTCATTGGAGTCATCATTGGTTAATTGAGAATCGATATGAATATGTGTTTGAGTTTGACATGATTTCGTACTTATGAACATATTCAGGGTGCAAGGATGATCGAAGGATTGAATTGCATGGTAATTTGCCACTGAAGGATAGATTTGATATTTTTATCAAATTTTACATCTTTTTGATAGTCATGATACGTTGCTAGATGTCAATCTTGACTTGTAGATTTTTGACCAAATTAAAGAGTTTAATTCGATTGTTAGTTAGAAATGATTCTAATTATTGAGCTCGGATTAGCTCGATTGGACTTAAATCAGTTAGATTGAAATCTAATCAAATTTAGTCAACTTATACCCAGACCTACTGTCGGCTAGATGTGAAACCCAATGGGTCACACACATATAAAAATTAGCTAAGGACCCTTTTGAAAAAGGTTGATTGGAATTTTGGATTCAATCAGGATTTTGGTAAGCATGCTAGCATGTGTGGAAACCCTTGCTCCTTTGGAGACCAATTTGGTCCCATCCCTTACTAATTAGCTAGCCCAATTTGGTAGATATTTGGGTCAAATTGTGATACCTAGAAGTAGCCCAAATTGGGGCACCACATCCCATATTAACGCCAAATATGAAGAGTCCAAGTTGTGGTGGACTCTTGGTGTAAAACAGGTTCTGCCTGCAAGTATTGGCATAGGTAGAAGAAAAAATTTATTTTTTTATGAGATTAAATTATGTGTGATAGGTCACATCACCCTCCATCATCTGGTGCACATCTCAAAGTATGAGATATATTTTTTCTATAATTTATGGGGTAGAGAAAAAATTGGAAAAAGAAGGATGTCTTGCGCGCGCGCAGAAGCATTGCGTCTCTTCACGATTTGGAGAGTCCTTATCCCAATCAAATACTTTCAGATTGGAATAATTTTTGGTGGTAACATTTTGCACTTGATAAGATATTTTTAAAAATATTTTTGAAATTTTTTCAGACTTATCTGGATGCCAAATGGATGCCATAAGTCAGTCCTGATGCCTGTGCGTGTGGTGATCAGCACTCGCATGAAGAGGTGCGAGGATAGCATTCTTCCATGAGAATTTTATCACCATTTTTGATTTTCTGGAATCTAGATTGAATCCCCAATCCACTTAGATTTTTGAGGATTTTTTTGATTTGAGAAGGGACATGAAAACATCCCTTCTTTGGTTGCACGCCCGCTGACCAGGGTGCTGATCGACGTATCATGGATAAGAGTCCTTCTGCTTGAAGGAACTCTTATATCTGATAATCAGATCAAATATGCCTTTTAGATAAGGCATATCCCTCTCTTTTGGCATCCCTCTGGTGGCTATAAATAGGCTGGGGTGCTGGGTATCCGATGAATCTAAGAGGGGTTTCCAATTTCTCTCCTGTTGCTCTCCTTTCTTTCTTACAACCTATCTTAGTTTTAAGACAAGGTTTTGGGATTTAAGACAAAGCCTTATCTGGTCCTAACAAGGATTGTAAGGATCCTAAAGAAAGAGAATCAGAAGTTCAAAAGAGGTTCTAAGAGGATGAGGTCAGGTTCTTGAAGAAACTTGATCGGTACGAGGCTAGTCGAGTTTTAGAGGCTAGAACTCTTGAAGCAAGATGAAGAAGGAGCGTTATCTTTGGTTCAATTTCTATGTGGATTACCATTGGAGGGTGGATACTTGGATACCTTGTGAAAATTAGGATTAACGCTACAGGTATTTTTCTTATCCTAATTTATATTTATTATGCTTTGATTATTATAGTCAAGAGTTTCTGGGCATTAGGGCTTTCGGTGCATTGGGTGTTTTGAATGAAAATTTTAAACACCTAACCCTTCCGCTGTGCCATCGAAAGTTAACAATTATCTTGTCCAGTAATAACTTGCTTCTTTCTCGATCTGTTCGGATCCAGGGAGGTAATGTATTGAGGATAATTTCTTTTCCAGTGCCCCTGCTTCTTGTAGTAGAAGTATTCCGCCTGACTCTGATCAGACTTGGGTTTCTTGGTCTGACTGGGCTTGGGTGCACCAGCACTTTGCACTCTTTTTTTGTTCTTCTTGTTCTTATTTCCTTTCTTAAAGGATCAACGTCCAAAAGAAGATCCTCCCACAACATTCACTGACTCCTTTTGGAGCTGGTGATCCTTCTTAAAGTTTTGCAGGAACCCCAACAAACTGTGGTAGTTAACTGCAGGCTTTGTCATTCGAAAATAAATAAGAAAAAGGAGGTAGGATTTGGATAGAGAGTTCAGAATAGCATCTTTTTCCAACTGCTCATGCAGAAAAAAGTTGAGCTTGCTTAAGCGCTCAATCATCTCGATCATGTACAATACATGATCAGTGACTGATGCTCCTTTCCTTATTCGAGCATTGAAGATGGCACAACTAGTCTTGTGCCTCTCTACATCGTCGAGTGTGTCAAAGGACTCGTTCAATATTTGCAACATATCCTGTGGCTGAGCATTCTCGAAACGATGGCTAAACTCATCATTCATTGCCGCCAGCATAATACTGTAGGAACCAGATCTAGGGTTTCAGGGTTAGATCTTGAAACTTTTTCAAGATCATGCAGTGGAAGACTAAAATAAATCAAAATTTATTTTATAAAACTAGAGAATCTCTAGATCTAAGATCCTATTACATAATTATTACATGGCATTAAATCAAAAATTAAAATATATAGAGAATGAACTACATATTGATCATATCAACATGTTTCTATGCTACATCTAATGTATGTAATAAACAATAGATCAGATCTATTACCTTGCAAGTTAGATATTATAACCTTGCTGATCTGGGCTTGAGGATGATGTTGTGAGTCGCACATATACCCGACCTTTAGGAGTCATCCACACGAGCCCACGAATCTCGATTAGAAGTCCTACTCCAGAAAATCAGCACAGTATGATAGTACTGCGCTGATCCTTCTTCGATGGTTGATCATGTACCTCTTTCTTCTTGATTTGGACTCTTCCAAAAATGAGAAGTAGGATGAGGAGTTTCCAATCTGAGATGTTCTCAGAAAACTCAAGATAGAGAAAGGGAAGAGATGACACAATAATCCTAGAAGAAGACCCTCTTCTTCTTCTCTTTGCTCTCTCTAGACACCCTATCTTGTGTCTATTATATCTCTATGCCCCAACCTTCTTTCTCTCTGATTTTTGGATACCCCAAAGGTCTCTCTTTTATCTATTTTTCATGAAAATTTTATGAAAAAATTTATTTTTATATAGAGAGATATGATAGAGTCCTTGTCTAGGTCAAATACCTAGTCAAGGTTTATCAAAACATGGCAAGATAAGGGGCACCCAACTCTTGGGCGCCCCCTCCTTCTTTTTGTGCATAGACCAACAGCAAAGGGTGCCTATCAAGTGCCATAAAAGCTACAAAAATCTCAGAAAAAATCTGGATAAAATCGGTGCAAAAAGAAAAGAGTTTTAGATTTTTAAAACTCTATCTCATAGAATTTGAAATTCAAACTTATTCCTACTTTGATTTGATCCACAACCATCTTCTATGTAAGAAAGAAGAGAGAAAACCTTTTGGACGTGGTGAAGAACTGGGAGAAGATTTTTGTCACACAAAATAAGAGAAAATTAGCATGGAATAAGAGAGAGGGTGTGGGGGGCTTATATGGCGTAAGGTAGAATCCTAGTCTTACTAGGATTCTATCTTATGACTTATTTTAATATGGTTTTTCAAACCAAATCAAACTAAAATTAGATCAACCCAATTAAAATAGATCTTAATCCAATTAAGAACCTAATTTAATCAGATTAAATTAGATTTAAATCTATTTTAATTTTTTAATCAAATTAGAAATTAGGTTGAGCCAGGTCCTAATTGAACTAGGACTAGTTTTTTCTTACACTTGGCTTATCCAATAAACTAATTGGACTTAATTCAATCAAGCCTAAACTAAATTTAATTAAATTATATTCAATTAGACTTAATCTCAGCCCATTGGCTTAATCAAATTAAGCCAATTAGTAATCGAATTGCTAATCGATCCTCCTACAACACTTGCACTAGGTTAAATGTCAATCGTATTGATCGTTTAACCCTAGAATGATTCTTAATCATTGATCAACCATCCGATCGGATTGTGAACTCTAATGTGTGTGACGCCATAGGTTTGAATCTAAGTAGGTAGTATAGGAATAAATTTTTGTATCAATCAAAGTGACCATCTAGCAATGATACTCGACGGTCGGATAGGTCGAATGTGTAGAACAACATCCTTAGAACCCACGCAGATATAGTTTCCATATAATTCATCTCCTTGACCAAAATGATCATAGGATACCTCAGAGTTCAACTATCAACTCTGTTCAGGTTGTCCATATTGTATTTCAAAATATCAAATCCATCTGATGGATTATCCTGGCCAAGATTTTGCTAAATTAAAATACAGCGACTCATTCTTCTCCAACTCTTGGAGTGGTCAATCCCATCTCGATCACACTCTGACTTCGCAAGTGCTTGACTATGCCCAAAAGTCTTCCATCACTGAATTAGAAATTCAGTTAGTCCAGTACCAAAGCACAGTGAGTTACTTACAAGTCACTGAGGTGATCTCAGGTCTAAGGGATACTTATACCTATATCCCATCAGAGACATTCTCGACAGCAGAATACTCTGGAGTTGGTCACGTTCAATGATGATGTACCCTTATGTCTTACCTGTATGCCATACCAGTGTCTCCACACTCCTTGGTTAAGAGGACAACCAACCCATATGGCCTACAGCGACCTATGCTCGATAGAAGCTGTCGTCCTTATTAACAGCCTATCATTTGATCGTGAATAATTTTAAGGACTAATTGATAAATCTTCTCTTTATCAAACTTAAATAGTCCTAAGGACTTCGTCATAACAACGGAGTTCGTTGGAAGATGAAAACTTATGATAAAAATACCAAAAATATTTTTTATTTATTAACAAATCAATTACAATACTTGGTTGCTCAACCATCAACAGCTTGACGATTGACTTTTGGGACATATTTTCCAACAACTCCCATTTATCCTAAAGCCACTCGACACAGTATCTAATACCCATCTTCGACTTGTGGTTGTCAAACTCCTTTATCGTCAGGGCTTTAGTGAAGGGGTCGGTCAGGTTCTTCTTTCCGTCGATCTTCTGAAGGTCGACATCATCTCGATCCATGATCTCTCGAACCAAGTGGAAGCGGTGCGAAATGTGCTTCATCCATTGGTGTGCTTTGGATTCCTTTGCCTGAGCTATGGCACCAGTGCTGTCGCAGTAGAGCAGGATCGGACCATCGAGGGAGGGTGCTACTCCGAGTTCGGTGATAAATTTTCTCAGCCACACAGCTTCTTTCACGGCATCTGATGCAGCAATGTACTCCGCCTTGCAAACAAAGTTTGCCATAGTATGCTGCTTGGAACTCTTCCAGTAGATGACTCCACCATTCAGAGTAAAGATATAACCCGACACACTTCTGCTGTCATCATGGTCAGATTGAAAGCTGGAGTCTATGAACCCCACAAATTTCAGATTTGACTTGTCATAAACCAACCATTGGTCCTTAGTATTTGTCAAATACTTAAGGATGGCTTTAACCACTTTTCAGTGGTTTTCTCCAGGATCAGATTGGTATCTACTCACTACTCCTAGTGAGTATGCCATATCTGGCCTTGTACATGTCATGACGTACATGATTGATCCTACGATCGAATCATATGAGACTCTACTCATACGTTCTCTCTCTTCAGGAGTTGTCGGACAATCCTTCTTAGATAGAAAAATTTTATGGCCTATCGATAGATAGCCCTTCTTGAAATTCTCCATGCTGAACCTCTTCAGCACAGTGTCTATGTACGTGGACTGAGATAACCCAAGCATCTTTTTAGATCCATCTCTATAGATCTTTATCCTTAGGATGTAGGATGCTTCACCCAAGTCCTTCATGGAGAACTGTGATGACAACCAAACTTTTATTCTCTGTAGTGCGGGGATGTCATTCTCGATTAAGAGAATATCATCCACGTATAAGATAAGGAATACCATAATTGGACCATTTGTCCATTTATAGATACAAGGCTCTTCTCCATTCTTAACAAAGCCATACGTTTTGATCACCTTATCAAAATGCATGTTCCAACTCCGAGAAGCTTGCTTCAATCCATAAATGGATCTCTGAAGCTTGCACAGCTTGGACTCATCAGTGGATGTAAACCCCTCAGGTTGTATCATATACACCTCTTCGGTCAGCTCTCCATTCAGAAAAGCTGTCTTTATATCCATCTGCCAGATCTCATAATCCAGATGGACAGCTATTGCAAGCATTATCCGAATGGATTTGAGCATTGTTACAGGAGAAAACATCTCATCATAGTCAATACCATAACGTTGACGATATCCCTTTGCAATCAGATGGGCTTTATAGGTCTCCACCTTTCTGTTTGTGCCCCTCTTCCTTTTGAAGACCCATTTACACCCAATGAGTTTAACCCCTTCAGATGGGTCAACCAATGTCCATACATCGTTGATCTTCACGGACTCCATTTCGAATTTCATGGCTTCAAGCCATTTTTCAGAATCAGATCTCTGCATTGCATCCATATAGGTGATCAGATCTTCATCATTCTCATCGAGTTCGATGGGATCACCATCCCGGACCAAGAAATCGTAGTATCTGTCCGGCTGATGTGGTACTCTATCGGATCGCCTTAATGGTGCAGGTGCATTGGTTTTCAGATCTAATCTAATCAAATTCGACACAGATTCAGCTATTGGTGTCGGTCCTTCTACCTGTTGAACTTCTTCAAGTTCAACCTTAGAGGCAACGGTTCCTTCACCAAGGAACTTTTTTTTAAAAAATATTGTCTTAAGGCTGACGAACACCTTTTGTTCATCAGCATGATAGAAAAAATATCCTTTGATCTCTTTGGGGTACCCTATGAATGTGCATTTGTCAGACCTAGGTCTGAGTTTATCTATAACTAACCGTTTGACATAGGCCGAGCACCCCCAGACCCTAAGATGTGAAAGTGCTGGCTTACGTCCTGTCCATATCTCACATGGAGTCTTAATTACAGACTTACTTGAAACCCTATTTAATAGATAGCAGGTCGATTCGAGAGTATTTTCCTAGAAGGATATCAACAAGCTGGCAAAATCCATCATGGATCGGACCATGTCTAATAGAGTCTGATTTCTCCTTTCAGATACATCATTATGCTGTGGTGTTCCTGGAGAAGTCCATTGGGAGAGAATCTCATTCTCTCTTAGGTATGTGAGAAACTCATCAGAAAGGTATTCCCCTCCTCGGTCAGACCAAAGAGTTTTAATACTCTTTCCAGTTTGTTTTTCTACTTCACTTCGAAATTGTTTGAACATTTCAAATGAATCTGACTTATGTTTCATCAGATAGACATATCTATATCTGGATAGATCATCCGTGAAAGTGATGAAGTAAAAATATCCACCTCTAGCACTTGTGCTCATGGGCTCACATACATCAGTATGTACTAGGCCCAAAGGCTCAATAGCTCTCTCGTCTTTTTCAGTAAAAGATGACTTGGTCATTTTACCAAGAAGATAGGACTCACAGATTGGAAGTGATTCACAATCACTGACTTCAAAGATTTCCTCTTGAGTCAACCTGTTTATCCTGTTCTTGTTTATATGACCTAGCCTATAGTGCCATAAGTAGATATCTGATACACTACCTAATCTAGGGTGCTTGCCAGTAGAATATACTCTTATCGGGCTTGGTCTTTCTGGTCTGGCCCTGCACTGATGTCCCAATCTGAATTTGCACCTTCTTCACTTTCTTCTTCTTGTTCTTCTTCCCTTTCTTAAAGGGTCGAGAACCAGAAGATGAACCTCCCACTAAGTTCACCGACTCCTTGTGGAGTTGGTGATCCTTCTCAAAGTTTTGAAGCAACGCCAGTAACCCGTGGTAGTTTACTTCAGGCTTGGTCATTCTATAATGAGTGAGGAATGGGAGATAAGACTTGGGCAGTGAGTTCAATATTGCATCTTTCCCAAGCTGCTCATGTAAGGGAAAGTCGAACTTGCTTAAACGCTCCATCAGCTCGAACATGTACAATACATGATCAGTGACAGAGGCACCATCCTGCATTTTGGCATTGAAGATGGCACAACTAGTCTTGTGCCTCTCCATGTCATCGGGTGTGCCAAAGACATCCTCCAACACTTAAAGCATGTCCTTTGGCTGAGCCGTCTCAAATTTGCAACTGAACTCGTCGCTCATGGCAGCCAGCATGATGTAGTGCACCGTGGTCCGATCATTGAGCCACTTTTGATAAGTATCTCTGACTGTTCCACGTGCATTGGCAGCTGGCTCCTCAGGTGCAGGATCCATTATCATATATAGGATCCGTTCATGCTCCAGAACTATCTTCAACTTTCGATACCAGCTACCGAAGTTGGATCCCACCAACTTATCATTGTCCAACAATGATCGGAGTGATAGGGAAGTGGCCATATCTGCACAAAGAAAAATCATAACTTAATTAGTAATTGATTCATTAAACCTAAAGATTTGATCTTTAATCAAAAGATTTCTTCCACTATTTTATTCGAATTGGTAGCCTCTACCTTCAATTTGAGGAATTACCCTAATTCCTTAGTGGGTACTAGAATCCACTTAGACTGCACACAAGCCCAACTTTGGTTGGCTAACCCATGTACATCTAAGGGTAGGTTCATAACCAATTATTTTTTTAAATAATTTTTAGTAATTTTAATTTTGCCCCAGTCCCTAATCAGTAGGCTTTGGCCTCTACTAAAAAGGTCTGGTTAGGTCCAACCATTAACATGACCATACTTGGTCTATATAGCCAATGAATGATTAGGCCCAACTTTGGTTGGCTAACCTAACCACCATTTAGAAAGATGCAGTCAAGAAATCATATTATGAATGATAATTCCATCAGTCGATAGGCACCATGCCTTTGGGCCTCCAATGATTATCCAACTGATGGACCCATTATCATCCACTTAATGGAAGGCTATGATCTAGTTATCACCATAACTATTTCATTTTAAGGATTCAATAATTTTAGAGAATTTAATTGATTTAGAGGATGAGGTCAGTTCAACCAGTTTATCATGATCCTCTCACTGGCTTCACCAAGTCAGCTTAAGGGAGACCATTGAAAGGGATGGTCTAGGAGTACCTAAATCAGTCACACTGATTTACCTAGTTGACATGGGTCAGCTCGAATAGTCAAGTGATCCAATCAAAATATAATTTTACCAAGAGGCTAGGTAAGTTCGATCGGTGGGAGGGTCTGCCAAAGCTTGCCTTAGACACTATCAGAAATGGCCAAGTAAGCGGGCTCCCGATTAAAAACCATCGGTCTGGTTTATCTTAGACACCAACTGATTTAATTAGTTTCGATTGGATTAGCCTAACAGTTCGTGCTAGACCGCTTAGTCAAGAATCAAGTCTATTTGGTTCTCGTTAAAGACATGGACTTGACCAACTACAACTATTATAATTGATCTAGAGAATCCTTGACTTAATCTAAGACAACAATTGATTAGATTTAATCAATTTTTAATTAAGTCCATCTTTAATCTAACCTTAGGTTTAACCCAATTAATGGACCTAATTTTCACTAACTCATTAACCTAATGTGTTATGGTTTGTGTCTTAGGTTCTTCAATTCACAATCCTAGAACCTAATCAAAACAACTTCTTAATTCTCAATTAAGTTTTGGGTTCAGGGTTGGGGTTCAAATTTTTAAAAATAATTTTCATGTTTGTAAAATAATTTTACAACATATTTTCACCAATCAAGTTACATATTTAATTCATAATCAAGATGCAAATGAAATGAATATGAAACTACTTTAGATCTAATCTAAACAGGTTTATGTAATTGAAACAATTTCAACTTTAAACTGCACAAATTTTTCAGACAAAAATATGATAGTTTTTTGCACAGGTTATATTAACAAAAAGATTTTATTTTAGATTTAAATATCTTTTAAATCTAATAAATCATAAATTTAATCTAGATCACATCTAATAAATTTATGATTAAAGATAGATCTATACGAACTAGGACAACCTTTGCACTGTAAGGGGTAAACCTTACAGCAGGACAACCTTGCAGTTCGCGATTGATCTAAAAATTTTAATTTTAGATTTAATAATCAGATTATAAATTAGATCTAATCTAAAAAATAATCTAAGCATGTATAAATAATCATGTAATAAACAACCTCACTCTGATACCAATTATAGTAACCAGATTTAGGGTTTCAGGGTTAGATCTTGAAACTTTTTCAAGATTATGCAGTGGAAGACTAAAATAAATCAAAATTTATTTTATAAAATTAAAAAATTTTTAGATCTAAGATCCTATTACATGTTTATTACATGACATTAAATTAGAAATTAAAACATATAGAGAATGAACTACATGTTGATCATATCAACATGTTTCTATGCTACATCTAATGTATGTAATAAAGAATAGATCAGATCTATTACCTTGCAAGTTGGACATTCTAACCTTGCTGATCTGGGCTTGAGGATGATGTTGCGAGCCACACATACATTCAGCCTATAGGAGTCATCCACATGAGTCCACGAATCTCGATCATAAGTCTTGCTCCAGGAAATCAGCACAGTATGCTAGTACTGCGCTGATCCTTCTTCGATGGTTGATCAGGTGCCTCCTTCTTCTTGATTTGGATTCTTCCAAAGATGAAAAGTAGGAGGTGGAGTTTCAGATCTGAGATGCTCTCAGAAAACTCAAGATGGAGGAAGGAAAGAGATGAACACAACAACCCTAGAAGAAGATCCTCTTCTTCTTCTCTTTGCTCTCTCTAGACATCCTATCTTGTGTCTATTATATCTCCATGCTCTAACCTTCTTTCTCTTTGTTTTTTGGACATCCCAAAGGTCTCTCTTTTATCTATTTTTTACTAAAATTTTATTAAAAAAATTATTTTATATAGAGAGATATGATAGAGTCCTTGTCTAGGTCAAATACCTAGTCAAGGTTTATCCAAACATGGCAAGATAAGGGGCGCCCAACTCTTGGGGCCCCCTCCTTATTTTTATGCATGGACCAATAGCAAAGGGTACCTATCAAGTTCCATAAAAGCCATGAAAATCTCAAAAAAAATTTGGGTAAAATTGGTGCAAAAAGGAAAGAGTTTTAAATTTCTAAAACTCTATCTCATAGAATTTGAAATCCAAACTTATTCCTACTTTGATTTGATCCACAACCATCTTCCATGTAAAAAAGAAGAAAGGAAACCTTTTGGATGTGGTGAAGACCTGGGAGAGGATTTTTGTCACACAAAATAAGAGAAAATTGGCATGGAATAAGAGAGAGGGCGTGGGGGGCTTATGTGGCGCAAGGTAGAATCCTAGTCTTACTAGGATTCTATCTCATGACTTATTTTAATTTGGTTTCTCAAGCTAAATAAAACTAAAATTAGATCAATCTAATTAAAATAGGTCTTAATCTAATTAAGAACCTAATTTAATTAGATTAAATTAGATTAAAATCTATTTTAATTTTTTAATCAAATTAAAAATTAGGTTGACCCAAGTCCTAATTGAACTAGGACTAATTTTTTCTTGCACTTGGCTTATCCAATAAACCAATTAGACTTGATCCAATAAAGCCCAAACTAAATCTAATTAAATTATATTCAATTAAACTTAATCTTAGCCCATTGGCTTAATCAAATTAAGCCATTAGTAATCGAATTGCTAATCGATCCTCCTGCAATACTTGCACTTGGTTAAATGTCAATCGTATTGATCGTTAAACCCTAGAATGATTCTTAATCATTGATCAACCATCCTATCGGATTGTGAACTCTAATGTGTGTGACCTCATAGGTCCGAACCTAAGCCGGTAGCATAGAAATAAATTCTTGTACCAATCAAAGTGACCATCTAGCAATGGTACCCGATGGTCGGATAGGTCGAATGTGTAGAACAACATTCTTAGAACCCATGCGGATATAGTTTCCATATAATTCATTTTCTTGACCAAAATGATTATAGGACACCTCAGAGTTCAACTATCAGCTCTGATCAGATTGTCCACATTGTATTTCAAAATATCAAATCCATCTGATGGATTATCCTGGCCAAGGTTTTGCTAAATTGAAATACAGTGACTCATTCTTCTCCAACTCTTGGAGTGGTCAATTCCATCTCGATCATACTCTGACTTCGCAAGTACTTGACTGTGCCTAGAAGCCTTCCATCACTGAATTATAAATTCAGTTAGTCCAGTACCAAAGCACAGTGAGTTGCTTGCAAATCACTGAGGCAATCTCAGGTCTAAGAGACACTTATACCTATATCCCATCAGAGACATTCTCGACAGCAGAATGCTCTGGAGTTGGTCACGTTCAATGATGATATACCTTTACATCTCACCTGTATGCCATACCAGTGTCTCCACACTCCTTGATTAAGAGGACAACCAGCCCATATGGCCTATAGTGACCTATGCTCGATAGAAGTTGTCGTCCTTATTAACAACCTATCATTTGATCATGAATAATTTTAAGGACTAATCGATAAATCTTCTCTTTATCGAACTTAAATAGTCCTAAGGACTTCATCATAACAACGGAGTTCGTTAGAAGATAAAAATTTATGATGAAAATATCAAAAATATATTTTATTTATTAACAAATTAATTACAATACTTGGTTGCTCAACCATCAACAGTTTGACGATTGACTTTTGGAACATATTTTTCAACAAATACAACGAACCGTAGTTTGGTCGTTGAGCCACTTTTGATAAGTGTCTCTAACCATGCTATGCGCATTCGAAGCTGGCTCCTTGGGTGCCGAATGTGTCAATACATACAAGATCCGTTCGTGCTCCAGGACTGTTTTGAGTTTTCGATACCAACTATCAAAATTTGATCTCATCAATTTATCACTATCTAATAGTGATCGGAGCGATAAGGTAGTGGCCATAACTACAAAAGAAAAATCAGAACCTAATTAGTGTATGAATTGATTAAGCCTAAAGATATGAATTTTAGTCTAAAGGTTCTCCCACTATTTTATTCGAATTGATAGTCTCTACCTTTAATTTGAAGAATTACACTAATTTCTTAGTGAGTACTAGAATCCACATGGACTGCACATGGGTCTGAGTGTAGCTCGACCAACCCTTATGTACCTACGGATAGGTTCTTAACCAATTATTTCACCAAATAATTTTTAGTATTCAATTTTGCCCTAGACACCTCTTCAGCAGGCATGTGGCACCTCCACTGAAGGTTCTAGTTCGGTCCAACCATTAACATGCTAGAATTTAGTGTATCTAATAAACGAGTGATCAGGCCCGAGTATGGCTCGACCAACCTGACCATCATCAGAAAGATACAACTAAAATAATATATTATGAATAATAATTCTGATAGTCAGATAAGCACCAGACGTGTGGTGCCTCCAATGATTATCTAAACCATTGGACTCATTATCACTCAACTTAATGGGAGGCTATGATCTAGTTATCGCCATATCTATTTCATTTTAGGGACCTAACAATTTTAGAAAATTTAATTAGTTGAATTGAGAGATGAGATGAAACTTGACCAGTTAATCTTAATCCTCCCATTGACTTCACCAAGTCAAATTTAAGAAGATTAGACATAAGCTGGTCTAGCCAACCAGTCATGAATCCTCCTACTGGCTTCACCAAGTCATAAAAAGGACTCAAGACAAGTTGAACTAGGGACATCTAAATCAGTCATACTGATTTTCTAGTTAGCATGGGTCAACTCCAATCATTAAGTGATCTAATCAAAACATGATTCACCATGTTGGTCAGGTAAATGAGATCGATGGGAAGGTATGTCATTAACTCGATATAGACTCAATCTATACGAGTAGCTTTCAATTAATGATTATCGATCAAAGCTACTATACTTATCTTAGACACCAACTGGTTAGCCATTTTCAATTTGATCAACTTATAGACTTGGATTCGACTACGGAGCTACGATCAAAGTCCATATTGGTCTAATCAAAGACATGGACTTGACCAACTATAACTATTAAAATTGATCAAGAGAAGAAATTGATCTAATTAGAATTAACTTTTAATTAAATTTGATCAATTACTAACATGGTCTATTATCAATGATTTCTAACCCTAAGTCTAATCCAGTTAAATGGACTTGACTCAAGCTAACCCATTAACCTATGAGTTATGAAATTAATGCCTTAGATCTTTGATTCTCAAATCTAGATCGCTTAATTCTCAATTAAGTTTTGGACTGATATGGATTTGGGTTCGATATTTGAAAATAGTTTTTAATTTTATAAAATATTTTTACAATCAATCATCTAATGATCAAAATTTTAATTTTAGATCTAATATATATTATTTTAGATTTAAAATAAAATTTTAAATTTTTTTTCATTGTTCACCATCATGGAAAAGACCGTGCAGCACCCCTACATGCCATAGGAGATCCCATCGAATGGATAAATAAGATAGTAAAATTTTGATTTCTCTTATAATCGGACGGCTATGAGGATCTATCCAATTAGATTACTATACTACTCAGATTCAAAATTAACTATTTAGATCTAATCTAAATAATTAAAATCAGATTATATATAAAAAATTTATGTCATAAAAAACTTAGCTCTGATACCATATGAAGAAAAAATGGGTAGTTCAAAGCATATATTTTTAAAATTTTACAGTGAAATAATAAAAGATTAAATATTTTAATCTTCTAAATATGTCTTAGATCAGATCTAAACTATCATTAAGGATCTATGATATAAAAAATTTATATATAAATCTAAAATAAAATAAAAAACTACATCGATCACATCGATACCCTAAATTTGATCTAATCTTTAGATTATGTCGGTAGAGTTCAGAACTCATCACCTTTTCATGGGTTGATGATCTTCACTTCTGGTAAGCATGGTTTGAAGCTCTCATTGATATTGAGTAGCCGCACAAGCGTCCGACCTCTACGGATGGTCCACACGAAGCCTCTCGGATCGATCAGTCCTCTGTGAGAGTACTAGCTCGTGCAGTCAGCTTCTGATGGCAGATCTGACTTGATCTCCTTCTTCGATCACCTCAAATCTTTTCGATGTCAAAGATGGATCAGAGAAGGATGCTGGATGGTGGAGAAAATTTAGATGAAGACTCTCTTCTCTTTGATTTTTCTCTCATCCAAAAATCTAGAATAGTTCTAGATCTCTTACCCAAGAGGAGAACGGTCTCCTCTTTTGTTCACGCTAAGGAGGAAGGAAACCCATCCAATCCTCACATTCCAAAGAAGTATTTTTTTCTATATCTCTCTGGTATCTCGTGGTGAAGATCTCTCTTCTTTTGGCACACAAAATTATGGCCTTTTTATGGTTATCGCACAAATAAGATAAAATAGGATAAGGGCTGGAGTTTGTTGCAATTCAAGTCCTTTTGAATTTCAATTCGACTCCAACTTTTTCTCACCTTTATCTAACTTAAAGAGAGACTTACCAGAATAAATTAGGCACAAAAATCAATTGGGAAGACCTCCTTTTTTTCATACACAATAGACCCCTTCAAAAGCAACCAACGTGTGGAAGGATATGGATTAGGTTTTAAGTTGAAATTCAAACTAATTTGAATTCAAATCAAAACCAACCAATTCCTATCCTTAATGAGTGACAAAAGAAGGATTATTTTTGTTGGGTTCCAATGGTGTAGCGAAAGGATTAGGTGTTTAAAATTTTTATTCAAAACACTTGATGCACCGAAAACCCCAATGCCCAGAAATCTTTGACTATAATAATCAAAGTACCATAAATATAAATTAAGATAAGAAAAATACCTGTAGTGCTAATCTCAATTTTTATAAGGTGTCCAAGTATCCACCCTCCAATGGTGATCTACATAGAAACTAAACCAAGGATAGCGCTCTTTCTTCACATTGCTTCAAGAGTTCTAGCCACTAGAACTCGACTAGCCTCATACCATTTAGGTTTCTCCAAGAAACTGACTCCACCCTCTCAAAATCTCCTTTGGACTTCTGATCCTCCTTTTTTAGGACCCTCACAACCCTTATTAAGATCAGATAAGGCTTTATCTTAAATCTCAAAGTTTTGTCCTAAAATTAAGATAGGTTGTAAGAAAGAAACGAGAGCAATGAAGATAAAATTAGAAACTCTTTCTGAATTACCTCGGACACCCAGTGCCCCGACCAATTTATAGCCACTAGAGGGATGTCAAAAGAGAGGAATGCACCTCATCCAAGAGGCCTATCTGATCTAATTATTAGAGATAAGAGTTCCTTCAAACGAAGAACTCTTATCAATGATACGTCGATCAGCACCCTGCTCTGCGCACATGATCAGAGAAGGGATGTTTTTGCGTCCCTTCTCAAATTAGAAAATGCTCAAACCACATAGATAGAGGATTCAATCTTAATTCCAAAGGATATAATGAGTGGATAAAAATTCCCACAAATGGATGTGTTGTCACATCCTTTCACGCGAAGTCTGATCACCATGCGTGCAGGCATGAGGAGGAACTTATGGCATCCGTTTGGCATCCAGATAAATATAAAAAAATTTTAGAAAAATTACCAAAAATATCTTGTCAAATGTGGAATGTTGTCACCAAAAGTTGTTCCATTTTGAAAGCATTTGATGAGGAGAAGGACTCTCCAAATCTCAGAGAGATGCGATGCTTCTGCACGTGCATGCGAGACTTTCTTCCTTTTCTTAATTTTTTTCCACTCCAAAAATTTTAGAAAAAATACATCTCATATTTTGAGATGTGCACTAGAGGATGGAGGGTGATATGGGCTACCACATATATCTTAATCTCTTGCCAGAAGGACCCTTTTCTTCTGCCCATGCCAACACTTGTACACAAAACCTATTTTACGCCAAGAGTCCTTCACAACTTGGACTCTTCATATTTGGCGTTAAAATGGGATGTGACACCCAAATTTGGGCTGCTTTTAGGTGACATGACCTGACCTAATTGCTCACTAAATTGGGCTAGCTAATTAGCAAGGGATGAGACTAAATTGATCTCCAAAGGAGCAAGGGTTCCATACGTGCTAGCATGCTTATCGGAGCCCTAATTGAATCCAAAATTCCAATCAACCTTTTTCAAAAGGGTCCTTGGCCATTTTCTATATGTGTGTGATCCATTGGGTTCCACATTTAGCTGGCAGTAGGTCCGGGTGCAAGTTGATCAAATTTGATTAGATTTCAATCTAATTGATTTAGGTCCAATCGAGCAAATCCGAGTTCAAAAATTATAATTGTTGGGTATAAAATACCCACAGCCGAAGTTCTCAGCGGGATTGACCCTTGCAGGCTCCGTCCCTGACTTTAATTGCAGGAAGACTCCGCCCGGACTCCTACGGGAGCCGGGCTCCATCCACGACATCGACCGCAAGGAGGACTCTGCCCGGACTCCCACGGGAGCCGGGCTCCGTCACCAACTTCAACCGCCCGGACTCCTACGGGAGCCGGGCTCCGTCCACGACTTCGACCATAAGGAGGACTCCGCCCGAACTCCTACGGGAGCAGGGCTCCATCACCAACTTCAACCGCTGGTAAGCTCTGTCCGGACTCCTACGGGAGCCGGGCTCCGCACCGACTTTAACTACAGGAAGACACCGCCCGGACTCCTACGGGAGCCGGGCTCCATCCACGACTTTGACCGTAAGGAGGACTCCGCCCGGACTCCTACGGGAGCTGGGCTCCGTCACCAACTTCAATCGCTGGTAAGCTCCGTCCGGACTCCTACGGGAGCCGGGCTCCACACCTGACTTTAACTGCAGGAAGACTCCGCCCGGACTCCTACGAGAGCCGGGCTCCATCCACGACATCGACCGCAAGGAGGACTCCACCTGGACTCCTACGGGAGCCGGGCTCTGTCACCAACTTCAACCGCTCGGACTCCTACGGGAGCCGGGCTCTGTCCATGACTTCGATCGTAAGGAGGACTCTGCTCGGACTCCTACAGGAGCCGGGCTCCGTCACCAACTTCAACCGCTGATAAGCTCTCATTTTTACCTAGAAACTCTGCTAAAATTTTCGTTCGAGCGCTCCATTCTTGTTGAGATAGAGAACTGACTTGAGCATCGGAGGGTCTTGCCGGAGCAACCCCACCTCCGATTTAGACTTCTTTTGCAGGTCCCGACGGCGACCGCGACTCCCTCGACTCCAGCTTCTCCGGTGCAAGCAAATTTTTGCACCAACAGGATTGGCACTAGAGGAAGGGTCTGTGTCTTCGCAGTATCCTTGTTCTTAAAAGAGCGCTCAACGGGACCGTCCCCGGGTGTTTCTTCCAGCATCCCCTCCTTTCTCCACTCGGTCCTTGCTCCATGCCTCCCCGCAGGGCGTCCACGCGATGATCCACGGCCTCCACGGCCAGATCTCAGGCTCCAACCTCACTCCCTATTTCCCAACCTCCTCCTCCTCCTCCGGCGACGGCGGTCGGTGCGGAGCAGTTTGATCTGCTAGCGCAGCAGGTCAGAAACCTCACTGAAGCTGTGCAGGCTATGCAGCAGCAGCAGCAGCCGCAGACATCAGTGCACCTTGAAAGGGTGTCGCCGGAACACCAGAATCCGACGGCGGGACTGGCCATTTGGGCTAGCCATCCCGTCTTTCCTGAGAAAATGAACCCGAGGGTGGAGAGCCCTCAATCGGATCACGACTCCACCCCTGGAAGATCCCTGTCCCCATTCTGCAGAGGATCCTTGAGACTCGAAGTCGAGAGGATTTCCTAGATCGAAGACTCCAAGAGATGAACCGACGGATTGAAGAACTCCGCCATGCTCCCCCCGCTTATGGTGAAGATATTTGCACTGACCCTCCCTTTTCTCAAATGATCATGCAGGAACCGATCCCGCCAAACTTCAAGCTCCCCCAGTTCGAAAGCTACGACGGGACTTCGGACCCGATTGATCATCTGGAAGCCTTTCGGATGATGATGCTGCTTCACGGTGCTCCCGACGCCATTCTATGCCGAGCCTTCCCATCCACCTTGAAGGGAGCGGTGAGAAACTGGTACTCGACTCTGAAGTCGGGTACCATCTTCTCCTTCGATCAGATGAGCCACCAATTCGTGGCCCATTTTGTCAGCAGTCGGTGCCCCCGGAAGGGTTCGGAGTCCCTCATCAATATCAAGCAGAGAGAAGGGGAGTCCATCCGGGCCTACATCAATCGTTTCAACGTCGTGGCGCTGGAGGTCCGAAACTTGGACCAATAAGTCACAATGGCCGCTCTGAAGGGCGGCCTTTAGAAGAATGACCTTTTGTTCTCCCTGGAGAAGAAGTACCCCAGAGATTTTGCTGATCTGTTGGCTCGGGCTGAAGGGTATGCCCGAGCGGAAGAAGCCTTCAAAATGAAGGATGAGGAGGCCGCGAGAGAGCGGCAGGCGGGAGACTCGAGTAAGCCCGCGGTCAAAAAAAGACCGAGGGAAGCTCAGTCGCGTTCTCGATCCCCTCCTGGGCACAAGCGTGCCCATACTCCGCCCAGGGTACACAGACAGAGGAGTCCGGATCGTGGGGTTCGACGGGGCTCTCCACCGGGGAGGTTCCACAACTATGCCCCCCTCAATGCCTCGAAGACCCAGGTACTGATGGAGGTCAGGGAGCAGCTCCCTAGGCCAGAGAGGATGCGCACACACCCCGGGAAGTGCAACCCCAACAAGTTCTGTCTCTACCACCGCGACCACGGCCACGACACGGAGGAATGCATCCAGCTCCAAGATGAGATCGAGGAGCTCATCTGGCGAGATTGACTCGACAGATTCATCCGATGCCGGCCCGAGGGTAGAGAAGATCGGCCAAGGGCCCTGCCGCAACCTGAGCCGCCAAGGAGGGAGGAGCAGCTTGGAGATCGACCTCCAATCAGGACTATCGACTCCATCGCCGGAAGGCCTCAAGGAGGAACAGACCTCCCACAACCATGAAACCTGGGAAACCTATAAATGTATCGCTTACGAATTCGCCTTGAATCTAAATTCCTTTCGACTTGGCATGCTCCCCCTGTTTGGCATGGATTTGTCACGACTGGGTATAACCCCTTCAAACAATTAAAACAAAGTTATGTTAGGAACGAGAGGAGAACCTCATCCTAACATAACTAAAATGAAAGTCCAATTATCTTGAGATTGGGTTGGGGGAGAGGCCTTGCAGCGCCCTAATGTGCCCCCACAGCCATGTCAGGAACAGGAGGAGAACCTCGTCCTGACATGAGCAAAGTCAAAGGTCCGGTTCTTTTAGACCAGATGGGGAGAGAGGCCTTACAACGCCTTAATGTGCCCCCACAGCCATGTCAGGAACAGGAGGAGAACCTCATCCTGACATGAGCAAAGTCAAAGGCCCAGTTCTTTTAGACCGGATGGAGGGAGAGGCCTTACAACGCCTTAATGTGCCCCCACAGCCATGTTAGGAACAAGAGGAGGACCTCATCCTGACATGAGCAAAGTTGAAGTCCCGATTCTTTTAGACCGGATGGGGGGAGAGGCCTTACGACGCCATAACGTGCCTCCACAGCCATGTCAGGAACAGGAGGAGAACCTCGTCCTGACATGAGCAAAGTCGAAGGCTCGATTCTTTTAGACCGGATGGGGGGAGAGACCCTTGCAATGGCCCTTATGTGGCCCCGCGGCCCCGTTGGAAACAGGAGGAGAACCTCATCCTGACAGTGACGAAGCCCGACCGCCCAACAAGATCGGATAAAGGAGAAAGGCCCCTCAGCGGCACCTTCACACTCCTATGCAACCCCGCAAAAGGCGAGGGGGGACCCTCACTCTGAGAAGAGGAGAGAAATTAAAGAAGAAGAGCGATGAGCAACGTCGGAAACAGATGAAGGATAAACCATGCCAAAGACCTAAGGAACCTCGTCCCAACAAAGACAGAAAGTTCCTACCAAACACCCCCGACCTCTAAGAAGGCTCTCGACACAGGTCAAGAAGACAGCAACGTCTCCAAAGCAATGTGGAGTTCGGACCACCAAGCTCGAGCCTGCGGTCGTGAATGATGAGGAAAGCAAACTAGCGCATCGACGACTGGGTACCCCCCAACGATGTCAACATCGGACAAGTCGAACGATAGGAGAAGTTCGGCAGACGATAATTTAATACAATATGCGGGCGAGGTAACATAAAATCTCCTTTTCATTCTATTTGCGAAATATACACCACAAAGCCCAGAAGGCCAAAGGAAGAAAAGCAAAACGACAAAAGGGAAAATGTATACATGAAAAGACAGAAGGACAAAAAGAGCCCTAGGGAAGCTCTGCTCCTTCCGACCTAGGATTATCTGCTCCACCCCTCATCCAGGACTGCCTTAGATTCTCAATTTCTTCTTCCAGCTCTCTCCTTTTCAGCAGCGCATCTTGGAGCACCCGACGAAGTCGCTGGCTCTCGATCTCTGCCTCTCGATGCCTCTTTCTTAGGACCTCAGATTCTGCCTCCGCATCCATGACGGCCTGCTGCTCGTATGCCAGCTGGATCTTCAATTGCTGTAGCTCAACCGTCCTTTCCCCAAGGGTGACAGAAAGCCCTTCGACGGTTCCTCTCAGGGACTGGAGTTCACTGGAATCCCGGGCAGAAGTCAGCTGATCCCTGTCAACCAGCTGCCTCTGAAGACGGGTGACTTCGTCGGTCGCCACCCTGAGTCTCCCTTTATATCCCTCTACCTGCCTGTGCCAACCGGTCTGATGCACGTCGTAGCTCACCTCGACGTCCTGAAGCTGCTGCTGAAGGTCGGAGACCTTCTTCGACCACTCCCGATCATTGTCGGCCCGGGCCAAGAGCTGGGACGAACTTCCTCCCAGCTGGCCAATCTTCTCCATCGCAGCCGACAGTTCCACCCTGAGAGCGCTAATCTTGGCAGTTTGAGCCCAAATTCGGCCGCTGGCGCTCTTCTTGCATTCCTCAAGCTCCTTCGTGAAGTCCGCCTTCCTCTGACTATACTCTATGATCCCCTTCACGTGGAGATTCCGAAAGTGGGTGGCCTCCGTGGTAGCTTCAGAATGACCATCCCTCAATCTGCGAAGCTCGCCTTCCATCTTCTTTGACTTTTTTGTCAAGTGAAGGACTTCCTTCTTCAGCCGCTGGATCGTCAACTTCAGCGAAATCCCCAGGGGTAGGAGAAGTGCTTCTGCAGGATACTGCCATCAGAAGGCAAAAGCGTCAAGACACGACTCGTCACAGAAACAAGAGCAGAGAGAAGAAAGGGAGGAGGGAGAAGCCACCCACGATAAGAAATTCAACTTTATTGATTGGATGATTCTTGAAGACAAAAAGGAAAAGAAAAATTATGGTAAAATAAAAATATAAGGTCGGAGGTCTCAGACCTCAGGGGCAGGGGTTGGAGAACTCGGCATCCCTGGAAGGGGGGCTGCGGCAGCAGTGGTAGTGGGTGAGGGACCGGCCTCGTCTTCAGACTCCTCATCCAGGAAGCTGAGGTCGAGCTCCGAAAATTTACTGGCCACCTTCTCCTGGCAGAGCTCAAACCCCTTGATGAATGCCTCCTGGCCGAATTGAAAGTTCAGGTCCCTCATCTCTGCGGAGGTCTTGAATTCCTCTACCGCAAGGACCCTGACCTCCGAGACCAGGACTGAAATCTACTCAGCCAAGTTGGCGACCTCGGCCTTCGCCTTTCTCACCGTCTCCTCCAAGGTCTGCTTCTCCTCCTCCCGGGCTTGTTTCTCTCTTTCCAGGGCCTCTTGGAGGGCGACTACTTCGGCTGCCTTTTCTTTAAGGCGAGCGACCTCGGCCCGACAGCGCTCCTCCACCTAGACGGTGTCCCTCCTCGCCCGGTTCGTCGCCTCGATATTGGCGAGGAGCTGGTGCCCAATCTGCAAGGGTGACAAGGGGATCAGAATAAGGGCCGAATAGCCGGTTAAAAGAAGATTTGTTTACGTCGAGGAAGGACCCTAGAGAATTTCATACCTGCTGCTCAGGATTGGTGCGGTCGATCCTCTCGATGACTTCGGGCAAGATGCAGCCGTCGATCAACCGCCTGATCAAGTCCCTGTCGTTAAAGGGATTCTCCGTCTTCCCTTCAGAACAGAGGGACTCATCCGCGGTGGCTCGACGGCTACTCACCCTGCAGGCCACCGACTTCCTTCTCTTCCCCCTCTCGACTACGGGCACCTCCATGGGGCGGACCCCCGAAATGGGAGCCCCAATCGGTGGACTCCTCGAAGAAGCCCGGGGGGCCGTAGGTTCGACGTCCGAGGGAATGTCGATTGCTGGAGCCGCCTGGATGGATGCGGCCAAACTTGACTCCTCCGCCCTAGCCCTCTTTCCCGATCCGGAGGCTGTGGCACCCTTTATTTTATGGGCCTTGAGGCCCCTAGCAAGCATCCGTGCTGCTTCGGTGTCCATTCCTTAAAAAAAAAAAAAGAAGAGAAAGAGGAGAGAGATCAAAAATCAGTAATAGAATGAAAAAGGAGTGGCACAAAAAAAAAAAAAAGAAAAGAGAGAAAGAAAAGAGAAAGAAGAAGGACAGGAGAAAAAGAAGAGAAAGGAAAAGATGAAGTACTCGCAGGATCCTAGGGGCTCAGGCCAATGTTGAACAAAAATTGCTCCCTCAGAAGGTTGGGAAGGGAAGGGGCGGAATAGGCGAGAAGCTTTCGGGCAGCCTGGAGGTCATCCTCCCCCAGGCTGGGGGTCCGACGGACAGAATCCCTCAGAGAGCCCCAAGGGGGCAGGCCCAGCCTCAGGATCGGGCAGTGGACGAAGAGGTATTTCTCCTTCCAGTTGTGGATTGAAGAGGGGGCACCTTTCAGCAACCCCTTCTTGCCGAACTGAGGAGAGAAATACCACTAGTCCTTCATCGAAGGATGACGCTTGAAGGTATAGAAGTGCCTAAACAGAGAGAGGGACGGTTGGACCTCGACTACATGGCAAAGGGAGAGAAACCCTATCAAAAAATCTAAAAGAATTCAGAGCAACAGAAGCCAAAGAGATGTCTAAGAAGCGGAAGAGGGTGACAACAAAGGACGAAAGCGGAAACCAGAGTCCAGCACAGAATGCCTCCTGATACAAGAAAAAACGACCGGGTGGGGGAGTGCTGGCCCGATCGGAGGGGCCAGGCAGCTCCAGGTCGTACTCCGAAGGAACTCCATACTGAACCCTTATCAGAAGGAGTTCATCCGGAGTCAGAGAGCATGGAATGGCGCCCGGCGCAAAAATCGGGCGAAGCCCAGCCCCAGATGTGGGTTCATCTACAGAACGAGGGACCTGGGGGGTTGAGGCGGAAGAACTCCCGGAACCGCTGGGAGCGGAAGAGTCGGAAGACATTTTGAATAACTTCGAATGAAGAATCTAAAGATCTCGAAGAAGACAGACAGGACAAAGGATGGGAGGCTAGAGGAGACTAACTCAAAGGAATACAACAGAAAAAAAAATGGCAAAGAAAAGGCCCCTAAGTGGCGGGAAGAAAGATGAAGGTTCTGGGACTAACCTAGATCGCTCAGAGGGATGCAGAGGGGCGAGGACAGGGATGACTCGAAGGGTGCCTATGGCCCGAGAAGACGCCAACAGAAACAGGGCTCTCGAAGGAAGGGCAGATACTGGTAGAACTCTGGAGCGGAATAGGGCCCCTAAAGGTGGAAGGACGGGTTTAAATAGACCCTGGGATCCGACGCCATAATGATCGCGAATCCCCCTAGGCCGGCCCACGCTCGACACGTGTCCCACTCACCGCGGCAGGCGGCTAAAAGTGGCTGACGGTTGGCAGGGCCATTATTGCACCATACCTGGGCCAGTGTACCAGCGGGAATTTCGAAGGGTCCCTTCGTATCGCCTCGATTCGAAAAGACTCCAGCACGCGCATATTTAATGCCAAAATATCTAGGGGCGGTCGTGCGCAGGATTCAAGGGGACAACTTCGGTTATGCCAATCTCTCTGTACTTCCTTCATTCGAAATTCAAACTCGAAAGTAGGGGGACTGGTGTTGGGTATAAAATACCCACAGCCTAAGTTCTCAGCGGGATTGACCCTTGCAGGCTCCATCCCTGACTTTAACTGCAGGAAGACTCCGCTCGGACTCCTACGGGAGCCGGGCTCCATCCACAACATCGACTGCAAGGAGGACTCCACCCGGACTCCCACGGGAGTCGGGCTCCATCACCAACTTCAACCATCCGGACTCCTACGGGAGCCGGGCTCCATCCACGACTTCGACCGTAAGGAGGACTCCGCCCGGACTCCTACGGGAGTCGGGCTCCATCACCAACTTCAACTGCTGGTAAGCTCCATCCGGACTCCTACGGGAGTCAGGCTCCGCACCTGACTTTAACTGCAGGAAGACACCGCCCGGACCCTACGGGAGCCGGGCTCCGTCCATGACTTCGATCGTAAGGAGGACTCCGCCCGGACTCCTACGGGAGCCGGGCTCCGTCACCAACTTCAACCACTGGTAAGCTCCGTCCGGACTCCTACGGGAGCCGGACTCCGCACCTGACTTTAACTGCAGGAAGACTCCGCCCGGACTCCTACGGAAGCTGGGCTCCGTCCATGACATCGACCGCAAGGAGGACTCCGCCCGGACTCCCACGGGAGCCAGGCTCCATCACCAACTTCAACTGCCCGGACTCCTACGGGAGCCGGGCTCTGTCCACGACTTCGACCGTAAGGAGGACTCTGCCCGGACTCCTACGGGAGCCGAGCTCGGTCACCAACTTCAACCGCTGATAAGCTCTCATTTTTACCTAGAAACTCTGCTAAAATTTTCATTTGAGCGCTCCATTCTTGTTGAGGCAGAGAACTGACTTGAGCATCGGAGGGTCTTGCCGGAGCAACCCCACCTCTGGTTTAGACTTCTTTTACAGGTCCCGACGGCGACCGCGACTCCCTCGACTCCAGCTTCTCCACCGCAAGCGGATTTTTGCACCAACAATAATCTTTTCTAATTGACGATCGAATTAAACTCTTTAATTTGATCAAAAATCTATAAATCAAGATTGACATCTAGCAATGTATCATGACTATCCAGAAGATGTAAAATTATGATGGAAATATCAAATATATCCTTCAGTAGTAAGTTACCGTGTAATTCAATTCTTCGATCATCCTTGCACCTTGAATATGTTCATGAGTATGGAATCATGTCAAACTCAAACACATATTCATATTGATTCTCAATTAACCAATGATGACTCCAATGAAAAAGTATTAAAAATTTTTTTTAATCTCCTTTCTACTTTTGGTCAAAAGATTTTTCTCAAGTCATTTAGGATTGAGAATACACAGGATGCGATCTCCTCTTACTAAGAGTGATCGATTCCATGTTGACCTACTCACAACCTCCATACATACTCCACCATTTTCAGAGCAGCCATACATGTCTTAATGCCATGCCTGAGTATGAACCAAAATATGGGTTAATGTGCATAAGATTCTATGGTGGTCTCAGATCTAGGATCATTTGCACGACTCTCACTTAGAGAACCATCTTTGACATACAAGTAAGGCTTCCATAAGATGTTCTCTTTCATCGAGTCAATTTAGTGGACTCATTTTTCAAATGAGCACCCACATCCTTGTATTTGTGTCCTACACAAGTGGCCAATGAGATCTGCCATCCTCTCCATCGAGCATACATAGGATGTGCCAGTCTATCTGAAACATTGATCTCTGACTCAATGCTCCTATGATCAAAAATATTTAAGATTAGAATTTTAAGATTTTAGGTCTCACTAGCATGACCCATTCATGTCTCTTAAAATCATTATCCTAATCTTTAGGATTCATCATAATCTTAGATATAATAAGATGTAGCTAATATGATGAATCAATGTCTTAAATAATAAATATCATTACATGAGTTGAAAAATTATAAAAAAAAATTTCATTGCAACACACTTGCGATTGGCTTATAGGACACTCTTCTTTCAATTTTCTGATTTTCTAATATACAAACTAATTTTGTGCAGTGAGAAAAGGTATGAGATAATTTAGGTAGTGCAAGGGATAGAGTCCTACTCATTTGGGACTCTAGGATTTAACTAATTGGATTTCTTTCAAACCCAATTCAATTAGACTCAAATAAAACATGGCAAATTTAATTTAATTAGGCTCTTATAACCTCAATTAAATTTGATCAAATCAATAAATTAATTGAGCCATAGATCCGATCAAATCAGGATCATTTCTCCCTTATCGATTAGGTCATCTCATAACCTAATCAGACTTGACTTGATTGAATCAAATTCAATCAGACTTGATTCAAACTTTAATACTCAATCAAATTGAGCTAATTAGTAATCTAATCACTAATTAATCCTTCATTAAAGATAGAGTCCAAATCTAGTGGGACTCTTCTCTAGAGTCTCTGTCCAGTGGGACTCTTCAGCAGAGTCCCCATCAAGTGGGACTCTTCACCAGAGTCTCCGTTGACTGGGACTCTTTAGATTAGTCAAGTGATCAGAGAGAAGCTTTCAATGTGTGTGACCCCATGAGTTCGAACTTAAGCCGGCAGCACAGAAACTGATTCTTGTATCAATCGGAGTAACCATCTAGCAATGGTACCCGACGTCCGGATACGCCGAATGTATGCTAAGCAACACTCAAGAACTTATTTGAATATAGTTACCGTATAATTCATCCCTTTGATCCAAATGCTCAAGATGACCTAGGATTTAACTGTCAATCCTAATATGGTCATCCATATTGTATTTCAATTTTCAAAATCCATCACATAGATTATCTCGACCAAGATTTTACTAAATTGAAACACACTGATACATTAACTTCTTCTTATTCGAAGGGATCAATTCCATCTTGACTCACACATTGACTTCACAAGTACTTGATTATGCCCAAAAATCTTTCATCACTGAATTAAAAATTCAGATAGTCCGACATCAAAGCATAGTGAGTTTCTTGCAAGTCACTATAGTGATCTCAGGTCGGAGGGATACTTATACCTATATCCCTTCAGACTGACTCTTGACAGTAGCGTGCTCCGAAGCTGGTCACGTTCAGTGAAATGTACTCCTATATTTCACCTGCATGCCATATCAATGTCTCCATGCTCCTTGATTAAGAGGACAACCAACCTATATGGCACACAACGACCTACACTTGATATGTCTATCATTCTAGTAATAGCATATCATTTGATCGCAAAATTATTTAAGGACTAAATAATATATCCTCCTATATCGAATCAAATAGTCCTAAGGACTTCATCGTATAACAGGAGTTCAAAATGAGATGTACATAGTGATAAAAAAATCAAATAATATTTATTAATTCAATAATTCATATACAATTACAATGATAAGCACAACCATTAGCAGACTGACGATTGGCTTTGGGACACAATTTCTGACATGGATTGCATGGTAACTTACCACTGAAGGGTATATTTGATTTTTTTATCAAATTTTATATCTTCTAGGTAGTCATGATACATTGCTAGACGTCAATCTTGACTTATAGATTTGATCAAATTAAATATTTTAATTTGATCACCAATTAGATAGGGTTTTAATTGCTGAACTCAGGTTGGCTTGTTTCAGATTTAAATCGATTAGAAAGGTTCTAATTAAATTTGATCAACTTGTGCCTGGACCTACTGCTAGCTAGATGAGAAATCCAATGGATTATACATAAAGGAGACTGATCAAGGATCTAATTGGATTAGATTAAGTTTGCAGAATTAACATGCTAGCACATGTTGCAAATACTAGCTCCTAGAATCTAATCGATTTCGATTTCGATTTTAATTTGGACTGAATTGAGTTAATTAAGCTCATGATTTATTTGGATTTGATTTAGGTTAGCCAAATGTTGGCACCTTATTTAATTTCTCTTATTTGATTTGGCCTAATTGGATTGGGTTAGCTTTGACTTGGCATTATAGATAGATATGGACTAAAGAGTCCATGTGGTTATTTACTCATAACCAAACATGCACGCCACCCCTTTATCTAAAATTTTCCATGCCTAAAGAGAAAGATGGCACCTCCAATATAAGCCCTTGGATGGCATATGGTGCTGATTTGTGGTGGAGAAGGAGGGCGCTAAAAAATAATGCGTTGTGACTCTTCAGAAACATCGCTGAAAAGCCCGCGAAGACTCCTTCTACTTTAAGACTCTTTGGTGCCACTTATATCAGATAATCTCTTGGTTTTGAATCATTTAAGGAAAGAGTTTCTATGTGTAAAAATCTGAAATTAATCTGATCAATGGATAGAAGCTTATCACACCTTTTATTGGGTGCGTGCGAGAGAGGAATGAAACACCGTATCTGATAAGAGAGTTTCACCTGCAGAAGGACTCTTATCATATATGACTTTTCATTAATTTAGGATGTGGATAAGCCTCTAAAAATCAATATGGGGCATGTGGATTAGATGGCACCGATTGATATGCATCTCTATGCTAATTATAAATAGCATGGAGTCTTTATTGTTTTTGTATTCGGGAGTCCTCTCTTCTTTCTTACATCCATCTCTAGATTATCTAATTTCTTTCTTCCTTCTCCTGTTAGGACAAGTCTAAATATAGTAAGGGTAAGTCCGATTTAGGACAAGGGCTTAGGAAGATAGTAAAGGAAGACAAAGAGATGAGAAAGGTAGAGAAAGACAAGCCAATGGAGGAGGGTATTTAGAAAAATACAAGAGGAGTGTTGTGCTACCCAAATTAGTGAAGAAAAATCTTGAAGGAGCTTGTGTCTTGATCCAGTCTCTGTGTGGATCACCATTGGAGGGTGAATGCTTGGGCGCCTAGTGAAAGTTCTGTCGAATTTTTTTTTGGATTTTCTGATACAGATATTCTTCTATATCTTCCATAATGTCATGCATGTTTATATATATGATTATTAGTCACCAAGGAGGTCTTGAGTTAGGGTTTGATAATTATGATTTTATTTTGCAAAGTTATGAAATTTATACTTCTACTGTGCTATCATAACCCTACAGTGGTATTAGAGCCAACCTTGATTGGTTCAATTATATGAGCATGTCTAAATATAGAGTTATACATACATGTGAGTTGTATGCATATGATATATTGTATGTGCTATGCTATGTAAATAACCTTGTTATAATTTAATTAATATATATTTGTTAGATCATAATCATGTAGTTGAATTTTTAAGGATGTGCTTGTGACCATTAAAACCCTCATAAAAAATTATATTAAGTCATAGTGATCAGAACCAGCGGCTAACTAATTCTTAAATTAATTAATTAATTGGTGTCTAAGCAAGTGTTAAAGGTGGTTCTTTAATTGATTTTGTTGATTGATTAGTCAATTTATTGGTGTCTAAGAAAAGCAATGGAGGGACCCCCACCTACTTATCTGACTAATTGGGTTAGTCTAAATCTTGAATTTGGTTTGCTCAGTGTTTATTACACTACTAATGCCTTCCTTCATGCTAAGATGATTATTATTTTAAGAACCATAGTAAGTTTGTTGTGCTATCCATAAGACTTATCATGGGACTGATATGATAAAATCTTGATGCATTATGAATGCTTATGGCATATTTGAATTATTATTACTTTGTTGTGCTATCCACAAGAGCAATATTAATTTAAAATATGGCTGTTTGAAAATGAAAGGTCTGACTTAACTAAAATATTATAGTTTGTTGTGCTATCCACAAGACTATAAATATTTTAAAGATAGTTTATGTTGAGAATATAATTGGATAGATTTTTCTATCTTTGATCTCACTGAAGTTTGTTGTGCTATCCACAAGACTTCTTTGAGGAATAAGGATCTCAACCCCACTAAGAGATCGATTTAGGATTTCTTGTCTATCATAGAGAGGGCTATGGTATATGATAAAATAATGGGAGCAATAACTAGAATAAAAGACCTCATCTAGTTATACATATCACCATGAATTGTTTGCTTATATGATTATTCTTAATTCTTGTAGATTAAAACTCTACATTATGGCTACTTCACTATCACTATGTTGCATCCTTGATGTAAATAAGCTAACTGGTTCCAATTATATAGACTGACTGAGAAACTTACTTATAATGCTTATGCAAGAAAAGTTATCTTACATTCTGAACACACTTGACCCTAATCCAGTAAGTGAAGATGCTTCAGAGAAGGAAAAGGCTACATATAAGATGTGACAAAATGATAGTATGGTTATCAAATGTATAATGTTGGCCTCTATAAGTAATGAATTACAGAGGCAATATGAGGATATGGATGCTTCTTCCATACTATTCAATTTAAAAAAGCTATATGGAGAGCAGAGCCGAACTACTAGATATGAATTATCTAAGCAGTTGTTTTGGGCTCGGATGACTGAGGGTACTCTAGTTCAAAATTATGTGCTGAAGATGATTGACTTGATCACCAGATTAGATCAATTAAGATTTATCATAGATGTAGAACTCAGTCAAGATCTAATCCTCCTGTCTCTCCCAGAATCTTTCTCCTAGTTTGTGGTAAATTACCACATGAACAAACTAGATATTTCCCTTCCAGAGCTATTAAATATGTTGAAAATAGTTAAAAATCATATAAAAGGAGAGAAAGGTCCACTTCTTATGGTGGACAAAAATAAATATGACTAGAAGGGTTCAAAGAAAGAAAAAAAATTGAACCCTAAAAGAAGCATCTTCAAGAAAAAGAAGGCAAAGTATATCCCTACAGATATGACATATTATCACTATGGCAAGACGGGATATTAGAAAAGAAATTGCAAGAGTTTTCTTGCAAAGATGAAAGAAAATGCAAGTATGGCACACAAATGTATGTATATGATACATACAGTATTTTCATTAAGTTCTTCAGCAAGTAATTCATTGGTATTGGATACCGCATGTGGTTCTCATATTTGTAATTCATTACAGGGGTTATAGAGAATCAAAGGGCTAAAGAAAAATAAGTTCAAGCTTTTTGGTGCTAGTGGAGAATCAATCTCTGCTGAAGCTATGGAAACTTATCTATTGGAGCTACCATCAAGAAAAATTCTAGAATTAGAAAAATATTATTACATGCCAAAGATTATGACAAATATCATATCTGTACCTTTTTTGATATAATGTAGATATGAAATAAAATTTATGGACAGTGGTTGTTCCATATTTCATGTAAATAAATTTTTTTGTAATGGATGCTTTGATAATGGTCTTCTAATTCTATTACTTAATAAAAATATTTTTTATATTTATGAAAATATAAAAAGAAAGAGAAAAGGCATAAATATGTTATTTTTTTGGTATTGCCATCTTGGTCATATTGATGAGTCAAGGATAAGCAAGTTATATAAAGAGAAATTTTTTGAACCATATGATTTTGAATCATATGGGACTTATGAATTTTGTCTCATGAAGAAAATGACTAAGACTCCATTCTCTAGACATGAAGAAAGGATAAATGAGTTATTGGCCTTAGTACATTCAGATGTATGTGGGTCTATGACAACTTTAACCAGAGGAGGATATTCCTATTTCATAACTTTTATAGATAACTTATCAAGATATAGATATGTGTATCTTATGAAATATAAATCCAATGCATTTGATAAGTTTAAGAAATATCAAAAGATAGTCAAAAAATAAATTGAAAAAGGTATTAAAGTCCTTTGATTTGATCGAGGTGACAAATATTTATCTAGTGAATTTTTTGATCATCTTAAAGGATAAGAAATTCTCTCTGAATGGACACCTCCTTATACGCCACAGTTAAATGGTGTAGCAGAAAGAAAGAATCATACTCTTATGGAAATGGTAAAGTCTATGATATGCTATGCTAATCTTCCAATATTTTTCTGGAGATATGTCCAAGAAACCATCGCATATATTCTTAATAGAGTACCTTCAAAATCAGTACCTAGCACTCCATATGAATTATGGAATGGAAGGAAGCCCAGTCTTAAACATCTCAAAATATGGGGCTGTTTTTCTTATGTTAAAAATACTTTTGGATATAAGCCATGCTGAAATTCATCCGTACTTTGCTTGCTGTTGCAGCTTACTATGATTATGAAATCTGACAGATGGATATGAAAACTATTTTTCTAAATAGATATCTTGAGGAAGATATCTATATGGAGCAGCCTTTGGATTTCACATCTGGTGATGGTGATCATAGAGTTTGCCAGCTGCAAAGGTCCATATATAGATTAAAGCAAGCTTCTCGGAGTTAGAATCATCATTTTGATGATGCAATCAAATTATTTGATTTCATAAAAAATGAAGAAGAACCATGTGTATATAAAAAGATCAGTGGGAGCGCAATAACATTTCTCATTTTGTACGTGGATGATATTCTCCTTATTGGGAATGATATTCTTATGCTGACCATGGTCAAATGATGGTTGTCCATGGAATTCTCTATGAAAGATCTAAGGAAAGCATCCTATATTCTCGGAATAAAGGTCTATAGAGATAGACCTAAATGGATGCTAGGCCTGTCACAAAAGTTATACATAGAGAAAGTGCTGAAGAGATTCAGTATGGAAAATTCTAAAAGAGGACTTTTGCCTCTTAGGCATGGTATTAATTTTTCAAGACGATGTGTCCGACCACATCTGAAGAAGTTCAGCGCATGAGTAGGATTTCTTATGCCTCAACCATAGGGAGCCTTATGTATGCCATGCTGTGTACTCAACCTAATATAGCCCTTACTGTGAGTGTCACGAGCAGATATTAGTCGAATCCAGATGAGGAGTACTGGATAGCTATGAAGAATATCCTTAAGTACTTGAGAAGGACTAAGGATTTGTTCTTGATCTTTGGAGGAGATTCAGAGTTGTGAGTCGAGGGATATACTGACTCAGACTTCATATTTGATCCTGATAATAGAAAGTCTACATCAGAATATGTGTTCATTTACAATGGTGGCACAGTCAGCTAGAAGAGTTTTAAGCAACTCATTATAGTGGATTCAACCACAGAGGCTGAGTATATCGCTACTTCAGATGCTGCAAAGGAAGGCTTCTGGTTCAAGAAGTTCATCGTGAAACTTGAGATTATGACATCGGATGCCATATCATTTTACTGTGACAACAATGGAGCCATAGCACTTGTTAAGAAGTCGAGATCTCATAAAAAATCAAAGCACATCAAGCGACGATATCATATCATATACGACTAGTTCGAAAAGAAACATGTTGAGGTGCAAAGAGTAGACTCCATGGATAATATGGCAGATCTACTGATAAAGCAATTGAGCCAACCAAAAATAGAAGTCCATCTTGAGAAGATGGGCTTAGATTAGTGGTCAATTGGCTTTAATCCAAGTAAGAGATTGTTAGATGTATGTCCTAGAAGCTAATATGGTTGACATATTGTAACAAATCTAAGATATAATTTTATACTTAATATATTGATTTGATCAATAAAAGATAAATTTATTCTTTATTCAAGTATGATGTGTCTTTGAATTATCCATGGAATTAACTTTCGATACATATTCTCAAAGTATTGAGAATTAGAGATATGTATTTAATTTCTAAATATTTTCGATCATAGGATCATCATAAAGATGGTGATCAATCTGGATAGACCAGCACATAGATTGCTTCATTTGGGATAGATGAGTCTCTAGTCTACAGTGTAGAGATACTGAGTAATGAGTGTGGGTAGTTATTCGAGAATAACTAGTACTGAACATGATCATGTGAGAGATCACTTGAATTTTTATTCAATCATCAGGGATTGTCTCGATGCTGTAGTTGTATGAATGGTCTTTGAACTTGAAATGGTATAACTACTCACAGTAAGACTGCTGGAATTTGACTGACACATAAATATAGGTCTCAATGAGCTCTTGTAGTGGATGTTGGCGACAGTTGGTCTATTGTAGGAGTAGAGTGCGCATCAAGATGGGATCTATCAACCTTGATAGAGAAGAGTAGTCCTACGAGATTTGAGAGGCTAAGTCTGAGAATATGTGTCCACAGTAGTATGATTGATGGAATGAAGTTTTCATATAAATCATAATTAGACTTGAGCTAGTCGAATCTATCATATGACAGATGTTGAGGTTTGATGATTTATCCATGATCTGTCATCTAGTCGGGACTCACGATAGAGGGACTGAATCACATGCTAGCTATAACTTGAGGTTCATTTTTGGTTCTACTGAGTTGCCACTACATACTGCTAGGTGTTACTGGTGGATTGTGAGAGCTTGCTAAGATTATTCAGGATCGACAATCCATGATGAGTGAGAGTGAAATTGTTCTGACCTATTGAAAAGAGCTTCAATGATACTTTGATAGAGATCATTGTATGTTTCACTATTAGATAGAATTAAACCTATGGGTTCACACAACAAAGAGATTAGGCCTGAAATAAGTAATTGGACTTATGAAGTGTCAATTAGGTTTAGAGAAATCTGATTGGGTTCAAGGTAACCTTGCTAGCATATGGTTGGACCCAATTTTTTCTTTACGTTTGAATTTTTATTTGATAAGATAATTCAAACTTAATTATCTGTTAATAACCTAAATGAATTAGATTCATTGGATTCCAATTATTGGGTGTCTAAGATTTTGGATCAATTAAATTAAGGATGCAAGTCCTTAATTAATATTCCTTGATAGTTTAGTTGGGGCACCACCTTAATTGGATCAAGTTGGGCATGTCCCATCTTTAAAGGGCATGTAGACCCTTTATGGGGTGTCCCTTAGGTGCACTTTTGGGTGTGTTTATGTAGGTGCAAGGGCTCCAAGAGTTGGCGCCTAAAAAGATTCCTAAAGAAAGTTGAATAACTTAAGTTATTAAGAAACCTAATGCAAGTAGGACTTGTATTATGAAATTAAATAGGATTCAATCCTTATGGCTATTTAAAGGGACCTCCCCTAAGGTCCCTAGGCATCCAAACCAGCAACCCACATGCCACAAAGGAACCCCCCATGCCCTCTCTTCTCCTCCCCTTCTCTTCTCCCTTGGGCATCCCACACTTTCCTCCCTTGGGCATCCCACCTCTTCATGCCCACAAGGGCCTTGGGCATCCACCTCCTTTGCTGGTTTCTAGTCCCTAGTAGTAGCATAAATCAAGGAGGAAAAGACAAGAGAAGAAGAGAAGAAGAAGATCAAGGATAGAGATCAAAGAGTTGGTCGCGATTTAGACTTCGTTCAGATTTGCAGGCTGAATTTTCTTAGAGAAAAAAATTCAACCTTAAGAGGACTGTTCTAGGCTAATTTTGAGTGGATATCCATAAAGATCGGATACTTGCATGGCTAAGAGAGAGTCTCTTCTCTTTCAGATCCAAATTTGAAGCAAGAAACTACGAAACAGATATGTGATTCGATCACATGTTAAATTTCAGCATATGTACAATTTCAGCATATGAAGTAGATCCTTGTGGTTTATATTTTTATGCATATATGATATAGATTAAAAGTATTTTAATCTACTATTCTGCTATGGTGTTTAAAAAATAAAATTTTGAAACACACATGCATGCCCCTACATATGAATTCCAACATTATTCTCATGCGAATATTTTCTCACAACTAGAAGGTTTTGTCACCCCTTCTCTAGTTCCACTTGGATGAGGATAAGATTGGTTCTTCATTCAAATTTAAAAGAGTTTGAATTTGCCTTGAAACAAACAATCTTGAACCTTATCCTTATCCTTACCTTGGTGCCATCACCTTTAGAAGGCTGAGTTTTATGCGATGATTTGAGAAGAAAATGGCATGAGAAATATCTTATACCTCAGCTCTTCTGATGCCCCACTTGGATAAGAATAAAGTGGTTTTGGTTTGAATTCAAAATGGTTTGAATTCAAACTAATTTAAACCACTTATCCTTATCCTATCTCTTCTCCATGCCTACTCTTAAATTTCTTCTCATTTGTGTGACAAATATTGGAATTTTTACCATAAAAATTATCTTCTAAGTGAGAGTGGGCATGAAACAGAGAGGGGGTGGGCTTCTGTACATGAGAAACAGAGGATGAGTCCTTCCTCTTTGGGTGTGAGGTCTAGGGTGGGTTCTAGGGTTTTGGCTCTAGATTTTTATGGGAAAAGAAATACAAGAGCATCTTGTTTCAATCTCCCACACCACCACCTCCTCATGTAGCTCCATCCTCTAATCTAGAAGAGTCTAGGTGATCCAAAGAAAGGAGCTTATTCCAGCCATCCAGTGCCTTCTGCACGAGCTAGCACTCTTGGGAAGGATGATCCGATCAGGGCTTTGAGTGGACTACCTTTAGAGGTCAGACGAGCTGTGTGGCTACTCAACATCAGAAAGAATCTTATGCCACATCTATCAGTAGTGGCGATCATCGATCTGTGCAAAGATAATGAGTTCTAAACTTATCTGATTAGATCTGATCTAGGACATCAATGTGATCGATGTAGTCATTTCATTATATCAAATTTATTGTATGCAAATTTCATATCATAGATCCTTAGTAGGTAGTTTAGATCTGATATAAAGTATGCATAGGAGATTAAAATATTTAATCTACTATCTTTTATGGTGTAAAATTTTTAAAATGCATGCTTTGAACTGCTAATTTTCCTTCAGTCCTCATATCATGTTGGTGCTGAAGATCATTGGATATGGATGTAAAAATATAGTACCTAGTCCTGTTGTTTTTATCCATCCACTTTTCAAGTGCAGCTCGTTGATCAGGGGATGGACGAGCCAGCAACACAGACATCTCCTGGTCTAAGACATGGATCAATTTTTTGGAGCTGAGAATAATTCTCCAGTTTTGGAGCCAATCTTTGTAGTTTAATCCGATCAACCTATTCGTATCAAGGATTCAGGCTCGAGAGTTTGAACTCGACATGGTTAATTAACTACAGAGAGAAAATAATTTTTAATTAGATATTTGTACTTGTAAATATTTGTTATAAGGACTTTAATAAACAAACAATGCTCTCACTATTTCTATGAGTCTCCGATACTCTTTGGGTAGAGAAACGTAAACCTATATGTGATTAGTTTTTAGTGGATACTGTGCTCCCACTAATCCATACGCACCTCATGTAACAGTTATTGGTAACATGCGGACTAATGAATGGATAACACCTAGTCCATTGCTTCACTAAGTAAGATGCAGCTGTTGGAAAATATATCCTAAAACCAATCGTATGGATGATTGTGTTCCTCTTGTATATGAATTATTGATCAATAAATAAAAATTATTTTGATATTATTCATCATAAAGTTATATTTTTCTTATAGAATTCTTGTGTTGTGATGAAGTCCTTAGAACTATGAAGTAATCAATAAAGAAGGATTTATCGTATAGTTCTTAAACATATTCGCAACCAAATGATATGTCATTAAAGGATGATGATATTTATTGAGTGAAAGTCATTATGTGCCATATGAGTTGGTTGTCCTCTTAATCAAGAAGTATAGAGACACTGGCATGGCATAAGATGAGATGAAGGGATACATCATCATTGAACAAGTGACACGCCTGCTAAGCACTCTACTGTCAAGTGCAGCTTGTGAAGTGTATGGGCATAAGTATCCCTCAGATCTGAGATCATCATAGTAACTTACAAGTAACTCACTGTGCTTTGGTGCCAGATTATCTGCATTTCTAATACAGTGATAGAAGACTACTAGATACAGTCAAGTACTTGCGAAGTCTGTGTGTGGATCAAGATAGGATTGACCCTTCCAGATTTTAATTTAGTAAAATCTTGACCAAGATAATCTATGTGATAGATTTGAAAGGTTGAAATACAATGTGGATGATACTGTCAAGGTTGATAATTAACCCTAAATCATCATAAAGCATTCAGGATCAAAGGAATGAATTATGTGATAACTATATGCATAGGTTCTTGAATATTACCTTGCAATTATTTAACCTATCTGGATATCAGAAACCATTGCTAGATGGTATCTTCGATTAGTGCAGGAAATAGTTCATATGCTTCTGGCTTAGTGTTCGAACTTCAGGAGTCACGCACCAAAGTCAGACGATGTAGAAAAGTATTGGCCTATGTTTATATGTCCAATTTAAAAGTATGTGACTTGATTGAACATATAGACTAACTTGATTAAGAATTAAGTTATGGGTCACATAGGATTAAATAGTTGACTATGTCTAGCTAGCACTAGACATGAGGTTCAGGTTCAGTTTCAGGGATGAACATAATTTGATCTATGATCCAAGGAGTCTATGAGAGATTGAATTTAAATGTTAATTAATTTTAAATTAGATCTAATTTAATTAGACTTAATTGGATCCAAAAATTCAAGTTAGACTTGATCCTAAATCCTAAACAGTTTAGGATTGATAGTCTTTCGAAATTATTTTGAATCAGATTCGAATTGAATTCGAATTGATCTATTTTTAGATTAGATCCTTGGAGTTTACTTTTACTGAGACTCTCTCACCTCCATGACTGACCAACATTAAGTGTGGTGCTGGTTGTTGCCACCCCACGTGGGGTGTGGGTATGGGTGCATGTAGGCGCCAATCCTATCTCAATTAGAACTCCTTCTTTGATAAGTTATGGATTAATTCAAAGCCTGTTGAATTAGAAATCCTAATCTTATGGGTTATGGAGAATCATCTATAAATAAGGAGAGCCTCTAGCTATGAAACATAACAATTAGATTGTGTAAAAGAGAGAAAGGGAGAGAGAGGCATGAGGATTGTGGGCGTCCCACCCTTGGCATGTTTCCTTCTGCTACCCCTCCTCCTCCTTGCCGTGGGCTTCCTTTTGGGCATCCTCTTGCTAGTGTGAGGCATCACACCTGAGCCTCCCTTCTCTCTCTTTGTGGCCTTACGAAGGTACTTCAGTGTGAGACTTCATCCCATTTTCCTGCAAAGCTTGGGGTGCGTGCGAAGTAGAAGGCTTGCGGATTCAGACCTAGGCAAAGGTTGTGAACCATGTTCTTGGAGATTTGATTTTTATTCCATTATGAATTAGGTAAAGATCTAATCTCTATCTAGTTATTATAAAAAAATTTTTAGATGCAACTCTAGGCATCTGCTGTGCCCTCGAAAGAAACAGATTTCTTTCCCTTCAATTCGTATCAGAGCCTAGGGCTTGATACATAAATCTATAATTAATTTTTTTTAAATTATTTATATATTTTATGTAATTAAGATTTGATGTTGGATATTACATCTAATTTAGATCTATTTAAATAAAATTTATGATCTAATTTTGATTAGATTAATAGAACCTAATCAATTGTTGATCAAGATTTGTTATAACAGAATTTTTCTTGTTGCAAAATTTTGTTGGAATAACAATTTGATTTAAAATCTATTTTAAATTAATTTTATTAGAATTTTAATATTAGATTTATTTTGGATCTAAATTGAATCTATTTTGATAGATTTTTAGATCTGATTCCTAATAAAATTCTGTACAACGTCAAAATAGATCTAACCAAAAAATTAATCTTTATGTATTTATATTTGCATCAAACTCAATGAAACTCTCATAAGATGTGATAACACTAGTGCTATTAATCTAACTAAAAATCTAATTCAGTATTCTAGATCAAAGCATATTGAAATTAGACATCATTTCATAAGAGAACATGTCCAAAACGATAATGTAATTCTTGATTATGTTTGTACTGAAAAATAATTGGCTGACATCTTTACCAAGGCCTTAAGTTAAGATAGATTTTGTAAACTTAGGAGAGAACTAAAAATTCTTGATCCATCAGCTTAAGTATCTTTCTGATTCTAAGTTCTTTTTGCCAAAAATTTTTTGAACCAAATTTTGAGCTCAATTCTCTTCTCTCCTTTCTTGAAAGCTCAAAACTATCCTTCATATGATCAATCTCTTAAATAGATATTCTTCTCTCAAGTTTCAAATTTTTTTAAAATTTTTTCATCATTTTTTTTGTCTAGTCATGAGTCGACCCATAAGGTCGACCCTAGAGAAAACTTGTAATTTTCATTAAAACTCATCGGGCACTTTGTTTTATTGAAAAATCTCCTTTTGTAAATGAGTCGACCCTTTACCTTTCATCTTCCTCATCCCACAGAACAAAAATCTCCTCTCTCTCCACTCTCTCAACCGCAAAAATCTCTTAAAATCTCTCTTCCCACCGATTTTTCTCATTCAAATCGCCCTGTTAGAAACTAAATTCCTTTTCCTTCTCTTTCTTGTTTGTGCGAATCAAGCTTACCCTAGCTTCAAACCCTCATCTCCAAACCGACGGTTCATCTCCCTAAAAATCCTTGTCTTTCCTCTAAAATCCTTTCCACTCTACCTCTCATTAGGTCTCCTAAGCTATTTGCAAGTCTCTATTGTCCGAAATGGCTCCCAAACTGAAGCTACCACAAAGAAAAAAGTCTGTTCGTGGGTTAGAAGAGAATATGCGCAGAAAAGAATGGCAGTTGAGCCCTCTTCTGCTCCAACCTCAATTTCAGATCCTGCTCCAGCTTCTTCACAGTCCTCACTCAGTCCAAGCAAGGTACCTCTCTCCAATCGAAAAGTAAAACCTGAGAAGAACATAGATTTTAAGTTTTTTGAAAAAGAAAGGTTCTCTATTGAATTAAAAATTAAAAATCAAGGATGGAAGTTTTACTATCTTTTGAAGGAAAATACTTATGTTGATTTGGTCAGAGAATTCTATGTGAATTTAAGTTACTGCAATGAAACAGTAAAATCTTTAGTGAAAGGTGTTAACATTGTTCTTGATCCATTGCATTTGGGACAAATCTTGCATTTGCCTTGTGAAGGTTATACTCATATGGAGCTCCCAATCAAAGAAGAAGAAATAAGTATTATTTTAGGGAGAATTTTTACTGAAAATTTAAATAAATTAGAAGTAAGGATTCTTTCAGTAGAGATGAGACTTTTGCATCACATAGTTATCAAACTTTTTGTCCCTAGGAGTGGTAGGCATGACCTCTTATCTGATAGGGATATTTGCATCATGTACCATGTGATCACCGAGACCCTCTTGAACCTTCCTGCTTTGATGTTTGAGGCCATGAGGGAGACCCTGAATAGATCTAAGGCTCACTTGCCTTATAGTATAGCACTCACCTTGGTCTTTAGGAGGTTCGAAGTCTGTTTTGAGGGGGAGGCAGTCATCAGATTATCATATTCTGACACCATCAACCACCACACACTGCATCGCATGGGTTTTTCAAAGACTGATGGTGGTTAGTCGAAGGGTGTTGAGGAGAGCGTAGAGGAGGAGGGACCGTCTTCACCTCCTCATGATCACAAAGATCTCCTGATATTCAGTTCGTATCTGATCACGAGGCTGGTCCCTCAGAGTCAGTGAGGAGGCAGTTTCTGTCTCACAGTCTGAGAACAGAGTAGATCTTTCAGAGGTCAGACTTGCGGACGATCAAATTGAGTTGATGTCCTAGCGGATTGCCTCCATTTTATCCCAGCAGTTTGCCATCTCAGGTTTTACTCAGAGGATGTCAGCTCAGGTTGTTTCAGACTAGACTTTGATCCTTCATATCTCTACTATCTTTCAGATGCTTACAGCTCAGTCCGCATGAATTGAAGAGCTTGAGGAATGTATTCTGAGACTGACGAGTAGAGTTTTAGATTTGTGGAGGTAGGTATTAGCCTTAGCTCTTCCCCAGCCTTAAGAGAACATCATGGAGGTCTCCGACCTGTCTGCAGAGGTGGCTAGGCTTCGAGGTGTTTTGCAGAGTGGCTTTAATTTTTTGAGTAGGGAGATTAGGGGCACCAGTGAGACTGTCTCTACTCAGATTGGTACCCTGATGCAGTCATTGACGAGAGCTTTGGAATAATTGGACACCATCAGACTTTCTCTCCTAGCACAGTCCATAGCTTCCGAGGCTCCAGGACCTTCTCGTCCTTCTGCTTGTGCTAGTACTTCTATCTGTAGCTAAGGCAGATGTGGTCGAGGATGTGCCCGTGGCCTTGATCCTGAGACTCCTCATCATATCTCTGACTCTTCTGATTCTGAACCCTCTAGCCATAATATCTATTAGATCTAGCATAGTTAGTCTTTTATGTCTAGGATTTAGCTTATGACTTTTGTATTTGTTGACTGTTTGACCAATGGAAAACTATATTTTGACTTGACTCTTATGTAATGTGACCCTTATGTCATTTTGGATATATATATATATATATGCTTTTAACTTCTATGAATGTGGTATCATTTGGATTGATTTTTATGAATGACATCAATTGAAATATCCTTTATGATTGCCATAGTGAGGGGGAGTCTTTTTCATTTTTCTTTAAAAAGGAGAGTATGATCTTAATTGATGTTGTCAAAAAGGAGGAGTAGAGAAATAAAATCGAACAATAAGTAAATCTGTCAAAAGAAAATAATCTTATAAACTATTTTAAAAACTAATCTGCAAACTACTCATGATGTATTTTATTCAAATAATTGACTATAATGTTTAAGTGATGCATCTTCATAAATTTAAAATTTTTAATTAATACTTTATATATGTTATATTTTCCTTTTGCTCAAGTATTTTGTCATCATCAAAAAAGAAAAAATTATTGCTCCATGAATTGATTTTGATGATTACAATACATTTGAGGGTGTTACTAATGATTTTAGCTTAGAAAAAGATTTATTGTATCTCAAGGGCAAAATCATAATTTTACCAAGTTTTGATTCGAGAGCTTCAAAAGTAAGAACAAAAGATTTATGATCTATTGGAGATAATTTTATATTTTTTGGATATATATTTTGAGAGAAAATTAAGTTTAAAGAAAAGAGTTGACCCTATGAGTCGACTCCTGTCAAAAAGAGCTGAACGGTATGCTATTTTTGGCTGGCACACCCAAAAGGGACGATCCTATGAGTCGACCTCTGTTGCTGTACAGGCCAAAGATACCGAACAGTAATTTTCTATTCTACGCCATAGAGGTCGATCCTATGAGTCGACCCCTGTGCAGAGGTTGGCCCTATGAGTTGACTCCTGCGACGAAAAATTTTCATAACGGCTAGTTTTTTAGCTCATTTTGATCATATTTAATGCTCATTTAATGCACTCCAATGACTCTATTTTAGCCTAGATTTGTCTCTAGCATCCATTGAAGATATAAAGGCACTTGAAGGAGAAAAAAAAAAGATTTTAAAAGATTTTTCAAGCATTCATTTCAGCCTTAAGCAAAAAGCCCTCTTTAAGCAAAAGAAGCTTTCATTTCAAGTTCACTAACCCCTCAAGAACTCATTCAAGTCTTCAACAACTTTGAGAAAAATCAAAAAAGCTTATTCCTTATTGTGTAAAGTATATTTAAAATTTTATTTGCTCGTTAAAGGAGCTAAACTTGTATCTCTTGTCACTAACTCTCTTACTCTATTTTTGTCTTGATTTTTAGTTTTGGAATAGTTCCTAAACTTGGATAGATTGATCCGAACCTTGAATCAGATTGTATTGGATTGGCTTGTTTCAGAAAAATAAGTGTTCTAGTTTGGAATAGCTAGAGTCGAAGGTACCGACGTTATATTCTTGTTGAATACATTTTAGTAGATTTAAATTCCCAACTAGGAGCTTGGAAAGTGGATGTAGGTGCAAGATTGGCACCGAACCAATATAAATCTTGTTTGTTTGTGGTGTGTATACTTACCCTCTATCTAAATTTTTTTATTTTCTTGCATTCTTGCATCTCATTTCTATACTTAGCTTAAATCACTTACTACACATAACTTGCTTATTATTACTTAATCCTTGTGGTTCTAAATTAATTTTAAAATTTCAGAAACCTAATTTACCCCCGCCTCTTGGGTTGCATAGCTGGGTAACAACTTTTAATCTAAATTATACATGCATAAAGATATAAAATCATATGGATCTATCTCATATGCTGAAATTGATATATGCTAAAATTCAGATTGTGATCAAATCACATACCTGTTTCGCAATATTTTTCTTCGAATCTGGATCTGAAAGAGAAGAGATTTTATCTTAGCCATGCAAGCATCCAGCCTCTATGAGTATCCACTCGAGATCAGCTTAGAACAGTTCTCTTTAATCTGAATTTTGGTTCTCCCAAAATTCAGCCTACTGAATCTGAACGAAGCCTGGATCGCGATCAACGCTTGATCTTTCTCCTTGATCTTCTTCTTCTCCTCTTCTCTAAAGTTTTTTCTTATTTTGTGCTACTATAAAATACCAAGAACCAACAAATTATGGGACGTCCAACACCTTGGGCGTGGAACTCTTTGGGACTCATGTCCTAAGGGATGGGTGTGTAGAACGCCCAAGAGAAGAGAAAGGGAGAGGAAGAGAGGGCGTGGGGAGAGCCTTTGGGCATGAGGGACTGCTGGTTTGGATGCTCTAGGGATGTTAGGGGAGGTCCCTTTAAATAGGCACAAGGATTGAATCTTATTCAATCATATAATACAAGTCCTACTTGCATTGGGTTTTCTATTAACTTAAGTTATCTAACTTACTTTAGGCAACCCTTTAGGTGCCAACAATTGGGGCCCTTGTACCCATAATTAGACACCCAAAATACACCCAATAGATACCTCACAAGAGAATTAAAAGCCCTCTAATCAATGGACATGCCTAACTTGATCAAATCAAGATGGCGCCCAAAAATAACTATCAAGAAAATTAATTTGGGGCTTGCATCCTTAATTAATATGATCCAAACCTTAGACACCCAATAATTGAAGTCTCATGAATCTAATTTATGTAGGTTATTAGTAGATAATTAAGTTAGAATTATCTTATCAAATAAGTAATTCCAACGGAAAGAGAAATTGGGTCCAACTATATGCTATCAAGATTATCATGAACCCAATAAATTTTTTTAAATCCAATTGACACTTTATAAGCTTAATTACTTATTTCAAGCCTGATCACTTTATTGTGTGACCCCGTAAATTCAATTTTATTTGGTAGTGAGATATACAATGATCTCTATCATTGTATCATTGAAACTCTTTTCAATGGGTCGAAACAATTCCACTCTAACTCAGTAAGGATTGTCGATTTAGAACGATCCTAGTGAGCTCTCACAATCCACCAGTGATACCTAGCAGTATGTAGTGACAACCCAGTAGAACTGAAATAAACCTCTAGGTGTAGTTAACGTGTGATTCAGTCCCTCTATCGTAAGTCCCGACTAGATGGTAGGTCATGGATAAATTGATTAGCTCAAGTCATATGATAGATTCGATTAGCTCAAATCTAGTTGTGACTTCTATAGAAACTCCTTTCCATCAATCATGCTACTATGGCTATAGATTCTTAGACTTAGCCTTTCAAATTTCATAGGACTACTCTTCTCTATTGAGGTCAATAGATTCTGTCTTAGTACACACCCCACTCCTACAGTAGATCAACTATCGCCAACATCCACTACAAGGGCTCATTGAGACCCATGTTTATGTGTCAGTCAAACTTCAGCAGCCTCACTATGAGTAGTAGTACCATCTCAAGTCAAAGGATCAGTCATACGACTATAGCATCCAGACAATCACTGACGATTGAATAGAAATCTAAATGATCTCTCGTATGGTCATGCTCAGTACTAGTTATTCTCTAACAACCATCCATACTCGTTGTCTTGTGTCTCTACACAGTAGACCAGAGACTCATCTATCCCAAAAGAAGTGATTTATGCATCAGTCTATCTGGATCTATCACCGTCCTCATGATAATCTTATGACTGGGAGCATTTAGGAATTAAATACATATCTCTAATTTTCAACACTTTGAGAATATATATCGATATTAATTTCATGGATGATTCAAGGATATATTACACTTGAATGAAAAAGAAATTATCCTTTTATTGATCATATCAATATATTAAGTACAAAATTATACCCTAAAATTATTACAATGTGTCAACCATATTGACTTCTAGGACATACATCTAACAATCTTTCACTTGGACTAAAGCCAATTGGCCATAAATCTAAATCCCATCTTCTCAAGGTGGACTTCTATTTTCAGTTGGCTCAATTGCTTAGTTAGCAAATCTGCCATGTTGTCCGCAGAGTTTATTCTTCACACCTCAATATATTTCTTTTCGAGGTAGTCACATATGATATGAAAATGCTGCTCGATGTGTTTAGACTTTTGATGAGACCTCGGCTCCTTAGCAAGTGCTATGGCTCTATTGTTATCATAGTATAGCGGTATGGCATGCGATGTCATAACCCCAAGTTCTGCAATGAACTTTTTGAACCAGAAGCCTTCCTTTGTAGTATCTGAAGCAGCAACATACTCAGCCTCCATGGTCAAATCCACTATGTTGGGTTGCTTGAAACTCTTCCAGCTAACTACATCACCATTGCAAACGAACACGTATCCTAATGTAGACTTTCTATCATCAAGATTAGATATGAAGTCTAAGTCAGTATAGCCTTTGACTCGCAACTCAGAATCACCTCCAAAGATCAAGAATAAATCTTTAGTCCTTCTTAAGTATTTAAAGATGTTCTTCACAGCTATCCAGTGCTCATCGCCTGGATTCGACAGATACCTGCTCGTGACACTCATGACAAGGGCAATATCAGGTCGAGTACATAGCATGGCATACATGAAGCTTCCTATGACCGAGGCATAAGGAATCCTACTCATGCACTATATCTCCTCAGATGTGGTTGGACACATCATCTTGGAGAGACTAATACCATGCCTAAGAGGTAAGAGACCTCTCTTGGAGTTTTTTATACTGAACTTCTTCAGCACCTTCTCTATGTACAACTTTTGTGACAAGCCAAGTATCTATTTAGGTCTGTCCCCATAGACCTTTATTCCGAGAATATAGGATGCTTTCCCTAAGTCTTTAATGGAGAATTTCTTGGACAATTATTTTTTGACCATGGTCAGCATGGGAATGTCATTCCCAATAAGGAGAATATCATCCACGCATAATATGAGGAAGGTGATCGCACTTCCATTGACCCTCTTGCACACACAAGGTTCCTCTTCATTTTTGATGAAATCAAATAATTTTATTGCCTCATCAAAATGATGGTTCCAACTCTGAGAAGCCTACTTTAATTTGTATATGGACCCTTGCAGCTTGCAGACTCTGTGATCACCATCACTGGATGTGAAACCCATAGGCTGCTCCATATAGATATCTTCCTCAAGGTATCCATTCAGTAAAGTAGTTTTCATATCCATCTGTCAGATTTCATAATTATAGTAAGCCACAACAGCAAGTAAAATATAGATGGATTTCAGTATGGCTACAGGCGAGAAAGTTTTCTGATAGTCAATGCCCTCGCACTGACTATAAACTTTTGTCACAAACCTAGCTTTATAGATCTCTACCTTACCATCGGTACCTATCTTTCTTTTGTAGATCTATTTACACCCGATGGGTACGATACCCTCAGGTGGATCCACTAAAGTTCAGACTTGATTTGAGTGCATCGAGTTAATTTCTGACTTCATAGCATCTAACCATTTCTCAGAATCGAGGTTAGACATCACCTCATCAAAGGTATTAGGATCATCTCTATGTCTTCTATCTTTTATAAGGAATATTTTATTTATTTTCTCCGTAAGCATATCCATGTACCTTTCAGGAGGTTGGGTGACCTTGCTAGTAGATTTACGAGATAGTAGAGGAACATCAACTACTAGCTTATGGGCTATGGGTTCTTGAGAATATATAGCTCTGGGCTCTTCAGAGACTTTCTCTTCGAGCTCCACTAACCTCCCACTGCTGCCATCCTAAATAAACTATTTTTCTAGAAATATAGTGTTTTAACTCATAATCACATTGTGGTCTTGTGAAAAGTAGTAGTTGAAGCAAAATTTGAGTGCAGGGGTAAAATGGTAATTTTAAAACTTTTTCAAAATCACTATTTTACAGTAAAAATTATTAATTAATCTAATTAATTAACATGTATTTATCCTACACTAGGATCTAAATATGATATATAGTATGCATGCATTTAAATTTGAAATTCAAATTCGAACAGTAAATAATTTACTGTTCTGTGTTTAGAACACAATACCTTTGTGTGGGTAGTCGATCACCATAATCTGATCATCATCGGGAGGATCTGATCATTGTAACATAGCCACATAGTATGTCTGACCTCTGTGGATCATCTACATGAAGCTTCTGGTCTGATCGGCTTCTCAGAGTACTAGCTCGTTGTAGAGCCCTTTCGACGACCGATGCTGATCGAACTCCTTCGATCGATGTCTGTCGACTTCTTGAATACTCTGAATCATCAGCAAGTATGCTTAAGAGGTTGATGAAGCTCTCTCTAAAATTTGGTTGGCTCACGACACTCGTAGCTCACCTTCTCACTTCCTGAACCCCAGGCTAAAACCCTAGGGAACTCACTGAAAACCCTGCGCCCACTTTTCTTTCTTTTCTTTCTTTTTCTCTCGGAAGGTTTTGGACCTTCACCTCATGCACAAGGCTTCCTTACACCCCAGGCTTTCTCTCCAAAAATTCTATGCACGCCCCATCCTTCTCCTCTTTTAAAACAATGTAGAACGTGTCTTATCCGCGTGAGAGGATAAAGATAAGTGGTTGCATATTTGAATTCAAATCAAATTTGAATTCAAATGAAAACCAACTCATCCCTATCCACTTGGGCATGAGAAGAGAAGGAGCGTGGCTTCATTTGTGCATGGAGAGTTTATATGAGAAACACTTTCTCATGTAGAACATGGGGCGCTAAACAGGATAAGGACATGGTGCATGGATTGGTTGCTCATTCAAATTCAAACTTTCTTTTGAATTTGAATGGCCAACCAACCATCCTTATGCACCTATATGGTGCACAAATGTGGGGTGTGGGAAGGGCTTTGCGTGAGAGAAAATTCATGAGAAGTTGCTTCTCGTGAATTCAAATGGGCGCAGAGATATCAAGTGGCGCAGGGAGTTTGGGTCAAGGTGGTTTCTCATTTTAAACTACCCTAATTGAACCAATTTAATTAAAATAAGCTAGGCCCAATTAGACTAATTTAAATCTAACTTAATTAAGCTTAATTAGGCTCAATAAAATTCTAATCAAATTAGGAATTGACTAAGCCCAACCCCTGATCAAATCAGAGACCAAACCATCTCGACGATTAGGTCAACTCTTAACCTAATCGGGTCAAACCCAACTGAATCCAATTCAATTGGACTTGATCCAAAAATAATTACTCAATCAGATTGAGTTAATTAGCGATCAAATTACTAATTAAATCTTTCATAAATACTGAGTCCAAATCTGATGGGCAATCGGGTATCAAAGTCCATCGATATGAAACCTTGATCAAAGAGTCCCAAACCAGTGGACTCTTGACCCCGGTATCCAAAATGTGTGGGACTCATGATCAGAAAATCTTGATTCTCGATCATAGAGTCCCAAACACGTAGGACTCATAGTCCATGAACATTAGGACTCTTCATCAGCCATCAGATCAGATAGGAACCTCTAATGTGTGTGACCCTGCAGGTTCGAACCTAAGCCGGTAGCATAGGAACCAATTCCTGTACTAATCAAAGTGACCATCTAGCAATGGTACCCAATATTCGGATAGGTCGAATAGTCACAATCACAATATTCAGAACCTACGTGAATATGGTTACTGTATAATTCATCCCTTTTGACCCCTGTGTATAGGACGACTCAAGGTTAAACTGTCAACCCTGATTAGATCATCCGAGTCGTGCTCAACTCAATCAGTCCTGTGACTCCTCACTAGGACTACCCTGGCCAAGGTTTTGCTAAATTGAAACACGACTGTACACAGCTCCTGAACTGGGGTGGTCAATCCTATCTTGACACACGCACCGACAAGTCAAGTACTTGACTACACCCAGCATCCTTCCATCACTGAATTAGAAATTCAGGTAGTCCAGTGTCTAAGTGCAGTGAGTTGCTTGCAAGTCACCGTGGCAGTCTCAGATCAGAGGGACATTTATATCCATATCCCATCAGAGCAAATTTTGACAGTAGAAATAGCTTTAGAGTCGGTCACATTCAATGCAGATGTACCCTTATATCTCACCTGTATGCCATACCAGTGTCTCCATACTCCTTGATTAAGAGGACAACCAACCCATATGGCACACAACGACCTATGCTTGATAAACGTTATCGTCCTTGGTAACAATATATCATTTGATCACGAACAGGTTTAAGGACTAAATGACAAATCCTCCTTTGTCGAGTCTAAATAGTCCTAAGGACTTCACCACAACACAGGAGTTCATTAGAAGATGAAATAATTTATGATAAAAAATATCAAAATAACTTTTATTTATTTATAATTTATGTACTAATACAAAAGGAGCACAACCGTCAACAGACTGACGATTGGCTTTGGGACACTATTCCCAACAGTAGTATCTCATGGATTCTTTTGGATACCCTATAAAGCGAGCTATAATAGATCTATCCTCTCACTTATCGACCATTTATCTCTTGACATAGGCTGGACATCCTCAAGTCTTAAGATAACTCAGACTTAGCTTCTTACCGAACCATATCTCATACGGTGTGGTAGGAACAGACTTTGATGGAACCCTATTCAACAAGTGAATGGCAGTTAACAAGATATGTCCCCAAAGAAATAAGGGTAGATCAGTGAAGCTCATCATGGATCGGACTATATCTAATAGGATCCTGTTCCTCCTTTCAGATACCCCATTGAGCTGAGGCATTCCAAGAGGAGTCCACTAAGAGGCTATGCCGTTGTCCTTAAGATAATCCAAAAATTTCTGACTAAGGTATTCACCTCCTTGATCAGATTGAAGAACCTTAATAGGTTTGCTTGTCTGCTTTTCTACTTTATGCCTAAATTTTTTGAACTTTTCAAAGGCCTTAGATTTATGTTTTATGAGATACATATATCCGTACCTAGACATGTCATCGGTAAAGGTAATGAAGTAGGTATAACCATCCCTGGTCTGCACATCAAATGGCCCACATATATCGGTGTGTACCAGGGCAAATAACTCAGTGGCTCTTTTTTCATGTCCTACAAAAGATAACTTGGCCATCTTTTCTCGAAGGTAGAATTCACAAGCTGAATACGACTCTGGGTTAAGAGAGCCAAGGATCCCATCCTTCTCCAGTCTGTTTATCCTGTCCTCTCCAATATGGCCTAGTCTATGGTGCCACAAGTACTTCTGGTTAATCTCATTTCTGGATCTCTTCTAACCTACGGCACTCATTATTTACTCGTTTAGGTTTACATTCGTATCAACATGCAAGTGATTAAGACTGTTAATTAAGAGACCTCATGCAACCATATTTCATAAATAAATGGAATAAAAGTCATTATTGAACAAATTTCAAAACCTTCCTGTGCTAGCACAGACATGAAAATTAAATTTTAACTAGCTACAGGAATATAATAATAATCTTTCAAATCTAATCTAACATCAAACGATAGTCAAAAAGAGTAAGTGCCAACGACCTCTGCAGCAATCTTTGCTCCATTACCGATCTGAAGGATCATGTCACCTTCTCTCAACCTCCTATTTTCTATCAGACCCTGCATTGAGGTACATATATGAGCACTCAGAGCCAGAGTCCAATATCCAACTAGAAGTAGAAGAAACTGTAAGGTTAGATTCTATTACGAGCATACCTTCGAAAGGTTTATCATCCTTTTTGGTCTTTAGGTTCTTCAAGTATTTTGGATAGTTTCTCCTCTAGTGGCCTTCAGCATGATAGTGAAAATACTTTTCTCTTGCCTTAGCTGCCTTTGGACCATCCTTCTTTGGCTTGCTCTCTTTTTGTTTGCTTCTTTATGGATTTAACCTTCTTCCTTCCAGTAGACTTTCTCTTGAAAGAAGAAATCCACTCCACAGCAAGAACAGTGCCTCTTGAACACTTCAAGGTATCCTCCATAGTGAACAACATATTGATGAATTCGAGAATAGTACAATCAAGTTTATTCATATGAAAATTTACAATGAATTGACTATATGAATTGGTAAAGGATTGAAAGATCAGATCCATCGATAATTTTTTTTACATTTCTAGCCCGAGCTTCCCAAGCTCCTCAATGTCCTTGGTCACTGTCATACAATGCTTATGGACAGACTGCCCTTCGTGCATCTTTAGATTGAAGAGTCTTTTGGATACTTCGAAGCGCGCAGTACGGTTCTGCTTACCATATAACTCTTGTAGGTGAGTGATCATGGCCCGAGCAGTAGGCATATGCTCATGCTGGCTTTGCAACTCATTTCACTTCTCAAAAGTAGTTCTTTGCTCAGTAGTAGGATGGTTTGGTAGCATTACAGGATCCTGATCGAGAATATGGCTTAACTTTTCTGAGATCAGGATAATCCTGAGATTTTTGAGCTAGTCTTTGTAATTAATACCGATCAAACGATTGGTTTCAAGGATGCAGGCTAGGGAGTTTGAGGCTGACATTATGGTTTAACTGCGAGAGTAGAGATTCAAGTTAGACTTTTATACTTAATATTTATATTTGCTTTTAGAAACTTTAAGATGTGAATAATGGCTCCCATTAATTTATCGAATCCCTCCACTCCTCGGGGAAGAAATAAAAATCCTAATGTGACAAAAGATTTCTAATGGGTGCTGTGGTCCCACCGATGACATGTACCTCACCTAACAGTTATTGGTAACATGTACACCAAGGCATAGGCAACTCTTTGTCTAGATGCTTCACTAAGCATGTTGCAGTGACTTGGTCTCTATGTCATGTGGGCTCACCTAACAGTTATTACCCACACTTCTTAGTTAAGCCCGATCCACCATTCACAAGCAGGTACAAGGCCGTCATTGGATCCCTCACCTAACAGTTATTGGGTCCAACCCCATCCTTACCCTGGAGTAATTCTTTGCTAATAGAGTGATTGCGTGTTCCCCATGCAACTGAACCACTGTAACTAGCTGAGAACAATCAATGCTGGTAGCACGCCTGCACATCTATAATGGTGGAAGACTTATGGGCTTAATATTTATGGAGAGATTTAGATTTAGATCTCATCTAATTAGTCATCATATGATCGATCTAACTAGTATGGACTAAATCAGATTGCTAAGTAACCTAATTCAAGACCCAATCATTCAAATTGGCCAGGTAAGTGGAGATCGGTAGGGGTCCCCCTATTGCCTTCCTAAGATATCAATAAATTGGCTAGGTCGGCTAACAGAATCAATTAAATAATCATATCTTATTAACTTATCTTAGACACCAATAGGTCGATTGATCAGAATTGATTAGCTCAAGTGAATCGGACTCAAGCCAACGAGCCAAATTAGGTCCTTAGGTTAATCGATTCTACATATGGGATTCAATCGATTTGATCAACAATAATTGTATGATCATTGACTTAATTGATCTAACCCTTATCAATACTTGATTTGGTTTGATCAATTACTTAATCAAGTTAGATCCATATGACTCAAATCAAAAACCTTAAATGCAATCCTATTACATGACTTAATTTATGATTTTTCCATGACCAAAATCTTCATACACAAATATAAATTTTAGATTCTAAAATTATATTTTAAATCTAAATTTTATTTCATAAAAGTAAATTTAAAAATATAAAAATAATTTTCAAATTTTTTCATACAAACATATATCACGTATATGCATGTAAAATCAGATCTAAATCAAATTTCAGATCTAAGCATGATATCATATATCTCATATACTAATCATGGATCAGATTGAAAATAAATTTATAATCTAAATATGTAATCATATCACATATATGAATTAAAATTTAAATCATATAAAAATTTTAGATTTTATGCATGCATTTATGTATCACATGAACATGAACTAGAACTCTTTTTAGATCAAAATTTAGATCTATGCATGCAATTACATATCAACTATATGTTCTAAAATTAAATATAAAATTAAATTTTAGATTAGAAAATCCATCCATACATTTCATGTATCAAAGAAAAATTTGATTTTGAAATCTTTTCAAAAATATGTATATTAAAATTCAGCATATAAAAATCCGTGGCTCTGATACTACTGTTGTAATTCAAAGTTTGGTGCATGCATATATATTTTAAAAATTTTATTTTCTAAATATTATAGTAGAGAATAATATTAAAATATTTTTAATCTAAATTATGCATGCATGAAGATATAAAATCACATGGATCTATCTCATATGCTGAAACTGATATACGTTGAAATTCAGATTGTGATCGAATCACATACCTATTTCGCAATCTTTTTCTTTGAATCTGGATTTAGAAGAGAAGAGGTTCTCTTTTAGCTGTATAAGCATCCGACCTCTATGAATATCCACTCAGGATCAGTCTGGAACAGTCCTCTTTAATCTAAATTTTGGTTCTCCCAAAATTCAGCCTGCTGAATCTGAACGAAGCTTGGATCGCGATCAGTGTGAGTAACAGTACCATCTCAAGTCAAAAGATCAGTCATACAACTATAACATCGAGACAATCACAGATGATTGAATAAAAATTCAAGTGATCTTTCATATAGTTACGCTTTGTACTAGTTCTCTAACAACCATCCGCACTTGCTGCCCTATGTCTCTACACAATAGACCAAAGACTCATCTATCCTGAAGGAAGCGATTTGTGTGCCAGTCTATCTAGATCTATCATCATTCTCATGATGATCCTATAATCGAGAGCATTTAAAAATTAAATACATATCTCTAATTCTCAACACTTTAAGAATATGTATCAATACTAATTCAATGGATGATTCAAGGACACATTATACTTGAATGAAAAAGAAATTATCTTTTTATTGATCATATCAATATATTAAGTATAAAATTATGTCTTAAAATTATTATAATGTGTCAGCCATATTGGCTTCTAGGACATATATCTAACAGAGTTATCATATAAGTACCTTGTGAAGCAACTGTTTGCTTCTTTCTCTTGTTCTTCGATCTGTTTGGGTCAAGGGCGGCTACGTAAGCAGGACAATTTCTCTTTCAATGATCCTACTTCTTACAAAAGAAGTATTCTGTCTGGCTCTTATCAACTTTCAATGATTTGCTCTGCTTAGGATCGATAGCATGGAATTTCTGCACCTTCTTCTTCTTTCCTCTCCTAGAAGATCGACGACCTGCAGATGAACCTCCCACTACATTCATCGACTCATTCTGGAGCTGGTGGTCTTTCTCAAAAGTCTGCAGTAATCCTAGCAAACTATGATGGTTCACTGTAGGCTTCATCATTCTGTAATGATTGAGAAAGGATAGATAGGATTTCAGTAGCGAGTTAAGGATTGCATCCCTGCTTAACTGTTCATGCAATGGAAAGTCAAGTTTGCTCAAGCATTCAATCTGCTCAATCATGTACAGTACATGATTGGTGACTAAAGCCCCCTCTCATATATGGGCATTGAACACTGCATAGGAGGTTTTGTGTCTCTTTGCATCCTCAGAGGTGCCAAGGACATTCAACATTTGAATGATCTGCTCAGGCTGCACATCCTCGAATTTACGGCTAAGTTCATCATTCATCGATGCCCTCATTACACAATGCACAATCGTTCAATCATTGAGCCACTTCATGTAAGTATCTCTCGCAGCTTGAGTAGTATTGACGATAGGTTTTTCAGGTGCCTCATCCATAAAGATATTTAAAATTCTCTCATGCTTCAAGATAATCTTCAACTTTCGATACTAGCTATCGAAGTTGGGTCCGGTGAGCTTGTCGCTGTTAGAGGGTTAATGTGTTGGCCATAGCTGAAAGAAAAAATATAAGCCTATTAGTATATGAGTTACTTTTTAATCCCAAAGGCATGGATTTTAGTCTAAAGATTCTTTCACTATTTTGTACGAATTAGTAGCCTCTACCTCCAATTCAAAGAATTACATTAATTTCTTAGTGGGTACTAGAATCCACACAGATTGAATTCGGGCTCGAGTGTGGTTCGACCAATCCTAATGCATCCATGGGTAGGTTCATAACTAATTATTTCTCCAAACAACTTCTAGCAAATAGATTTTGCCCTAAGTATTCCTTCGTAGGCGTGTGGCACCTCCACTGAAAATTCTGGTTAGATCTAACCATTAACATGACAACACCAACTGCATCCAACAAATGGATGTTCAGACCTGAGTGTGGCTCGACAAATCTGAGTATTGATCTGAAGGTACAATAAGATGATCATATGATGAATGATAATTCTAATGTCTAATAGACATCAGGTATGTGGCGCCTTCAATACCTATTTAGAATATTGGACTCATTATTATGCACCTTAATGGGAGGCTATGAATAAGTTATCACCATAACTATATCATTTTATGGATCTATTAATTTAGAGGATTTGATTTCATTGATCTGAGAATAAGAGAAGAAGTTAACCTACAAGTTGTAAATCCTCTTACTGGCTTCACCAAGTCATGTAGAGGATTAGACACAAGCTAATCTAAAAACACCTAAGTCAGTCACACTGATTAACCTTGATGGCATGGGTCAGCATGAATCAACTAGTAACCTAATCAAAATATAACCTACCATGATGGTCAGGTAAGTGAGATCAGTGGGAGGAATATGCCATTAACTCACCGTTGACACATCTAGATGAGTAACTCCTAATTAAAAATTACTTGATCGAATCTGCCAAACTTACCTTAGACACCAACTGGTTGATTCCTTTCGATTTGATCCACCAGAAGATTCGGACTCAACCACAGAGCCATGATCATGGTCTATTTATTAGGGTCAAAAATATGGACTTGATCAAACTTCAACTATTGAGGTTGATCTAGAAAAATTCTAACCTAATCTAATTCAACACTTAATTAGATTTAATTAATTCTTTACTTTATCCATATTTGTTTCCAACCCTAGATCTAACCCATTAGAAGGATCTGATTTATACTAACCTATAGCCCATCGATTTATATGGTATCTTAATGATCTTCCATTATCAAATCTAGATCATTTAAATTTAATTCAAAATTAAGTGTGTAAAATATGTATTTCAGTCTGTAGAACTATTCTACCAGAGATTCAAGTGAAGCATACCATATGTTTCAATTTATGAAAATAAATTTTTATAATATATTTAATAATTAAACATGCATAGGTATGATCTAAACTTCATACATACATCACATGCATCATGACAACCTTTAGATCAATATCGATCACATCTAATGTAATATGTTATTCAGATTCTAAAATAATTTTATATTTAAATTTATCTTATTGTAATGAATCATAAATTATTTTAGATCTAATCTAAATATATTTATGATCAAAATAATTCATAAAAATTTTTTTACTTTTCTTCTTCATGAAATCGGATTACAATGATATCCCTACATGTCATAAGAGAACCCATCGAATGGGTAAGAGAATGATTAATCTTTTATATCTCTTATGATCAGATGATTTAGTGATCTCATCAATCTGAGTACTATACTATTAAGATCTGAAATCTAATTTCATATATAATCATATCAACATGCAATTTTGATAAAATAATTTATGTCATGAACATGTCTTTGATCTTATCAATCATGTTCTTCATTTAATTTAATTAGATTTGATGCATCATATATATCATATCAGATCTGAAACATATCTTATTTTGATTATAAAATATCAATTTTAGATCTAATATCATATAGAAAATTAATTAGATACAAACATGAATGCATAAATAGATCCAATTTAGATCTGTTTTGGTGTAGTGCTGAATTTCATTTAAATTCAGATCTAAATATCTATCAAAATAGATCCAATTTAGATTTGAAATAAGTTTCACTTCATAACCAAAATAATAACATTAAAATTTTATTAAAATAAATTAAAAATAAATTTTAAATCAGATTGTTATTTCAATAAAAATTCAGCATTAACAAAATTTTTTTATAACAAACTTATAACAACCTTAATCAACCATTGATTAGGTTCATCTAATCCAATCAAAATCAGATCAAAAATTTTATTTAGATAGATTTAAATTAGATTTAATATCTAATATAAAATTTTAATTATATATAATATATAAATAATTTAAAAAAATTTAGTTATGTATCCATATATCGAAGCCTGGCTCTGATACCAATTGAAGGGAAAGAAACTTGATTCTCATAGATAACCAGGATTGCATCTAAAAATTTTCTATAAATTTATCTAAATAAGGATCAAACCTTTACCTAGATTATAATAGAATTAGAGATCAAATCTTCAAAATCTGGATTCAACCTTCGTGTAGGCCTGAAACTGCAGGCCCTCTACTTTATGTGCATGCCAAGCAACACAGAAAAGCGGGATGAACCTCTGATCAAAGCACCTTCGCAAGGCGACCAAAGGAGGGAGAAGAGGTATTGGTGTGACAGCTCACACCAACAAGGGGATGCCCAAGTAGGGCCCATGCCAAGAGGAAGAGGGGACAGCAAGGTGGGGAGCATGCCAAGGATGGGATGCCCCACTAGTTCTCACGCCTCTCTCTCTCTTTCTCTCTTTTCTCTCAAGCTGATTTCTATGCATTCATAGGTAGAGATCCTCTCTATTTATAAATAATTCTCATGATTCAATAAGTATAGGACTCCTAATTCAAAAATACTTTGAATTAGTCCACTACTTATTAAAGAAGGACTCCCACTTGAGATAGGATTGGTGCCACATATAGTGCCCACTTTGCACGATGGCCCACAACCAGCACCATACCAAGGCTAGTTGGCCAAGAAGTGAGAGAGTCTCAGTAGAAATAAGACTCCTAAGATCTCATCCAAAAAGGATCCAATTCAAATCTAATTTGAAATTGGTTTGAAATAATTTCGAAAGGCTGTCAATCCTAAACTGTTTAGAACTTTAAAATCAAGTCTAACTTAGAATTTTAAACCTAATTAAGTCTAATTAATCTAGATCTAATCTAAAATTAATTAGTACTTAAATCTAATCTCTCATAAGCTTCTTGGATCATAGATCAAAAACTGTTCATCTTCGAAATTGAACCTGAACCTTATGTGTAGTGCTATCTAGACATAGTCAACTCTTCAATCCTATTTGACCCATAACTTAATTCTCAATCAAGTTAGTTTATATATTCAATCAAGTCAAGTACTTTCAAATTGGACATATAAACATAGGTCAATACTTTTCTACGTTGTCTGACTTGTCTCCATAAGTTCAAATACTAAGCTGGTAGTACAGAAACTGATTTCTGTACTAATCGAAGCTATCATCTAGCAATAATTTTTGATGCCCGAATATATCAAATTATTATAAAGAAATATTTCAGAACCTATGCATATGGTTCCGCATAATTCCTCCCTTTGACCCTGAATGCTCTAGGATGATCTAAGTTTAACTGTCAACCCAAGGTGTTTTATCCACATTGTATTTCAATCTTTCAAATCCATCTCATGGATTACCTTGGCCAAGGCTTTACTAAATTGAATGTAGTGATACATCAGCTTCTGTAATTCGGAGGGATCAATCCCATCTTGATCTACACAGACTTCACAAGTTCTTGACTATACCCAGTAGCTTTCCATCACTACATTAAAAATTCAAATAATCTAGCACCAAAGCACAGTGAGTTACTTGCAAGTCACTCCTGTGATCTTAGGTCTGAGAGACACTTATATCCATATACTTCGCAAGCAGCTCTTGACAGTTGAATGCTCAGCTAGTGAGTTACTTATTCAGTGATGATGTACTCCTACATCTCACCTGTATGCCATACTAGTATCTCCACACTCCTTGGTTAAAAGGATAATCAACCCATATTGCATATAATGATCTCCACTCGATAAATATCATCATTCTGTAATGACATCATTTGGTCATATACATGTTTAAAAATCATACGATAAATCTTCTCTTTATCATTCACTAACATAGTTCTAAGGACTTCATCACAACACGAGTTCTACAAAAAAGATGTAACTTTGTGATGAATGATGCCAAAATAATTTTTATTGATCAATAAATAATTCATATATAAAGAAAAACTCAATCGTCGCATGATTGATTTTAGGACATAATTTCTAACACCAAGATATTGAAGTTGCCTTTGAAAAAAGTTTTGAAACTACAGATCTGTTATTATATTTTAAAAATTATTAGAAATATTATTTATGTACCCTTATTATTAGAACAAGATTTTGAAATAAAAGTTAAGAATAATGGTTGTTCTATCTATTTTTTTAATAAATTTTATGAAAATACTTTTATTGATAATGGTCTTTTATTTCTATCACTTAATGATAATATACTTCGTGTTGATAAAATAAAAAAAAGAAAGAGAGAGGATGTGAATGTCATGTACCTCTGGCATCGCTGACTTGGTCATATAAATGAGTCAAGAATTAACAACTTATACAAAGATAAATTCATTAATCCTTGTGATTTTAAATCATATGAAACTTGTGAATCTTATCTCGTGGGTAAGATGACCAAGACTCCATTTACTGGACATGAAGAAAAGGTGAGTGACATCTTGGACCTTATACATACTGTTGTTCATGGTCTAATGTTGACTCAGGTCAGAGGAGGATACTCCTGCTTTATCATATTTACTGATGATAAGTCAAGATTTGGATATGTGTATTTAATAAAATATAAATCCAAAGTCTTTGACAAGTTTAAAGAGTATCAAAGAATGGTTGAGAGATAAATTAGTAAAAGTATTAAAGCTCTTCGATCTGATCGAAGAGGAGAATACTTAACTAGTGAGTTCTTCAATCATTTAAAATAAAATGGTATACTCTCTCAATGGACACCTCCTTATACTCCATAATTAAATGGTATTGTGGAAAGGAGGAATCGCACCCTATTAGATATGGTGTGGTCTATGATGTGTTTCATGAATCTTTCGATCTCTTTTTAAAGATTTACTCTCGAAGTCACGGCATATATTTTGAATAAAGTACCGTCAAAATCTATTTCTAACACTCCATATGAGATATGAAAAGAAAAGAAGCCCAGTCTTAAACATCTTAAGATATGGGGTTGCCCTGCTTATGTGAAAAATATTGATAGATATAAACTTAGTGCTAGATCAGAAAAATATAGGTTTATAGGTTATCCCAAGGAGAGTATAGGATATTACTTCTACCATCCTATTCAATAAAAGGTGTTTGTTGGTAGGCATGCCATTTTTTTGGAGAAAGAGTTCATCCAAGAAGACGGCAGAGGGAGGATAGTTGAAATTGAGAAAGTTTAAGACCTACAATCTATCCAGAATCAGTATGCTAACTCTTAACCAGATGTGCCCATTGTTGAGGCACAGCCACTACACACACCTCCTATTCAAAGGTTAATTAGAGTGCATAATGTACTATTCAGATATGGATTTGTCATTGAGAATGACAATACATCCCACATCATTGAGAATAATGATCCTATGATCTATTCGAAAGCTGTTATGAGTAGTGACTCTGACAAATAGTTTGAAGCCATAAAATTCGAAATGGACTCTATGTTTACCAACCAAGTTTGGACTTTGGTTGATGCATCTGGGGGTGTAATCCCAATAGGTTGCAAATGGGTCTTCAAGAATAAGATGGAGTAGATTGCCAGGTAGAGACCTATAAGGCCAGGTTGGTGACAAAAGATTTCAAACAAAATCAAAGTGTTGATTATGGAGAAACCTTTTCATCCGTAGCCATGCTCAAGTCTATTCAGATTATGCTCGCTATTGCTGCATACCATGACTATGAGATCTAGCAGATGGATGTCAAGACTGCCTTTCTCAATGAAAATTTTGAGGAAAAAGTTTATATGACTCAACCAGAGTGATTTATCTCTAGTGGGAGAGAAAATCAAGTATGCAAGTTAAATAAATCTATTTATGGATTAAAGCAAGCATCAAAGAGATGGAACATCCATTTTGATGAGACTATCAAATCATTTGGCTTTATCAAAAATGTAGATGAATCTTATGTGTATAAGAAAACTAATAGAAGTACTGTTGTCTTCTTGATCTGGTATGTGGATGACATAATGCTCATTGAAAATGATATCCTTATGTGGCAATCGATCAAAATATGGCTATCACAAAAGTTTTTCATGAAGGACTTGGATGAAGCATCCTATATACTTAGTATAAAGATCTATAGGGATAGATCAAAAAGGATGTTTGGCTTGTCCCAGTCTAGGCACATAGACCTTGTGTTGAAAAGGTTCAACATGGAGGGAAGCAAAAGTGGTTATTTGCCCATAGGTCACGGCATACAACTCTCTAAAAAGATGTCTCCTAAGACACCTGAAGAGAGAAATAGAATGAGTTTTATTCTTTGTGCTTCGGCTATAGGATTGATAATGTATGCTATGCTATGTACCAGACCTGATGTTACTTATACCTTGGGCATTGTAAGCAGATTTCAGGCAGATCCTGGAGAGAATTATTGGAAAGCTGTGAAAAATATATTCAAGTACTTGAGAAGGGCTAGAAAAGTTTTTCTTATATATGGAAGATCTGATTTGAAACTCGAAGATTATACTGACTCTAGTTTTTAATCTGATCCGAATGATAGCAAATTCATATCTGGGTATGTGTTCGCCTATATGATGGAGCAGTAGGTTGGAAGAGTTCGAAACAACAAACTATTGCTGACTCAGTCACTGAGGCTGAGTACATTGCTGCTAGTGACACTGCTAAGGAGGCTGTCTGGATGAAGAAGTTCATCTCAGAATTGGGTGTGGTTTCAAAAATTGAACAACCAGTGACCCTTTATTGTGACAATACTGGGCAGTTGCTTAAGCCAAGGAACTAAAGTCTCATTATAAATCCAAGCACACCTTAAGATGGTTCCACCTCATTTGGGAGATAGTGGAAAGACGCGATGTGATCATGAAGTGAGCTGACACCAAGATAATATAGCAGACCTATTCACTAAGGCCTTATCATTGCAGCAGTTTGACTGCCACCTAGATTGCATAGGCATCAAGTATAGGGGCGATTGGCTTTAGTGCAAGTGGAAGATTGAAAAAATAATGCCCTACAAGCTAATCATATATGAAATATGATGGGGTATTTTTCTATATTTTATCTTTCAAACTTATGTATTTGACATTGTTATTTAATAAAATAGACTTTTTGATTCATTATATGCCATATTTTATTATTGTTTTTAAGATTATAATGAACCCCATAGGTTAGGATAATGGTTTTAGGGCTGTGATGAGATTACACCAGTGAGATCTAAATTCTTGATAACCTTAACTTAAAATATTTTAAGTCATTGGTTCATTGAGTTGGAGATCAGTGATACCAGTAAGACTAGCACATCTTATATGTGCTTATTGATGAGGGTGGTTGATCTCACAACCACTTATATGACGACACTAATACAAAGATTTGGATACTCATTAGAGAATGAGTTCACTAAATTGACCTATGAGAGAACATCTGATGGAGTCTTATTTACATATCAGCTGATTGTTTTCTAGTGAAAGTTGTACAAATAATCCTTTGACCTGAGATCATTTTGGTACCTTGTGTATATGAATCTATATTTTGGTCCACTTCCTAACTTGGTTCTTTGATCCTTGAGTGGAATATTTTTGATGTGGTAAAGTGTGCATTGAGATTGTGAGTGGTCAATAAGGGATCGATCACTCCTAATAAGAGAAGTGAACATCCTATGTGATCTCATAGATTGATGATTCTGAAAGACTTTGACCAAAATAGGATGATAATTAGAAAGAAGTTTCTTATGTATTATCAATTGAATCTGAAGAAAACATGCGATAGTGCAGTACATGCAATTTTAAAATTTTATGCAGCAGAAATAATAGATTAAATGATTTAATCCTAATCACATGTATAAGATCCTATCTTAGACTACCACATCATGATCTTTGATATGAAAATATGTATTTTAGATCTGAAAATAAAAAATCACATCGATCTCATCAATGCTGAAATTCTAGATCTAACTATTAGATCTATCATAGAAATCAAAATAAGTTAGAGATCGTTACGAAATAAATTTGATCTTGATCTCCTCTGATCTAATGATTGGAGAAGGTGTTTTTTAGATCACTCACAGTCACACAGAGTCATCTAGCCTCTACAGGAAGATCCATGTGAAGACAGATGCAGATCAAGGACTTGGAGGTGCTAGCCTGCAAGTAACTTCGACAGCTGATATGTTCCTCCTTCTTCAAATACCTTAGATACTCCAAAGCAAGAGAAGATCAAGAGGAGGAATAGAGGAGGATGAGAAGAGGCTCTGGAAATAAAAAACACTAAGGGAATGATCATTGGACATCCAAGAGAGAGGACCCCTTTTTATAGACTAGGAATTAGGATTTTCCAAGGAAGGGCACCAAGAGTCAACACCAAAACCTCCTTTTGCCATCCCAAAAAAATTTAAAAAAATTATTAAAATATGGAGAAGGATTCTAGAGTCTCATACACTAAATAATTCTCCAAGACAAATCAGAAAAAAATTAATATGGGGCTTATAACATTCTATATACTAAAAATTTCTTTCCAAGTTTACCTCTTATCTCTAATTCGGATCGCATTCAAATTAGGCAAGAGATAATATTATGACTCATCAGCTATAGCTACCCACCCTTATTGGATCCACTATCATGATGATAAAAATCATAATCCAAATCCAATTAGGCATGGAGAAATTGGCATGGATCTAGGTGTGGTGCAAAAGATCAGGATAGAGTCCTAGTTGACAAGGACTCTTCATTTTCAATTTTGATTCTAATCTAAATCAAATTTGGATTGAACCCACTAATAGAAATAAATATAATCCAATTAAAAACCTAAATATCTTATCAAATTTCTAACCCAATTAAGAATTAGTCGAGTCAAAATCTTGATCAAATCAGGATCAAATTTTTCTTATAATCGGATTCGATCATATCAAACACAATCAAAGTCAAACTGAATCTAATTCAATTAAAATTGATCCAAAGCTCTTTGCTTAATTAAATTGAGTCAATTAGTAATTTAATTACTAATTAATTCTTTAAAAATAGTAGAGTCCCAGTCTCAGTGGGATTCTCCCCCAAAGTCCTAGTCCGAGTAGGACTCTTCACCAGAGTCACAATCCAATTGGACTCTTCAACCATCAGATCTGATCAAATCTTCTAATGCGTGTGACCCCATAGGTTCAAACCTAAGTTGATAGCATAGGAATAACTTTCTATACCAATCGATGTAACCATCTAGCAATGATGACCCGACGACCAGATAGATCGAAGTATTACAAAGCAACCTTCTAGAACCTACTGACATATAGTTATCATATAATTCATTCTTTTGACTCAAATGCTCAAGATGACCTAGGGTTTAACTGTCAATCCTAATTTAGTCGACCACATTGTATCTCAACCTTTCAAATTCATCTTATGGATTACCCTGGTCAAGATTTTACTGAATTGAAATACACTGATGTATTTCTCCTACTAATTTAGAGGGATCAATTCCATCTTGACTCACACACCGACTTGATAAGTACTTGACTGCACCCAGTAGCCTTTTGTCACTATGTTAGAAAGTCAGATGATTCAATACTAAAGTATAGTGAGTTGCTTACAAGTCACCATGGTGGTCTTAGGTCAGAGGAACACTTATACCTATACCCTTCACGAGCTACTCTTAACAGCAGAGTGCTCGACACATGATCACGTTCGATGTGAATGTACTCCTGCATTCCATCTGTATGTCATAACAGTATCTCTATACTTTTTAGTTAAGAGAACAACCAATTCATATGGCACGCAATGATCTATACTAGATAATGCTATCGTCCTATTAATAGCATATCATTTGGTTACAAATATTTTTAAGGACTTAACGATAAATCCTCCTTTGTTGATTAATAATAGTCTTAAGGACTTCATTACAATACAGGAGTTCAAAGATGGACAATTTGTAATAAAAATATCAAATAATTTTTATTAATAAAAATTTATACATAATTTACAAGATGAGCACAATCATCTAATGATTAGCTTTGGGATATATTTTCTAATAGAATCATCACCTTCTGATCGAGATACATTTAGATAAGCAATTGGGCTTGACATGATTTTATGTCCATAGCTCATCTAGGATATTGTTTGACTAAAAGATTGAATTGTATGATAACTTATCATTGAAAGATATTTTGATAATTTTTATTAAATTTCATCTCTTCTGGATAGTCATGACACATTGCTAGACGTCAATCTTAACTTGTGGACTCATTAAAATTAAAAGAGTTTAATTTAAAAATTAATTAGAAAGAGTCATAGTTAATTGGGATACTTGAGCTGATCTAGTCTGATCAGATTAGGATTAAGTCAAAAGTCTGTATCCATTGCTGGCTAGATTTAGAATGCAATGGATCACATATTTTGAGATTTAATCTTGATTTGATTTAATTAAAATTTATTATAAATTCTATGGATTAATTTGATATGCTAGCTTATTGTGTTAATCCAAGTTTTCAATTAGATTAAATTCAAAGTATTTGAGCTAAACTGAATCTGTTGCCTTTGACCTGATTGGATTAGGTCAATTTTAATTGGACTCCTATCTAACTTGGATGAGTTTCAAGTGTGGAAGGTCTCCTCCATGCCACCCTGGTTCCCATGCCAAAATTAATGCCACCCACCCTCTTTTTAGCATTAAAGAAGAGGAAGAGTCCTTCTTTCTTAAGACTCTGATATCTCTTCGATTTTTACTAATTTCTTTTACTGTCACATGCCAGAATTTATTATAAAAATTATGGAGCACAGAAGAGAAAGAGTCCTTCTATGTGAAACCTCTTTTGCACCACTTAATTCATCAAAGAATTTATTTCTCCATGTGAGGAAGTGGAGCAGCAAGAGTTGGTGCCCCTTGGGTCTCCTTGTCACCTTTTCATTTCTTATTTAAATGGGGCACCTCTTATGGGATAAGGGCTGAGAATTGGTGATAAATTGGAGGCTTAGGCATGTGATAAGAGAGAAAAAAAGTCTAAAAGAAATTAAAAGAAAAGACAAAAAAAAAATTGAGTGGAAAAGATAGTAAGAAGAGAGGTGAGAAAAATAGCAAGTGACGTGTGCTTGTCCTAGGGTTTAATTTTTTTATGTGTTAGAGTATAAAATCAAATCCTAGGTTGTGAGACTTCTAGAGAAAATTCTCTTGGCATGGTCCTAATAGAGGAATCAAAGGCTATAGTGTATTGGTGCGATCATTCTTTGAGAAAGAATCCGATAGTATTCTTATGAAGAAAAGGCTGTGACAGTGCACCAGTTGGAAAAGACCTTGACCATCTTCCGTATAGATCACCGTTAGAGAATTTCTACTTTGGAGTCTCATGGAGATCACCTTCTTACCGTACTTCTATTTTTAGCAAGTATAAGTTTCTAACTCTTTGCATGCTTGGATTTTTATTTTGTTCAAAATTTACAAGGTGATTCTAGGGTTTGTGTTTCGGTTCGACAGTTTTAAATATTAAAGCTTTCGATTAGCATGTTAAAATTTTTAAAATTCATATTCTGCTGCATGATTGAAATCCAATATCTGAGGCAAAATCTAATTGCTCAAAGTTGTTTGGAGAAATAATTAGTTATGAACCTACCCATGGATGCACTAGGATTGGTCGAGCCACACTCAGGCCCGAATGTAGTATGTGTGGATTCTAGTACCTGTTAAGGAATTAATGTAATTCTTCGAATTGGAAGTAAAGACTACTAATTCATATAAGATAGTAGGAGAATCTTTAAACTATAGTCCATGTCTTTGGGATTAAAAGTAATTCATATACTAATAAAGGTTTTGATTTTTCTTTCAGCTATGGCCATCATATTATCGCTCCTTTTGCTGTTGGACAGTGACAAGCTTATCGGACCCATCTTTGATAGCTGGTATTGAAAGTTAAAGATCGTGTTGGAGCATGAAAGGATCTTGTACGTGCTTGCGGATCAGGCACCTGAAGAACTTGCTGCCAACGCATCTCGTGCTGTGAGAGACACTTACTTGAAGTGGCTCAGTGACCGCACGATTGTGTGTTGTATTATGAGGACAGCTATGAACGATGAATTTAGTCATAAATTCGAGGATGCACAGCCAAAGGATATGATTCAAATTTTGAATGAGTTTTTTGGCACTCCAGAGGATGTGGAGAGACACAAAACCTCCTGTGCAGTATTCAATGCCCATATGTGAGAGGGGACGTCAGTCATTGATTATGCATTGTACATGATCGAGCAGATTGAGTGCCTAAGCAAACTTGGCTTTCTATTACATAAACAGTTAGGTAAGGATGCTATCCTTAATTTGCTACTGAAGTTCTACCTACCCTTCTTGAGTCATTATATAATGACTAAGCTTGCAGTGAATTATCACGATTTGCTAAGATTACTGCAGATATTCGAGAAGGACCAACAGCTCCAAAAGGAGTCGGTGCATATAGTGGGAGGTTCGTCTGCAGATCATCTATCCTGTAAGAGAGGAAAGAAAAAAAAAGTGTAGAAGAATTATGCCATTGATCAAAAGTCTAAGTAGAACCAAAGGTCGAAAGTCGATGAGAGCCAAGCAGAATGCTTCTTTTACAAGATGCTGAGTCATTGAAAAAGAAATTATCCTGCTTATATAGCTACCTTTGACCCAAACAATGAAGGAACTAGATCTAGGGTTTCAAGGTAAGATCTTGAAACTTTTTTCAGATCAGACAGTGGAAGACTAAAATAAATCAAAATTTATCTTATAAAATTAGAGAATCTCTAGATCTAAGATCCTATTATATGATTATTATATGATATTAAATCAAAAATTAAAATATAAAGAGCAAGAACTACATGTTGATCATATCAACATGTTTCTATACTACATCTAATATATGTAAAATATAATAGATCAGATCTATTACCTTGCAAGTTAGACATTTTAACTTTGCTGATCCAGGCTTGAGGATGATGTTGCAAGCCACACATACGTCCAACCTCTAGGAGTCATCCACACAAGCCCACGAATCACGATCAAAAGTCCTGATCCAGAAAATCAGCACAGTATGCTAGTACTGTGCTGATCCTTCTTCGATGGTCGATCAAATACCTCCTTCTTCTTGATTTGGACTCTTCTAAAGATGAGAAGTAGGAGAAGGAGTTTTAGATATGAGACACTCTTAGAAAACTCACAGATGGAGGAAGGAAAGAGGTAAACATAGCAACCCTAAAAGAAGACCCTCTTCTTCTTCTCTTTGCTCTCACCTAGATACTTAGTTTTGTGTCTATTACATCTCCACGCCCCAACACCCTTTCTCCCTAATTTTCACATGCCACAAAGGCTGTTCAATTCCCTATAATTCACAAAAATATTAAGAAGAAATTCATCTTAAATCATGAGATATGAAGAATCCTTGTCTAGGTCAAATACCTAGTCATCGAAAATCCAAATAGGGCAAGACAAGTGGTGCCCAACTCTTGGGTGCCCCCTCCTTCTTTTTCTGCCATGGATCACCAGCAAAGGATACACAATATATGCCATAAAAGCCATAAAAATCTTAAAAAAAATCTAGATAAAATCAGTTCCATAAGGAAAGAGTTTTGGTTTCCTAAAATTCTATCTCATAGAATTTGAAATCCAAACTAATTTCTACTTTGACTTGGTCCACAACCACATTCCATGTAAGAGAGAAAGAGTGAAAAGATTTGCACATGCGTGAAGGCCTGGGAGAGAAGGTTTTATCGTACAAAATAAGAGAGAGTGGGTATGGGGGGCTAAGGTGGCGCAAGGTGAAATCCTAGTCTTACTAGGATTCAATCTATGACTTGTTCAAATTTGGTTTCTCAAACCAAATCAAATCAAAACCAAATCAATCCAATTAAAATAGATCTTAACCCAATTAAGAATCTAATTTAATCAGATTAAATTAGACTTAAATCTTGTTGGGTATAAAATACCCTCAGCCGAAGTTCTCAGCGGGATTGACCCTTGCAGGTCCCCTCCGACTTTCGACTACTGGTGGACTCCGCCCGGATTCCTACGGGAGTCGGGCTCCGTCCTCGACTCCAGCAGCTGCAGACAGACTTCACCCGGACTTCTATGAGAGCCGGGCTCCATCCATAACTCCAACCGCAAGGAAGACTCCGCCCGGACTCCTACGGGAGCCGGGCCCCGTCCCCCAACTTCAACCGCAAGGAAGACTCCGCCCGGACTCCTACGGGAGCCGGGCTCCGTCACCAACTTCAACTGCTGGTAAGCTCCGTCCGGACTCCTACGGGAGCCAGACTTCGCACCTGACTTTAATTACAGGAAGACTCCGCTCGGACTCCTACGGGAGCCGGGCTCCGTCCATAACTCCAACTACTGGTAAGCTCCACCCGGACTCCTACGGGAGCCGGGCTCCGTCCCCAACTTCAACTGCAAGGAAGACTCCGCTCGGACTCCTACGGGAGTCGGGCTCCGTCACCAACTTCAACTGCTGGTAAGCTCCGTCCGGACTCCTACGGGAGCCGGACTTCGCACCTGATTTTAATTGCAGGAAGACTCCGCCCGGACTCCTACGGGAGCCGGGCTCCATCCACAACTCCAACTGCTGGTAAGCTCCGCTCGGACTCCTACGGGAGCCGGGCTCCATCCCCAACTTCAACCGCAAGGAAGACTCCGCTCGGACTCCTACGGGAGTCGGGCTCCGTCACCAACTTCAACTGCTGGTAAGCTCCGTCCGAACTCCTACGGGAGTCGGACTTCGCACCTGATTTTACTTGCAGGAAGACTCCGCCCGGACTCCTATGGGAGCCGGGCTCCGTCCACAACTCCAACTGCTGGTAAGCTCCTCCCGGACTCCTACGGGAGCCGGGCTCCGTCCCCAACTTCAACCACAAGGAAGACTCTGCCCGGACTCCTACGGGAGCCGGGCTCCGTCACCAACTTCAACTGCTGGTAAGCTCCGTCCGGACTCCTACGGGAGCCAGACTTCACACCTGACTTTAATTGCAGGAAGACTCCGCCTGGACTCCTACGGGAGCCGGGCTCCATCACCAACTTCAACTGCTGGTAAGCTCCGTCCGGACTCCTACAGGAGCCGGACTTCGCACCTGACTTTAATTGCAGGAACACTCCGCCCGGACTCCTACGGGAGCCGGGCTCCGTCCCCAACTCCAACTGCTGGTAAGCTCCGCCCGGACTCCTACGGGAGCCGGGCTCCGTCACCAACTTCAACTGCTGGTAAGCTTCGTTCGACTCCTACGGGAGCCGGACTTCGCACCTGACTTTAATTGCCGGAAGACTCCGCCCGGACTCCTACGGGAGCCAGGCTCAGTCACCAACTTCAACTGCTGGTAAGCTCAGTCCGGACTCCTACGGGAGCCGGACTTCGCACCTGACTTTAATTGCAGGAAGACTCCGCCCGGACTCCTACGGGAGTCAGGCTCCGTCCATAACTCCAACTGCTGGTAAGCTCCGCCCGGACTCCTACGGGAGCTGGGCTCCGTCTCCAACTTCAACTGCTGGTAAGCTCCGTCCGGACTCCTATGGGAGCCGGACTTCGCCCCTGACTTTAATTGCAGGAAGACTCCACCCGGATTCCTACGGGAGCCGGACTCCGTCCTCAACTCCAACGGCTGCAGGCAGACTTCGCCCGGACTCCTACGGGAGCTGGACTCCACCCTCGGCTGTGACTGAAGGAAGACTCCATCCGAGCTCCTGCCAAAGCCAGATTCTGAGCTCCTCTCGGACAGATGGCTAACTACCTCTCTCCACCAGACACTCCAGCCAGACTTCAGCCGGCAGACCTTCACCCCCTGGTGCCCCGCAGTAACAGCCACGATTCTGCTCCATTCCCTGCGGCAGATTCAACGCGGCTCCATCACTCCATGACCCTGCTCCACCTCCTGCGATGGATTCCACGTGGCTCCATCACTCCCTGACAGGCCGTAATAATGGCCATGGTCCTGCTCCACTTCCTGCGACGGATACCGCGCGATTCTTCTATCCTCTGGCAAGTCGCGACAACGGACGCCGCTCCACTCCTCGTGGCAGATTCCACGTGGCACGCCCCGGTAATAGCCACGAGTCCACCCCACTACTCTCCGCAACAAATTTTTCCTGACTATGGTTGGCCCACTGCCAGACGGTTATAGGCATCACCATCAGTTTGTTGCCCCCTCTGCCTATAAAAGGGGTAACCCCAGATACGTTATTCTATAAGCTCTCATTTTTACCTAGAAACTCTGCTAAAATTTCTGTTTGAGCACTCCATTCTTGTTGAGGTAGAGAACTGACTTGAGCATCGGAGGGTCTTGCCGGAGCAACCCCACCTCCGGTTTAGACTTCTTTTGCAGGTCCCGACGGCGACCGCGACTCCAGCTTCTCCGGCGTAAGTGGATTTTTGCACCAATAGGATTGACACTAGAGGAAGGGCTGTGTCTTCGCAGTACCCTTGTTCTTAAAGGGGCGCCCAATGGGACCACCCTCGGGCATCTTTTCCAACGTCCTCTCCTCCCTCCTTTACTTGGTCTTGGCCCGATGCCTCCCCGCAAGGCGTCCACACGATGATCCACGGCCTCCGTGGCTAGATCTCAAGCTCCGACCTCACCTCCAGTTTCTCAGCCTCCTCCGACGACGACGGCGGTCGGCGCGGAGCAATTTGATCTGCTGGCGCAGCAGGTCAGAGGCCTCACTGAGGCCGTACAGGCCATGAGCAGCAGCAGCAGCCGCAAGCATCAGTGCGCCTGAAAAGGGTGTCACCGGAATGCAAGAATCCGACAGTGGGGTGGGCCACTTGGGCCAGCCGCCCCGTCTTTCTCAGGAAGATGAACCCGAGGGTGGAGAGCCCTCAATCGGATCATGACTCTACCCCTGGAAGATCCCTGCCCCCATTCTGCCAGAGGACCCTCGAGACCCGAAGTCGAGAGGATTTTCTGGATCGGAGGCTCCAGAAAATGAATCGGTGAATCGAAGAACTCCGCCACGCTCCCCCCGCTTATGGTGAGGATATTTGCACTGACCCCCCCTTTTTCTCAAATGATCATGCAGGAACCGATCCCGCCAAACTTCAAACTCCCCCAGTTCGAAAGCTACGACGGGACTTCAGACCCGGTCGATCACCTGGAAGCCTTCCGGATGATGATGCTGCTTCATGGCGCACCCGACGCCATCTTATGCCGGGCCTTTCCATCCACCTTGAAGGGAGCGGCGAGAAACTGGTACTCGACACTGAAGCCGGGTACCATCTTTTCTTTTGATCAAATGAGCCACCAATTCATGGCCCATTTTGTCAGAAGCCGGCGCCTCCGGAAGGGCTCGGAGTCCCTCATGAATATCAGGCAGAGGGAGGGGGAGTCCATTCGGACCTACATCAACCACTTCAATGTCGCAGCGCTGGAGGTCCGAAATTTGGACCAATCGGTAGCAATGGTCGCTCTGAAGGGCGGCCTTCAGAAGAATGACCTTTTGTTCTCCCTGGAGAAGAAGTACCCCAGGAATTTTGCTGATTTGTTGGCTCGGGCTGAAGGGTACGCCCGAGCGGAAGAAGCCTTCAAAATGAAGGATGAGGAGACCGCGAGAGAGCGGCAGGCGGGAGACTCGAGCAAGCCCGCAGTCAAAAAAAGGTCGAGAGAAGCTTGGCCGTGTTCTCGATCCCCTCCTGGGCACAAGCGTGCCCATACTCCACCCCGGGTACGTAGGCAGAGAAGTCCGGATCGCAGGGTTTGGTGGGATTCTCCATCGGGAAGATTTCGCAACTACGTCCCCCTCAATGCCTCAAAGACCCAGGTACTGATGGAGGTCAGGGAGCAGCTCCCTAGGCCAGAGAGGATGCACACACACCCCAGGAAGTGCAACCCCAACAAGTTCTGTCTCTACCACCGCGACCACGGCCATGACACGGAGGAATGCATCCAGCTTCGAGATGAGATCGAGGAGCTCATGCGGCGAGGTCGACTTGACAGGTTCATCCGACGTCGGCCTGAGGGTAGAGAAGATCGGCCAAGGGCCCTGCCGCAATCTGAACCGCCAAGGAGGGAGGAGCAGCCCGGAGATCGGCCTCCAATTGGGACCATCGACTCCATCACCGGAGGGCCTCAAGGAGGAGCAGACCTTCCACGACCATGAAACTCGGGAAACCTGTAAATGTATTGCTTACGACCTTGCCCTGAATCTAAATTCCTTTCGACTTTGCATGTTCCTCCCATTTGGCATGGATTTGTTACGACTGGGGATAACCCCTTCAAATAATTAAAACAAGATTATGTTAGGAACGGGAGGAGAACCTCATCCTAACATAAATAAAATGAAAGTCCGATTATCTTGAGATCGGATTGGGGGAGAGGCCTTACAACACCCGAATGCGCCCCTACAGCCATGTCAAGAACAGGAGGAGAACCTCATTCTGGCATGAGCAAGGTCGAAGGCCCGGTTCTTTTAGACCGGATGGAGGGAGAGGCCTTACAATGCCCTAATGCGCCCCCACAGCCATGTCAGGAACAGGAGGAGAACCTCATCCTGGCATGAGCAAAGTCAAAGGCCTGATTCTTTTAGACCGGATGGGGGAAGAGGCCTTACAACGCCCGAATGCGCCCCCACAGCCATGTTAGGAATAGGAGGAGAACCCCGTCCTGACATGAGCAAAGTCAAAGGCCCGGTTCTTTTAGACCGGATGGAGGGAGAGGCCTTACAACACCCTAATGCGCCCCCACAGCCATGTCAGGAACAGGAGGAGAACCTTGTCCTGACATGAGCAAAGTCAAAGGCCCGATTCTTTTAGACCGGATGGGGGGAGAGGCCTTACAACGTCCTAATGCCCCCACAGCCATGTCAGGAATAGGAGGAGAACCTCGTCCTGACATGAGCAAAGTCGAAGGCCCGGCTCTGTTAGATCGGATGGGGGGAGAGACCCTTGCGATGGCCCTTATGTGCCCTCACGGCCCCGTTGGGAACAGGAGGAGAACCTCATCCTAACCTGAGCTGAAATCGACTACGTCAGGAACGGAAGGAGAACCTCGTCCTGACGGTGACGAAACCCGACCACCCAACAAGATCGGATGAAGGGGAAAGGCCCCTCAGCAGCACCTTCAAACTTCTATGCAACCCCGCAAAAAGAAAGGGGAGGGCCCTCACTCCAAAAAGAGGAGGAAAATTAAAAAGGAAAAGTGACGAACTACGTCGAAAATAGATGAAGGACAAACCACACCAAAGACCTAAGGAACCTCATCTCAACAAAGACGAAAAGTTCCTACCAAACACCCCCGGCCTCTAAGAAGGCTCTCGACACAGGTCAAGAAAACAGCAACACCTCCGAGGTAACACAAAGTTCGGACCACCAAGCTCGAGCCTACGGCCATGAATGACGAGGAAAGCAAACTAGCGTATCGATGACTGGGCACCTCCAAACGACGTCAACGTCGGACAAGTCGAACGACAAGAGAAGTTCGGCGGATGACAATTTAATACAATATGCGGATGAGGTAACACAAAATCTCCTTTTCATTCTATTTGCAAAATATACATCATGAAGCCCAGAAGGCCAAAGGAGGAAAAGCAAAACGACAAAAGAGAGACAAAACAACAAAAGGAAAAATGTATACATGAAAAGATAAAAGGCCAAGAAGAGCCCTAGAGAAGCTCTGCTCCTTCCGACCTAGAATTATCTACTCCACCCCTTATCCAGGACTACCTCAGATTCTCAACTTCTTCTTCTAGCTCTCTCTTTTTCAGCAGTGCATCCTGGAGCGCCTGACGAAGTTGCTAGCTTTCGGTCTCCATCTCTCGACGCCTCTTTCTCAGGACCTCAGATTCTGCCTCCGCATCCGTGACGGCCTGCTGCTCGTATGTCAGTTGGATCTTCGATTACTGTAGTTCAGCCGTCCTTTCCCCGAGGGCGACAGAAAGCCCTTCGATGGTTCCTCTTAGGAACTGGAGTTCATTAGAATCCCGAGCAGAAGTAAGCTGAGCCCTGTCAGCCAGCTGCCTCTGAAGACGGGCGACTTCATCGGCCGCCACCCTGTCTCCCTTTATATTCATCCACCTGCCTGCGCCAACCGGCCTGATGCACGTCGTAGCTCACCTCGACATCCTGAAGCTGCTGCTGAAGGTCGGAGACCTTCTTCGACCACTCCCGATTGCCGTCAGCCTGAGCCAAGAGCCGGGACGAACTCCCTTCCAGTTGGCCAATCCTCTCCTGCGTAGCTGACAGTTCCACCCTGAGAGAGCTGATCTTGGCAGCTTGAGCCCAAATTCGATCGCTGGCACTCTTCCTGTGTTCCTCAAGCTCCTTCACGAAGTCCGCCTTCCTCCGGTTATACTCCATGATCCCCTTCACGTGGAGATTCTGAAAGTGGGTGGCCTCCGAGGTGGCTTCAGAGTAACCCTCCCTTAACCTACGAAGCTCGCCTCCCATCTTCTTTGACCTTTTCGTCGCATGAAGAACCTCCTTCTTCAGCCGCTGGATCGTGGACTTCAGCGGGATCCCCTGGGGAAGGGGAAGTGTGTTGGCAGGACACTGCCATCAAGAGACAGAAGCGTCAAGGCGCGTCTCATTGCAGAAAGAAAAATAAAAAGGGGGGAAGGGGGAGAAGAGAAGCCATCCACGGTGAGAAATTCAACTTTATTGATTGAATAATTCTTAAAGACAAAAAGAAAAAAAAATTGTAGTAAAAGAAAGCTACAAGGTCGGAGGTCTCAGACCTCAGAGGCAGGAGTTGGGGAGCTCGGTGTCCCTGGAAGGGGGGCTGCGACAGCAGTAGCGGCAGGAGAAGGCCCGACCTCATCTTCAGACTCCTCGCCCAAGAAGCTGAGGTCAAGCTCGAGAAATTTTTGGGCCACCTTCTCCTGGCAGAGCTCGAACCCCTTGATGAAGGCTTCCTGGCCAAGCCAGACGTTCAGGTCTTTTATCTCCGCGGAGGCCTTGAACTCCTCTACTGTAAGACCCCTGGCCTCTGAGACCAAGACTGAAATCTGCTCCATCAAATTGGCGACCCCGGCCTCCACCGTTCTCACCGTCTCCTCCAAGGTCTGTTTCTCCTCCTCTCGGGCCTGCTTCTCTTTCTCCAGGGCCTCTTGGAGGGCAACTACTTCAGCGGCCTTTTCCTTGAGGTGGGCAACTTCGGCCCGACGATGCTCCTCCGCCTGGATGGCATCCCTCCTCGCCCGATTCATCGCCTCGATGTTGGCGAGGAGTTGGTGCCCAATCTGTAAGGGCGGCTAGGGGATCAGAACAGGGGTCGAAAAACCAATTAAACGAAGATTTGTTTACCTCGAGAAAGGACCCCAGGGAGTCTCAAACCCATTGCTCGGGATCGGTGCGATCGATCCCCTCGACTACCTCAGGCAGAATGCAGCCGTCGATCAACCGCTTGATCAGATCCCTGTCATTGAAGGGGTTCTCCGGCTCTTCTTCGGAGCCGAGGGACTCATCAGCGATGGTCCGACGGCCACTCACCCTATGGGCCACCGACTTCCTTCTCCTTCCCCTCTCGACTACGGGCGCCTCCGTGGAGCGGACCCCCGAAACGGGGGTCCCAGTCGGCGGACTCCTTGAAGAGGCCCGGGGGGCCGTTGGTTCAGCGTCCGAAGGAACGTCGATCGCTGGAGCCGCCTGGACAGGCACAGCCAAGCTCATCTCCTCCGCCCTGGCCCTCTTTGCTGATCCGGAGGCCACGGCACCCTTTCTTTTGTGGGCCTTGAGGCCCCTGGCAAGCATCCGTACTGCTTCGACGTCCATTCCTTAAAAAAAAAAAATCAATCAATTAAAAATTAGAAGTCAATAATGGGGTGAAAAAGGAAGGAGTAGCATGCAAAAAAAAAAAAAAAGAGAGAGAGAAAAGGAAAAAGAAAGAGGAGAAAAAAGAGAAAAGAGAGGAAAAAGTAAGAAAAAGAAGAAGGACGGAAGAAGAGAAGAGAAAGGAAAAGATGGAGTACTCGCAGAATCCTGGGGGCTCAGGCCGATGTTGAACAAAAATTGCTCCCTCAGAAGGTTGGGAAGGGAAGGTGCGGAGTAGTCAAGAAGCTTTCGGGCAGCCTGGAGGTCGTCCTCCCCCAGGTTAGGGGCCCGGCGGACAGAATCCCTCAGAGAGCCCCAAGGGGGCAGGCCCAGCCTCAGGGTCGGGCAGTGGACGAAGAGGTATTTCTCCTTCCAGTTGTGGATTGAAGAGGGGGCACCTTTCAGCAACCCCTTCTTGCCGAACTGAGGGGAGAAATACCACCAGTCCTTCATCGAAGGATGATGCTTGAAGGTATAGAAATGCCTAAACAGAGAGAGGGACGGCTGGACCTCGACTACGTGACAAAGGGAGAGAAATCCTATCAAAAACCTAAAATAATTCGGAGCAACTGAAGCCAAAGAGATATCTAAGAAGCGGAAGAGGGCGACAACAAAGGGCGGAAGCGGAAGATGGAGCCCGGCATGGAACGCCTCCTGATACAAGCAAAAACGATCGGGTGGGGGAGTGCTAGCCCGGTCGGAGGGGCCAGGCAGCTCCAGGTCATACTCTGGAGGAACTCCATACTGAACCCTTATCAGAAGGAGTTCATCCGGAGTCAGGGAGCATGGAATGGCGCCCGACGCAAAAATCGAGCGAAGCCCAGCCCTAGATGTGGGTTCATCTACAGAACGAGGAACCTGGGGGGTTGAGGCGGAAGAACTCCCAGAACCGCTGGAAGCGGAAGAGCCAGAAGATATTTCAATTAACTTCGAATGAAGACTCTAAAGATCTTGAAGAAAACAGACAGGACAAAGGATGAGAGGTCACAGGAGACCAACTCAGAGGAAGGCGACAGAAGAAAATGGCGAAGAAAAGGCCCCTAAGCGGCAGAGAGAAGAGCGAAGATTCTGGGACTAACCTAGATCGCTCTGAAGGATGCGGAGGGGTGAGGACAGGGACGACTCGAAGGATGCCTATGGCCCAAGAAGACGCCAAGAGAATTGGGACTCTCGAAGCAAGGGCGGATACCGATAGAACTCTCGAGCAGAATGGGGCCCCTAAAGGCGGAGGGACGGGTTTAAATAGACCCTGGGATCCGATGCCATAATGATCGCGAATCCCCCCAGACCGGCCCGTGCTCGACACGTGTCCCACTCGCCATGGCAGGCGGCTAAAAGTGGCTGACGGCTGACAGAGCCATTACTGTGCCGTACCTGGGCCAGCGTACCAATGGGAATTTTGAAGGATCCCTTCGTATCGTCTCGATTCAAAAAGACTCCAGCACGCGCGCATTTAATGCCAAAATATCTGGGGGCGGTCGTGCGTAGGATTCGAGGGGACAACTTCGGCTATGCCAATCTCTCTGTACTTCCTTCATTCAAAATTCGAACTCGGAAGTAGGGAGACTGGTGTTGGGTATAAAATACCCTCAGCCGAAGTTCTCAGCGGGATTGACCCTTGCAGGTCCCCTCTGACTTTCGACTACTGGTGGACTCCGCCCGGATTCCTACGGGAGCCGGGCTCCATCCTCGACTCCAGCAGCTGCAGACAGACTTCGCCCGGACTCCTACGGGAGTCGGGCTCCGTCCACAACTCCAACCGCAAGGAAGACTCTGCCCGGACTCCTACGGGGGCCGGGCTCCATCCCCCAACTTCAACCGCAAGGAAGACTCCGCCCGGACTCCTACAGGAGCCGGGCTCCGTCACCAACTTCAACTGCTGGTAAGCTCCGTCCAGACTCCTACGGGAGCCGAACTTCGCACCTGACTTTAATTGCAGGAAGACTCCGCCCGGACTCCTACGGGAGCCAGCTCCGTCCACAACTCCAACTGCTGGTAAGCTCCACCCAGACTCCTACGGGAGCCGGGCTCTGTCCCCAACTTCAACCGCAAGGAAGACTCCGCCCGGACTCCTACGGGAGCCGGGCTCCGTCACCAACTTCAACTGCTGGTAAGCTCCGTCCGGACTCCTACGGGAGCCGGACTTCGCACCTGACTTTAATTGCAAGAAGACTCCGCCCGGACTCCTACGGGAGCCGGGCTCCGTCCATAACTCCAACTGCTGGTAAGCTCCGCCCGGACTCCTACGGGAGTCGGGCTCCGTCCCCAACTTCAACCGTAAGGAAGACTCCACCCGGACTCCTACGGGAGCCGGGCTCCATCACCAACTTCAACTGCTGGTAAGCTCGTCCGGACTTCTACGGGAGCCGGACTTCACACCTGACTTTAATTGCAGGAAGACTCCGCCCGGACTCCTACGGGAGCCGGGCTCCGTCACCAACTTCAACTGCTGGTAAGCTCCGTCCGGACTCCTACGGGAGCCAGACTTCGCACCCTACTTTAATTGCAGGAAGACTCCGCCCGGACTCCTACGGGAGCCGGGCTCCGTCCACAACTCCAACTGCTGGTAAGCTCCGCCCGGACTCCTACGGGAGCCGGGCTCCGTCACCAACTTCAACTGCTGGTAAGCTCCGTCCGGACTCCTACGGGAGTCGGACTTCGCACTTGACTTTAATTGCAGGAAGACTCCGTCCGGACTCCTACGGGAGTCGGGCTCCGTCACCAACTTCAACTGCTGGTAAGCTCTGTTCGGACTCCTAGGGGAGCCGGACTTCACACCTGACTTTAATTGCAGGAAGACTCCGCCCGGACTCCTACGGGAGCCGGGCTCCGTCCACAACTCCAACTGCTGGTAAGCTCCGCCCGGACTCCTACGGGAGCCGGGCTCCATCCCCAACTTCAACTGCTGGTAAGCTCCGTCCGGACTCCTACGGGAGCCAGACTTCGCCCCTGACTTTAATTGCAGGAAGACTCCACCCGGATTCCTACGGGAGCCGGGCTCCGTCCTCAACTCCAATGGCTGCAGGCAGACTTCGCCCGGACTCCTACGGGAGTCGGACTCCACCCCCGACTGTGACTGAAGGAAGACTCCATCCGAGCTCCTGCCAAATCCAGATTTCGAGCTCCTCTCGGATAGATGGCTAACTACCTCTCTCTGCCAGACACTCCAGCCGGACTTCAGCCGGCAGACCTTCACCCCCTGGCGCACCGCAGTAACAGCCACGATTCTGCTCCATTCCCTGCGGCAGATTCCACGTGGCTCCATCACTCCACGACCCTGCTCCACCTCCTGCGACGGATTCCACACGGCTCCGTCACTCCCTGGCAGGCCGTAATAATGGCCACGGTCCTGCTCCACTTCCTGCGATGGATACCGCGCGATTCTTCTATCCTCTGGCAAGTCGCGACAACGGACACCGCTCCGCTCCTTGTGGCAGACTCCATGTGGCACACCCCGGTAATAGCCATGGGTCCACCCCACTACTCTCCGCAACAAACTTTTTCTGACTATGGGCGGCCCACTGCCAGACGGTTACAGGCATCACCATCACTTTGTTGCCCCCTACGCCTATAAAAGGGGGAACCCCAGATACGTTATTCTATAAGCTCTCATTTTTACCTAGAAACTCTGCTAAAATTTTCGTTCGAGCACTCCATTCTTGTTGAGGCAGAGAACTGACTTGAGCATCGGATGGTCTTGCTGGAGCAACCCCACCTCCGGTTTAGACTTCTTTTGCAGGTCCCGACGGCGACCACGACTCCAGCTTCTCCGGCGTAAGCGGATTTTTGCATCAACAAATCTAATTTAATTTTTTAATCGAATTAGAAATTAGGTTGATCCAAGTCCTAATTGAACTAGGACTAGTTTTTTCTTGCACTTGGCTTATCCAATAAAGTAATTGGACTTGATCCAATCAAGTCCAAGCTAAATTTAATTAAATTATATTTAATTAAACTTAATCTCAACCCATTGACTTAATCAAATTAAGTCAATGAGCAATCAAATTACTAATCGATCCTCCTGCAACACTTGCATTAGGTTAAATGTCAATCGTATTGATCGTTTAATCCTAGAATGATTCTTAATCGTTGATCAACCATCCGATCAGATTTTGAACTCTAATATGTGTGACTTCATAGGCCCGAACTTAAGTCGGTAGTATAGAAATTTTTTTTTGTACCAATCGAAGTGACCATCTAGCAATGATACTCGACGGTCGGATAGGTCGAATGTGTAGAACAACATCCTTAGAACCCATGCGGATATAGTTTCCATATAATTCATCCCCTTGATCAAAATGCTCATAGGATACCTCAGAGTTCAACTGTTAACTCTGATCAGGTTGTCCACATTGTATTTCAAAATATCAAATCCATCTGATGGATGGCCAAGGTTTTGCTAAATTGAAATACAGTGACTCATTCTTCTCCAACTCTTGGAGTGGTCAATCCCATCTTGATCATACTCTAACTTTGCAAGTACTTGACTGTGCCCAGAAGCCTTTTGTCACTGAATTAGAAATTCAGTTAGTCCAATACCAAAGCACAGTGAGTTGCTTGCAAGTCACTAAGGTGATCTCAGGTCTAAGGGACACTTATACCTATATCCCATCAGAGACATTCTCGACAGCAGAATGCTCTAGAGTTGGTCACATTCAATGACGATGTACCCTTACATCTCATCTGTATGTCATACCTATGTCTCTACACTTCTTGGTTAAGAGGACAACCAACCCATATGGCCTACAGTGACCTATGCTCGATAGAAGCTGTCGTCCTTATTAACAGACCATCATTTGGTCGTGAACAGTTTTAAGGACTAATCGATAAATCCTCTCTTTATCAAATCTAAATAGTCCTAAGGACTTCATCACAACAATGGAGTTCATTAGAAGATGAAAATTTATGATGAAAATACCAAAAATATATTTTATTTATTAACAAATCAATTACAATACAAGGTTGTTCAACCGTCAACAGAGTGACGATTGGCTTTTGAAATATATTTTCCAACAACTCTCACTTGTCCTAAAGCCACTCGACACAGTATCTAATACCTGGTTGTCGAACTCCTTTATCACCAGGGCTTTAGTGAAGGGATCAGTCAGGTTCTCCTTTTCATCAATCTTCTGAAGGTCGATGTCACCTCGATCCATGATCTTTCTGTTGGGAATAGTATCCCAAAGCCAATCGTCAGCCTGTTGATGGTTGTGCTCCTTTTTATATTAGTATATGAATTATAAATAAATAAAAATTATTTTGGTATTTTTTATCACAAAATATTTCATCTTCTAATGAACTCCTGTGTTGTGGTGAAGTCCTTAGGACTATTTAGACTCGACAAAGGAGGATTTATCGTTTAGTCCTTAAACCTGTTCACAATCAAATGATACGTTGTTACCAAGGACGACAATGTTTATCAAGCATAGGTCGTTGTGTGCCATATGGGTTAGTTGTCCTTTTAACCAAAGAGTGTGGAGACACTGGTATGGCATACAGGTGAGATGTAAGGGTACATCTGCACTGAACGTGACCAACTCCAGAGCATTTTCTACTGTCAAGATTTGTTTCGATGGGATATGGGTATAACTGTCCCTCCAACCCGAGATCACCACAGTGACTTGCAAGTAACTCACTGCACTTAGGCACTGGACTACTTGAAATTCTAATTCAGTGATGGAAGGCTGCTGGGTGTAATCAAGTACTTGACTTGTCGGTGCGTGTGTCAAGATGGGATTGACCACTCCAGTTCAGGAGCTATGTACAGTCGTATTTCAATTTAGCAAAACCTTGGCCAGGGTAGTCCTAGTGAGGAGTCACAGGACTACTTGAGTTGAGCACGATTCGGATGATCTGATCAGAGTTGACAGTTTAACCCTGAGTCATCCTAAACACAGGGGTCAAAAGGGATGAATTATATAGTAACCATATTCATATAGGTTCTGAGTGTTGCGATTATGACTATTCGACCTATCCGAATATCGAATACCATTGCTAGATGGTCACTTCGATTAGTACGGGAATTGGTTCCTGTGCTACCGGCTTAGGTTCGAACCTACGGGGTCACACACATTAGAGGTTCCTATCTGATCTAATGGCTGATGAAAAATCCTAATGCTCATGGACTTTGAGTCCTACATGTCTGGAACTCTATGATCAAGAATCAAGATTCTCTAATCATGAGTTCCACACATTTTGGGTACCGAGGTCAAGAGTCCCACTGGTTTGGGACTTTTTGATCAGGGTTTCATATCGATGGATTCTGATGCCCGATTGCCCATCGAATTTGGACTCAATATTTATGAGAGATTTAATTAGTGATTTGATCACTAATTAACTCAATTTGATTGAGTAATTATTTTTGGATCAAGTCCAATTGAATTGGATTCAGTTGGGTTTGACCTGATTAGGTTAAGTATTGACCTAATTGCTAAGGTGGTTTGGTCCCTGATCTGATCAGGGGTTGGGCTTAGTCAATTTTTGATTTGATTAGAGTTTTATTGAGCCTAATTAAGCCTAATTAAGTTAGGTTTAACTTAGTCTAATTGTGCCTAACCTATTTTGATTAGGTTGGCTCAATTAGGTTCAAACCACCTTGACTAATCTCCCTGTGCCACCTCACTTCACATGCGCCCATTTGAATTCACGAGAAACAACTTCTCATGAAATTTCTCCCACACAGAAGCCATCCCACGCCCCTTATTTGTGCATAATTTTGAATGGATAAGAATGAGATTGGTTGGCCATTCAAATTCAAAAGATGTTTGAATTTGAATAGATAACAAATCTCTGTGCCCACCCTTTATTTTGTGCGCCCCTTCTTCCACACGAGAAAAAGTTTCTCGTGTAAAGTCTCCATGCACAAATATGCTCATGCCCCTCTCTTCTCATGCATAGAGTGGATAAGAATGAGTTGGTTGGCATTTGAATTCAAATTCGATTTGAATTCAAATGAGCAACCACTTATCTTTATCCTCTCACGTAGAGAAAACGCTGCAAAGCTGCGGTCTTGCATCGTTTTAAAAAGGAGATAAGATAGGGCATGTGCATATCACATCTGTGAGAGTAGGGTGGCATGAGAATGCTTTTCTGCATGAGAAAAGAAAAGAAAAGAAGAGAAAAGAAGAGAAAAGTGGGCGTAGGTTTTTCTTGTATACCCTAGGGTTTCTACCTAGGGTTCGAAAAGTGAGAAAGTGAGCTACGAGTGTCGTGAGCCCACCAGATTTCAGAAAGAGCTTCATCTACCTCTCAAGTGCATCTGCTGATGATTTGGAGCATCTGAAGAGTCGACAGATCAAGATCGAAGGAGTTCGATCAACATCAGCCATCAAAAAGGTTCTGCGATGAACTAGCATTCGTGAGGAGCCGATCAGATCGGAAGCTTCGTGTGGACGATCCGCAGAGGCCAGACACACTGTATAGCTATATTGCGATGGTCAAATCCTTTCGACGGTGATCAGATTACGACGATCGACTATCCGCAGAAAGGTAATGTGTTCTGAACATATAACAGTAAAATATTTACTGTAGAAGTTTGAATTTCAAATTTCAATGCATGCTATACATATATCATATTTAGATCCTTGTGTAGGATTTGTATATGTTAATTAATTAGATAAATTAATAATTTTTATTGTAAAATAGTAATTTTGAAAAAATTTTAAAATTATCGTTTTACCCGTGCACTAAAATTTTGCTTCAAATGGTATCAGAGCGGGTTCTAAAATATGATATACATTTGCATACGTAGATTAAGTTGTAATCTAAAAGTTTAAATTTGAAATTTAAAATTTAAAATTTAAAATTTGAATTTTGAAATTTGTTTCAAAATTCAAAATTCAAAAATTTGAAATTCAAAATTTAAAATTTGAATTTTGAAATTCAAAATTAAAAAATTTAAAATTTAAAATTTAAAATTTGAAATTTAAAATTTATTTAAAATTTCAAATTTGAAATTCAAAATTTGAAATTCAAAAATTTAAAATTTGAAATTTGAAATTTGTTTGAAATTCAAAATTTAAAATTTAAAATTTGAAATTTAAAATTTAAATTTTGAAATTGGTATATTTAGATATACTTGATCCAAGTAGTAAGTAGTCTAATTGGGTTGGTTGCCATGGTCGTCCAGTCATAGGAGAAAAGTAGGGTTTAAAGGCCCTCTCTTCCCATTCGATGGGGTTCTCCTACGATGGTAGGGGTGCCGCTGGAATTATATCCCATGCAGACGAAGCAGCGAAAGGATTTAATTGTAAAGGTTTAATGATAAAATTTATCATGAATGTGCTAGATTAGATCTAAAGGAATATTCATGATTTATTTTGATTGAGTTATTTTCTGTTATGTAATTAGCAATAGGATTGCTGTTTATGAAATATGCTGATCCGTTTGTGAAATGAGTCAACACATTTGGTGAACAAAAAATAAAATCTTTCAAATTTAAAAATTATTTTTGAAATACCAAACCTTGACCCATCAGTCCAAATACTTAATTAAAATAATTAAGTGTTGTCTAGTTGGTCTAGAATTGTGAATTAAGACCTAAGGTAATTGCATAAACTTGTGGGTCAATGGGTTAGATGGATTAGGTCCATAATTGAGTTAGACCAAGGTTAGCTTAAAGAAATGAACTAAATTAGAGTAATTGATCAAATCTAATCAAAAGTTGAATTAGATTAGGTCAAGGATACTCTAGACTCAACTCCAATAGTTGTAGTTGAATAGGTCCATGTCTTTAACTAGACGAAGATGGACTTAATTCATGGCTACGCGGTGGAACCCTATTTACTAAGTTGATCAAATTAAAACTAATGAACCGATTGGTGTCTAAGATAAGTTTGGCAGTCTGACCAGTGGTTTTTAGGTGGGAGCTACTCGCATTGATTCGATCTCTGTCGAGTTAATGGCTTATCCTCACCACTGATCTCACTTACCTGGCCAACCTGGTGAGTTAGATTTTGATTAGATCACTTGATGATTAGGGCTCACCCATGTCATTAGGTAAATCAGTGTGACTGATTTAGGTGCTCCTAATGCCGGCTTTAATTAAATTCTTTTTAATCTAACTTGGTGAAGTCAGTGGAAAGATTGAAATTGGCTGGTTAATTTCTTCTCTCCTATCCTTTAATAAAAATTCTCAAAAATTATTAGGTCCCTAAAATGATTAAGTTATAATGATAACTAAGTCATAGCCTCCCATTAAGTGAGTGATAATGAGTCCATTAGTTTAATAATCACTGGAGGCTCAAAGACCTGGTGCTTATTAACTAATGGAATTATCATTCATAGTATGATAATTTGGTTGAGTCTTTCTGATGGTGGTCAGGTTGGCCGGCCAAAGTCGGACCTGATCATTTATTGATCCGATTCACCAAATCAAATCATGTTAATGGTTGGACCTAACCAGATCCTTTCAATGGAGGCCAAAGCCTACTGATTAGGTTCTGGGGCAAAATTAAATACTAGAAGTTGTTTAGAGAAATAACTGGTTATGAACCTATCCATAGATGCGCATGGGTTGACCAACCAAAGTTGGGCTCGTGTGTAGTCTGTGTGGATTCTTGTACCCACTAAGAAATTAAAGTAATTCCTCGAATTGGAAGTTGAGGCTACTAGCTCGTAAAAATACTAGGAGAAACTTTAGACTAAAGTCCAAGTCTTTAGTATTAATAATTTATATACTAATAAAGGTCTGGTTTTCTTTTATGCAGCTATGGCCACTACCCTATTGCTTCGGTCATTATTAGATAATGATAAGCTCATGGGACCTAATTTTGACAGTTGGTATCGAAAATTGAAAATAGTCTTTGAGCATGAGCGGATCCTTTATGTAGTAACGGATCTGACACCTGAGGAGCCAGTTCTGAATGCTAGAGGGATGATCCGAGACACTTACTAGAAGTGGCTCAACGACTGCACCACCGTTCGATGCATAATGCTGGCAGCAATGAATGATGAGTTCAGTCGTAGGTTCGAGAATGCCCAACCGCAGGAGATGCTTCAAATGTTGAACGACTCTTTTGGCATGCCTGACGACGTTGAAAGGCACAAAACTAGTTGTGCCATTTTCAATGCTCGGATGAGGGATGGAGCCTCAGTCACCGATGATGCATTGTATATGATCGAAATGATTGAGCGCCTAAGTAAACTGGGCTTTCCCTTGCATGAGCAGCTCGATAAGGATGCGATCTTTAATTCTTTGCCCAAGTCCTTCCTCCCCTTTCTTACTCATTTTCGGATGACAAAGCCTGCAGTAAACTACCACGGCTTGTTGGGGTTGCTGCAGAACTTTGAAAAGGATCACTAGCTCCATAAAGAGTCGGTGAATATTGTGGGAGGCTCTTCTTCTGGTCGTCGACCCTTTAAGAAAGAGATGAAGAACAAGAAGAGAAATAAGAAGGTGCCGCCGCAAGCTGGGATGACAACACAGGGTCAGACCAAGAAGCGCAAGCCCGACTAGAGCCAGACGGAGTGCTTCTTTTGCAAGAAGCAGGGGCACTGAAAGAGGAATTGTCCTCTATACATTGCCTCCCTGGATCCGAACAGGTTGAAGAAGTAGCAAGGTAATTATATGATAACACCTTGCAATTTTTTCATTTGTGATACTACTGCCTGGGTATTGGATATCGAAAGCCCTTATCATATCTGTAATTCGATGCAGGGTCTGCAGGTCAGTAGGAGATTTGATGAAGGTGAGAGGTTCCTGAACGTTGGAGATGGAAGCAAAGTTTCAGTTCTAGCTTTAGGAATCATGAACCTTGTAATCAATTCTCATAATATAATTCTGAGTGAATGTCACTATTGTCCAAGCTTTTTATTAAATATTATTTTTGTAGGCCGTTTGGCCTTGTACAGTTATGAATTTTTAAAAAAAAGAAACGTTTGCAATATCATTTTGAATGGTGTTACAATATTTATTGGATAATTAAATAATAGAATTTACTTACTATCACAGCCTGTTAATGTGGTTCAAACCTCCGGTAAACATTCTAGAATGGATAATGTGTCAGAAGTCTACTTTTGGCACTGTAGGCTAGGTCATATCAATAAGAATAGGATAAACAGGTTGGCTCAAGAAGAAATTCTTGAAGTTGGTGATTGTGAATCACTTCCAACCTGTAAGTCCTGTCTTCTTGGAAAGATGACCAAGTCACCTTTTACTGAAAAAGGTGAGCGAGCCAGTGAACTCTTGGGTCCGGTACATTCTGATGTATGTGGACCCATAAGCTCAAGTGCAAGAGGTGGATATTTCTACTTCATAACCTTCACAGATGACCTATCGAGGTATGGGTATGTCTACTTAATGAAGCATAAGTCGGAGTCGTTTGAAATGTTCAAACTATTTCAAAATGTGGTAGAAAAATAAACTGAGAAGTGTATTAAAACTCTTCGATCTGATCGAGGAGATGAATATCTTTCTAATGAGTTTCTGACATATCTTGGAGAGAATGGGATTCTCTCTCAGTGGACACCTCCTAGAACACCACAGCATAATGGTGTGTCTGAAAGGAGAAATCGGACCTTGTTGGACATGGTTCGATCCATGATGGGGTTTGCTGGTCTGCCAATCTTCCTCTGGGGATATGCGCTCGAATCGGCTCGTTACCTTCTAAATAGGGTTTCAAGTAAGTCTGTAACCAAAATGCCATATGAGATATGGATAGGATGTAAGCCAGTACTCTCGCACCTTTGGGTTTGGAGGTGTCCGACTATGTTAAACGTTTAATTACGAACAAGCTGGGACCTAGGTCTGACAAGTGTTATTTCATAAGGTACCCAAAAGAGACCAAAGTGTATTATTTCTACCTAGCTGATGAGCAAAAGGTGTTTGTCAGCCTTGAGGCAATCTTTTTGGAAAAGAAGTTCCTTGGTGAAGGGACTGTTGCCTCTAAGGTCAAACTTGAGAAAGTTCGGTAGGTGAAAAAATCGACATAAGTAGCTGAACCTGAACCAGATTTGGTTAGATCAAATCCGGAGCCCATTGTTCTTGCACCCTTAAGGCAGTCTGGTAGAGTACCATGTCAATCGGACAGATACTATGATTTTTTGATCCGAAACGGCGATCCTGTCGAACTTGATGAAAACGATGAGGATCCAATCACCTACATGGATGCAATGCAGAGACCTAACTCTGAGAAATGGCTAGAGGCCATGAAATCCGAAATGGAGTCCATGAAGGTCAACGATGTGTGGACATTGGTTGACCCACCCGAAGGGGTAAAACTCATAGGGTGTAAGTTGATCTTCAAGAGGAAGAGAGGCACAGATGGAAAGGTGGAGACCTATAAAGCCCGTCTGATTGCCAAGGGATATCGTCAACGTTATGGTATAGACTATGATGAGATATTTTCTCCTGTGGCAATGCTCAAATCCATTCGGATTATGCTTGCAATAGCTGCCCATCTGGACTATGAAATCTGGCAGATGGATGTGAAAACAGCTTTCCTAAATGGAGAGCTGGATGAAAAGGTGTATATGATACAACCTGAAGGGTTCACATCCACAGATGAGTCTAAGGTTTGCAAGCTATAAAGGTCCATTTATGGACTTAAGCAAGCATCCCGGAGTTGGAACATACGTTTTGATAGGACGATCAAAATGTATGGCTTCATTAAGAACGGAGAAGAGCCCTGCATTTATAAGTGGGCTAATGATCCAGTAGTGGTATTTCTTGTATTGTATGTGGATGATATTCTCTTAATCGGAAATGATATCCCTGTATTACAAGGAATGAAGATTTGGCTGTTGTCACAGTTCTCCATGAAGGATCTGGGAGAAGCTTCCTACATCCTAGGGATGAGGATCTATAGGGATAGATCTAAAAGGTTGCTTGGCTTATCCCAGTCCACGTACATTGATACTATGCTGAAAAGGTTCAACATGGAGAATTCTAAGAAAGGCTATCTGTCGATAGGCCATGGAATTTCTCTCTCAAAGAGGGATTGTCCGACAACACCTCAAGAGAGAGAGCGTATGGGTAGAATTCCATATGCTTCGGCAGTGGAGTCTATCATATACGCCATGACCTGTACACGATCAGATGTGGCATACTCACTTGGGGTAGTGAGTAGATACCAATCTGATCCAGGGGAGAATCACTGGAAGGTTGTTAAAACCATCCTGAAGTATTTAAGAAATACTATGAATCAGTGACTTATTTATGGTGAATCAAACTTGAGACTTATAGGGTTTACAGACTCTAGTTTTCAGTCTGATCACAATGACAGCAAGGGTGTGTCAGGATTTATTTTTACCCTTAATGGTGGGGCTGTCTGCTGGAAGAGTTTCAAGCAGCACACTGTGGCTGATTCAGTTTGCGAGGCAGAGTATGTCGCTGCATCAGAGGCTGCCAAAGAAGCGGTGTGACTGAGAAAATTCATCATCGAGCTCGGAGTAGCACCCTCCCTTGTTGGTCCAGTTCTGCTCTACTGTGACAGTTCTGGAGCCATTGCTCATGTGAAGGAACCGAAGGCACACTAGTGGACGAAGTATATTCTTCGTCGCTACCATCTCATCCGAAAAATCATGGATCGAGATGACGTCGACCTTTAGAAGATCGATGGAAAGGAGAACCTGGTCGACCCATTCACTAAAGCCATTGCGGTGAAGGAGTTCGACAATTTCAAGTCGAAGATAGGTATTAGATACTGCACCGATTGGCTTTAGGCCAAGTGGGAGATTTTTGAAAATAGTATCCCAAAGCCAATCGTCAGCCTGTTAAAAATAGTATATGAATTATAAATAAATAAAAATTATTTTAGTATTTTTCATCATAAAATATTTTATCTTCTAATGAACTCCTGTATTGTGGTGAAGTCCTTAGGACTATTTAGACTCGACAAAGGAGGATTTGTCGTTTAGTCCTCAAATCTGTTCGCGATCAAATGATACGTTGTTGCCAAGGATGACAATGTTTATCAAGCATAGGTCATTGTGTGCCATATGGGTTGGTTGTCCTCTTAACCAAGGTGTGTGGAGACACTGGTATGGCATACAGGTGAGATATAAGGGTACATCTGCACTGAACGTGACCGATTTCGGAGTATTTTCTACTATCAAGATTTGTTCTGATGGGATATGGGTATAACTTTCCCTCCAACCTGAGACTGCCACAGTGATTTGCAAGCAACTCACTGTACTTAGGCACTGGACTACCTAAATTTCTAATTCAGTGACGGAAGGCTGCTGGGTGTAGTCAAGTACTTGACTTGTCGGTGCATGTGTCAAGATGGGATTGACCACTCCAGTTCAGGAGCTGTGTACAGTTGTGTTTCAATTTAGCAAAACTTTGGCCAAGGTAGTCTTAGTGAGGAGTCACAGGACTGTTTGAGTTGAGCACGATTCGGATGATCTGATCTGGGTTGACAGTTTAATCCTGAGTCATCCTAAACATAGGGGTCAAAAGGGATGAATTATATAGTAACCATATTTATGTAGGTTCTGAGTGTTGCGATTGTGACTATTCAACCTATCCGGACGTCGGGTACCATTGCTAGATGGTCACTTTGATTAGTACAAAAATTGATTCCTGTGCTACCGGCTTAGGTTCGAACCTGCGGGGTCACACACATTAGAGGTTCCTATCTGATCTGATGGCTGATAAAAAGTTCTAATGCTCGTGGACTTTGAGTCTTATGTGTCTGAAACTCTGTGATCGAGAATCAGGATTCTCTAATCATGAGTTCCACACATTTTGGGTACCGGGGTCAAGAGTCCCACTGGTTTGGGACTTTTTGATCAGGATTTCATATCGATGGATTCTGATGCCCGATTGCCCATCGAATTTGGACTCAGTATTTATCAGAGGTTTAATTAGTGATTTGATCACTAATTAACTCAATTTGATTGAGTAATTATTTTTGGATCAAGTCCAGTTGAATTGGATTCAGTTGGGTTTGACCCGATTAGTTTAAGTGTTGACCTAATTGCTAAGGTGGTTTGGTCCCTGATCTGATCAAGGGTTGGGCTTAGTCAATTTTTGATTTGATTAGGATTGTATTGAGCCTAATTAAGTCTAATTAAGTTAGGTTTAACTTATTCTAATTGTGCCTAACCTATTTTGATTAGGTTGGCTCAATTAGGTTCAAACCACCTTGACTAATCTCCCTACGCCACCTCACTTCACATGCGCCCATTTGAATTCATGAGAAACAACTTCTCTTGAATTTTCTCCCATGCAGAAGCCATCCCATGCCTCTTCTTTGTGCATAATTTTGAATGGATAAGAATGAGATTGGTTGGCCATTCAAATTCAAAAGATGTTTGAATTTGAATGGATAACAAATCTCTGTGCCCACCCTTTATTTTGTTCGCCCCTTCTTCCACATGAGAAAAGGTTTCTCATGTAAAGTCTCCACGCACAAATATGCTCACGCCCCTCTCTTCTCATGCATAGAGTGGATAAGAATAAGTTGGTTGACATTTGAATTCAAATTCGATTTGAATTCAAATGAGCAACCACTTATCTTTATCTTCTCATGCAGAGAAAACGCTGCAAAGATGCGGTCTTGCACCATTTAAAAAGGAGATAAGATAGGGCGTGCGCATATCACATATGTGAGAGTAGGGTGGCATGAGAAAGCTTTTCTGCATGAGAAAAGAAAAGAAAAGAAGAGAAAAGAAGAGAAAAGTGGGTGCAGGTTTTTCTTGTGTACCCTAGGGTCTCTACCTAGGGTTCGGAAAGTGAGAAAGTGAGCTACAAGTATCGTGAGCCCACCAAATTTTAGAGAGAGCTTCATCAACCTCTCAAGTACATCTGTTGATGATCCAGAGCATCCAAGGATTCGGCAGATCAAGATCAAAGGAGTTCGATCAACATCAACCGTCAAAAAGGTTATGCGACGAACTAGCATTCGTGAGGAGTCGATCAGATCGGGAGCTTCATGTAGATGATCCACAGAGGCTAGACACGCTGTGTGGCTGCATTGCGATGATCAGACCCTCCTGACGGTGATTATATTATGGCGATCGACTACCCGCACAAAGGTAATGTGTTCTGAACACATAACAGTAAAATATTTACTATAGAAGTTTGAATTTCAAATTTAAATGCATGCTATATATATATCATATTTAGATCCTTGTGTAAGGTTTATACATGTTAATTAATTAGATTAATTAATAATTTCTACTGTAAAATAATGATTTTGAAAAGATTTTAAAATTATTATTTTATCCCTGCACTAAAATTTCACTTCAAATGGTATCAGAGCAGATTCTAAAATATGATATACATTTGCATGTGTAGATTAAGTTGTAATCTAAAAGTTTAAATTTGAAATTTAAAATTTGAATTTTAAAATTTATTCAAAATTCAAAATTCAAAAATTTAAAATTCAAAATTTGAAATTTGAATTTTAAAATTTGAAAATTAAAATTCAAAAATTTGAAATTTAAAATCTAAAATTCAAAATTTAAAATTCAAAATTTGAAATTCAAAAATTTAAAATTTGAAATTTGAAATTTGTTTAAAATTTAAAATTCAAAATTTAAAATTTGAAATTTAAAATTTAAAATTTAAATTTTAAAATTGGTATATTTAGATATACTTGATCCAAGTAGCAGGTAGTCTAATTGGGTTGGTTGCCATGGTCGTCCGGTCATAGGAGAAAAGTGGGGTTTAAAGACCCTCTCCTCCCATTCGATGGGGTTCTCCTATGGCGGTAGGGGTGCCGCTGCAATTATATCCCATGCAGACGAAGCAGTGAAAGGACTTAATTATAAAGGTTCAATTGTAAATTTATCATGAATGTGTTAGATTAGATCTAAAGGAATATTCATGATTTATTTTGATTGAGTTATTTTTTGTTATGTAATTAGCAATAGGATTGCTGTTTATGAAATATGCTGATTCGTTTGTGAAATGAGTCAACACATTTGGTGAACAGAAAATAAAATCTTTCAAATTTAAAAATTATTTTTGAAATGCCAAACCCTGACCCATCGCCTAAATACTTAATTAAAAGAATTAAGTATTGTCTAGTTGGTCTAGAATTGTGAATTAAGACCTAAGACAATTGCATAAACTTGTGAGTCAATGGGTTAGATGGATTAAGTCCATAATTGGGTTAGACCTAAGGTTAGCTTAAAGAAATAGATTAAATTAGAGTAATTGATTAAATCTAATCAAAAATTGAATTAGATTAGGTCAAGGACACTCTAGACTCAACTCCAATGGTTGTAGTTGAATGGGTCCATGTCTTTAACTAGACCAAGATGGACTTAATTCATGGCTACGCGGTGGAACCCTATTTACTAAGTTGATCAAATTAAAACTAATGAACCGATTGGTGTCTAAGGTAAGTTCGACAGTCTGACCAGTGGTTTTTAAGTGGGAGCTACTCGCATTGATTCAATCTCTGACGAGTTAATGACTTATCCTCACCACTGATCTCACTTACCTGGCCAACCTGGTGAGTTAGATTTTGATTAGATCACTTGGTGATTAAGGCTCATCCATGTCATTAGGTAAATCAGTGTGACTGATTTAGGTGCTCCTAATGCCGGCTTTAATTAAATCCTTTTTAATCTGACTTGGTGAAATCAGTGGGAGGATTGAAATTGACTGGTTAATTTCTTCTCTCCTATCCTTTAATAAAAATTCTCAAAAATTATTAGATCCCTAAAATGATTAAGTTATAATGATAACTAAGTCATAGCCTCCCATTAAGTGAGTGATAATGAGTCCATTAGTTTAATAATCACTGGAGGCCCAAAGGCCTGGTGCTTATTGATTAATGGAATTATCGTTCATAGTATGATAATTTGGTTGAGTCTTTCTAATGGTGGTCAGGTTGGCCAGTCAAAGTCGGGCCTAATCATTTATTGGTCCGATTCACCAAATCAAGTCATGTTAATGGTTGGACCTAACCAGATCTTTTCAGTGCAGGCCAAAGCCTACTGATTAGGTTCTAGGGCAAAATTAATTACTAGAAGTTGTTTAGAGAAATAACTAGTTATGAACCTACCCATAGATGCACATGGGTTGACCAACCAAAGTTGGGCTCATGTGTAGTCTGTGTGGATTCTAGTACCCACTAAGGAATTAAAGTAATTCCTCGAATTGAAAGTTAAGGCTACCAGTTCGTAAAAATACAAGAAACTTTAGACTAAAGTCCAAGTCTTTAGTATTAATAATTTATATACTAATAAAGGTCTGATTTTTTTTTATGCAGCTATGGCCACTATCCTATCGCTTCGGTCATTATTAGATAATGACAAGCTTATGGGACCTAATTTTGATAGCTGGTATCAAAAATTGAAAATCATCCTTGAGCATGAGCGGATCCTTTATGTAGTAACAGATCCGGTACCTGAAGAGCCAGCCCTGAACGCTAGAGGGATGGTCCGAGATACTTACCAGAAGTGGCTCAACAACCGCACCACCGTTCGATGCATAATGCTGGCGACAATGAATGATGAGTTCAGTCGTAGGTTCGAGAATGCCCAGCTGCAAGAGATGCCTCAAATGTTGAATGACTCTTTTGGCACGCCTGACGATGTTGAAAGGCACAAAACTAGTTGTGCCATTTTCAATGCTCGGATGAGGGATGGGGCCTCAGTCACTGATCATGCATTGTACATGATCGAAATGATTGAGTGCCTAAGTAAACTGGGCTTTCCCTTGCATGAGCAGCTCGGTAAGGATGTGATCCTTAATTCTTTGCCCAAGTCCTTCCTCCCCTTCCTTACTCATTTTCGGATGACAAAGCCTACAGTAAACTACCACGGCTTGTTGGGGTTGCTGCAGAACTTTGAGAAGGATCACCAGCTCCATAAGGAGTCGGTGAATGTTGTGGGAGGCTCTTCTTCTGGTCATCGACCCTTTAAGAAAGGGAAGAAGAACAAGAAGAAGAGGAATAAGAAGGTGCAGCCGCATGCTGGGATGACAGTACAGGGTCAGACCAAAATGTGCAAGCCCGATCAGAGCCAGATGGAGTGCTTCTTTTGCAAGAAGCAGGGGCACTGGAAGAGGAACTGTCCTCTATACATTGCCTCCCTGGACCCGAACAGGCTGAAGAAGAAGCAAGGTAATTATATGATAACACCTTGTAATTTTTTTATTTGTTATACTACTGCCTGGGTATTGGATATCGGAAGCCCTTATAATATCTGTAATTCGATGCAGGGTCTGCAGATCAGTTGGAGATTTGATGAAGGCGAGAGGTTCCTGAACGTTGGAGATGGAAGCAAAGTTTCAGTTCTAGCTTTAGGAATCATGAACCTTGTAATCAATTCTCGTAATGTAATTCTGAGTGAATGTCACTATTGTCCAAGCTTTTTATTAAATATTATTTTTGTAGGCTATTTGGCCATTTACAGTTATGAATTTTTAATAAAAAAATATTTATAATATCATTTTGAATGGTGTTACAATGTTTGTTGGACAACTAAATAATGGAATTTACTTACTATCACAGCCTGTTAATGTGGTTCAAACCTCCGGTAAATGCTCTAGAATGGATAATGTGTCAGAAATCGACCATTGGCACTGTAGGCTAGGTCATATCAATAAGAACAGGAAAAACATGTTGGCTTAAGAAGAAATTCTTAAAGTTGGTGATTGTGAATCACTTCCAACCTATGAGTCCTGTCTTCTTGGGAAGATGACCAAGTCATCTTTTACTGAAAAAGGTGAGCAAGCTAGTGAACTCTTGGGTCTGGTACATTCTGATGTATGTGGACCCATGAGCTCAAGTGCAAGAGGTGGATATTTTTACTTCATAACCTTCACAGACGACCTATCGAGGTATGGGTATGTCTACTTAATGAAGCATAAGTCGGAGTTGTTTGAAATGTTCAAACTATTCTAAAATGAGGTAGAAAAATAAATTGAGAAGTGTATTAAAACTCTTCGATCTGATCGAAGAGGTGAATATCTTTCCAATGAGTTTCTGACATATCTTGGAGAGAATGGGATTCTCTCTCAGTGGACACCTCCTGGAACACCACAGCATAATGGTGTGTCTGAAAGGAGAAATCGGACCTTATTGGACATGGTTTGATCCATGATGGGTTTTGCTGGTCTGCCAATCTCTCTTTGGGGATATGCGCTCGAATCGGCTTGTTACCTTCTAAATAGGGTTTCGAGTAAGTCTATAACCAAAACACCATATGAGATATGGATAGGACGTAAGCCAGTACTCTCGCACCTTAAGATTTGGGGGTGTCTGACTTATGTTAAATGTTTAATTACGAATAAGCTTGGACCTAGGTCTGACAAGTATTATTTCATAGGGTACCCAAAAGAGATCAAAGGGTATTATTTCTACCTAGCTGATGAGCAAAAGGTGTTTGTCAGTCTTAAGGCAATCTTTTTGAAAAAAGAGTTCCTTGGTGAAGGGACTGTTGCCTCTAAGGTCGAACTTGAGGAAGTTCGACAGGTGGAAAAATTGATACAAGTAGCTGAACCTGAATTGGATTTGGTTAGATCAAATCTGGAGCCCATTGTTCCAGCACCCTTAAGGCGATCTGGTAGAGTACCACGTCAACCGGACAGATACTATGGTTTCTTGGTCCGGGACGGCAATCCTATCAAACTTGATGAAAATGATGAGGATCCGATCACCTACATGAATGCAATGCAGAGATCTGACTCTGAGAAATGGCTAGAGGCCATGAAATCCGAAATGGAGTCCATGAAGGTCAACGATGTGTGAACATTGGTTGACCCACCCGAAGGGGTAAAACCCATAGGATGTAAGTAGGTCTTCAAGAGGAAGGGAGGTGCAGACGGAAAGGTGGAGACCTATAAAGCCCGTCTGATTGCCAAGGGATATCATCAACGTTATGGTATAGACTATGACGAGATATTTTGTCCTATGGCAATGCTCAAATCCATTCAGATTATGCTTGCGATAGCTGCCCATCTGGACTATGAAATCTAGCAGATGGATGTGAAAACAGCTTTCCTAAATGGAGAGCTGGACGAAGAGGTGTATATGATACAACCTGAAGGGTTCACATCCATAGATGAGTCTAAGGTGTGCAGGCTACAGAGGTCCATTTATGGACTTAAGCAAGCATCCCAGAGTTGGAACATACATTTTGATAGGATGATCAAAATGTATGGCTTCGTTAAGAATGGAGAAGAGCCCTGCATTTATAAGTGGGCTAATGGTCCAGTAGTGGTATTTCTTATATTGTATGTGGATGATATTCTCTTAATCGAAAATGATGTCCCTGCATTACAAGGAATAAAGATTTGGCTGTCGTCACAGTTCTCCATGAAGGATCTGGGAGAAGATTTCTACATCCTAGGGATGAGGATCTATAGGGATAGATCTAGAAGGTTGCTTGGCTTATCCCAGTCCACATACATTGATACTATGCTGAAAAGGTTCAGCATAGAGAATTCCAAGAAAGGCTATCTTTCGATGGGCCATGGAATTTCTCTCTCAAAGAGGGCTTGTCCGACAACACCTCAAGAGAGAGAGCATATGGGTAGAATTCCATATGCTTCGGCAGTGGGATCTATCATGTACGTCATGATATGTACACGACCAGATGTGGCATACTCACTAGGGGTAGTGAGTAGATACCAATCTGATCCAGGGGAGAATCACTGGAAGGTTGTTAAAACCATCCTGAAGTATTTAAGAAATACTAAGGACCAGTGGCTTGTTTATGGTGAATGGGACTTGAGACTTATAGGGTTTACAGACTCTAGTTTCCAGTCTGATCATGATGACAGCAAGAGTGTGTCGGGATTTGTTTTTACCCTTAATAGTGGGGCTGTCTGCTGGAAGAGTTTCAGGCAGCACACTGTGGCTGATTCAGTTTGCGAGATAGAGTATGTCGCTGCATCAGATGTTGCCAAAGAAGTGGTGTGGCTGAAAAAATTTATCACCGAGCTCGGAGTAGCACCCTCCCTTATTGGTCTAGTTCTGCTTTACTATGACTGTTCTGGAGCCATTGCTCAAGCGAAGGAACCGAAGGCACACCAACGGATGAAGCATATTCTACGTCGCTACCATCTCATCCAAAAAATTATGGATCGAGGTGACATCGACCTTCAGAAGATCGACGAGAAGGAGAACCTGGCCGACCCATTCACTAAAGCTATTGCAGTGAAGGAGTTCGACGACTTTAAGTCGAAGATGGGTATTAGATACTGCACCGATTGGCTTTAGGCCAAGTGGAAGATTGTTGGGAATAGTGTCCCAAAGCCAATCGTCAGTCTGTTGATGGTTGTGCTCCTTTTTGTATTAGTATATGAATTATAAATAAATAAAAATTATTTTGGCATTTTTCATCATAAAATATTTCATCTTCTAATGAACTCCTGTGTTGTGGTGAAGTCCTTAGGACTATTTAGACTCGATAAAGGAGGATTTGTCGTTTAGTCTTTAAACCTATTTGCGACCAAATGATACGTTATTACCAAGGACGATAATGTTTATCAAGCATAGGTCATTGTGTGCCATATAGGTTTGTTGTCCTCTTAACCAAGGAGTGTGGAGACACTGATATGGCATACAGGTGAGATGTAAGGGTACATCTACACTGAACGTGACCGACTCCAGTGTATTTTTTACTGTCAAAATTTATTTCGATGGAATATGTGTATAACTGTCCCTCCGACCTGAGACCGCCATGGTGACTTGCAAGCAACTCACTGTATTTAGGCACTAGACTATCTGAATTTCTAATTCAGTGACGGAAGGCTGCTGGGTGTAGTCAAGTACTTGACTTATCGGTGCGTGTGTCAAGATGGGATTGACCACTCCAGTTCAGGAGCTATGTACAGTTGTGTTTCAATTTAGGAAAACCTTAGCCAGGGTAGTCCTAGTGAGGAGTCACAGGACTATTTGAGTTGAGCACGATTCGGATGATCTGATCAGGGTTGATAGTTCAACCCTGAGTCGTCCTAAACACAAGGGTCAAAAGGGATGAATTATATAGTAACCATATTCACATAGGTTCTGAGTATTACGATTGTGACTATTCAACCTATCTGGATGTTGGGTACTATTGCTAGATGGTCACTTCGATTACTACAGGAATTGGTTCCTGTGCTACCGACGTAGGTTCGAACCTGCGGGATCACACACATTAGAGGTTCCTATCTGATCGATGGCTGATAAAAACTCCTAATACTAATGGACTTTGAGTCCTATGTGTCTGAAACTCTGTGATCGAGAATTAGGATTCTCTAATCATGAGTTCCACACATTTTGGGTACCGGGGTCAAGAGTCCCACTGGTTTGGGACTTTTTGATCAGGATTTCATATAGATGGATTCTGATGCCCGATTGCCCATCGGATTTGGACTCAATATTTATGAGAGATTTAATTAGTGATTTGATCATTAATTAACTCAATTTGATTGAGTAATTATTTTTGGATCAAGTCCAATTGAATTGGATTCAGTTGGGTTTGACCCGATTAGGTTAAGTGTTGACCTAATCGCTAAGGTGGTTTGGTCCCTGATCTGATCAGAGGTTGGGCTTAGTCAATTTTTGATTTGATTAAGATTTTATTGAGCCTAATTAAGCCTAATTAAGTTAGATTTAACTTAGTCTAATTGTGCCTAACCTATTTTGATTAGGTTGGCTTAATTAGGTTCAAACCACCTTGACTAATCTCTCTGCGCCACCTCACTTCACATGTGCCCATTTGAATTCACGAGAAACAACTTCTCATAAATTTTCTCCCACGTAGAAGTCATCCCACACCCCTTCTTTGTGCATAATTTTGAATGGATAAGAATGAGATTGGTTGGCCATTCAAATTCAAAAGATGTTTGAATTTGAATGGATAACAAATCTATGCACCCACCCTTTATTTTGTGCGCCCCTTCTTCCACACGAGAAAATATTTCTCGTGTAAAGTCTCCATGCACAAATATGGTCACGCCCCTCTATTCTCATGCATAGAGTGGATAAGAATGAGTTGGTTGGCATTTGAATTCAAATTCGATTTGAATTCAAATGAGCAACCACTTATCTTTATCCTCTCATGCGGAGAAAATGCTGCAAAGATGCGGTCTTGCATCGTTTTAAAAAGGAGATAAGATAGGGCGTGCGCATATCACATCTATGAGAGTAGGGTGGCATGAGAAAGCTTTTCTGCATGAGAAAAGAAAAGAAAAGAAGAGAAAAGAAGAGAAAAGTGGGTGCAGGTTTTTCTTGTGTACCCTAGGATTTCTACCTAGGGTTCGAAAAGTGAGAAAGTGAGCTACGAGTGTCGTGAGCCCACCAGATTTCAGAAAGAGCTTCATCAACCTCTCAAGTATATTTGTTGATGATTCAAAGCATCTGAAGAGTTGACAGATCAAGATCGAAGGAGTTCGATCAACATCAGCCGTCAAAAAAGTTCTACGACGAACTAGCATTCGTGAGGAGCCGATCAGATCGGAAGCTTCGTGTGGATGATCCGTAGAGGCTAGACATACTGTGTGGCTGCGTTGCGATGATCAGACCCTCCAAACGGTGATCAAATTGTGACGATCGACTACCCGCACAAAGGTAATGTGTTCTGAACACATAACAGTAAAATATTTACGGTAGAAGTTTGAATTTCAAATTTAAATGCATGTTATACATATATCATATTTAGATCCTTACATAGGATTTATATATGTTAATTAATTAAATTAATTAATAATTTTTACTATAAAATAGTAATTTTGAAAAAGTTTTAAAATTACTGTTTTACCCCTGCACTAAAATTTCACTTCACTTTCGAACCAGGTGGAAGTGACATAAAATGTGCTTCGTCCGCTGGTGTGCTTTGGGTTCCTTTGTCTGAGCTATGGCACCAGTACTGTCACAGTAGAGCAGGACCGGACCATCGAGGGAGGATGCTACTCCGAGCTCGATGATGAATTTTTTCAGCCACACAGCTTCCTTCACGGTATCCGATGCTGCAATATACTCCGCCTCACAAACAGAGTCTGCCACAATATGCTGCTTGAAACTCTTCTAGCAGATGGCTTCATCATTTAGAGTAAAGATATAACCCGACACGCTTTCTGCTGTCATCATGGTCAGATTGAAAGCTGGAGTTTGTGAACCCTACAAGTTTTAGATCTGACTCGTCATAAACCAACCTTTGGTCCTTAGTATTTCTCAAATATTTAAGGATGGCTTTAACCCTTTTCAGTGGTTTTCTCCAGGATCAGATTGGTATCTACTCACTACTCCTAGTGAGTATGCCACATCTGGCCTTGTACATGTCAGGACGTACATGATAGTTCCTATGACCGAAGCATATGGGACTCTACTCATATGCTCTCTCTCTTCAGGAGTTATCGGACAATCCTTCTTAGAGAGAAAAATTTTATGGCCTATCGGTAGATAGCCCTTCTTGGAATTCTCCATGCTGAACCTCTTCAGCACAGTGTCTATGTACGTGGACTGGGATAACCTAAGTATCCTTTTAGATTTATCCCTATAGATCTTCATTCTTAGGATGTAGGATGCTTCAGCCAAGTCCTTCATAAAGAACTACGATGACAACCAAACTTTTATTTCCTGTAATGCGGGGATATCATTCCCAATTAAGAGAATGTCATCCACATACAAGACAAGGAATACCACAACTGGATCATTTGTCCATTTATAAATGCAGGACTCTTCTCCATTCTTAACGAAGCCATATATTTTGATCACCTTATCAAAATGCATGTTCCAACTCTGAGAAGCTTGCTTCAATCTATAAATGGATCTCTGAAGCTTGCACACTTTGTACTCATCTGTGGATGTAAACCCCTCAGGTTGTATCATATACACCTCTTTGGTCAGCTCTCCATTCAGAAAAGCTATCTTTACATCTATCTGCCAGATCTCATAATTCAGATGGTCAGCTATTGCAAGTATTATCCGAATGGATTTGAGCATTGCCATAGGGGAGAACGTCTTGTTATAGTCAATACCATAATGTTGACGATATCCCTTGGCAACCAGATGGACTTTATAGGTCTCCACCTTTCCATTTGAGCCTCTCTTTCTTTTGAAGATCCATTTACACCTAATGGGTTTAACCCCTTCAAGTGGGTCAACCAATGTCTATACATCATTGACCTTCATGGACTTCATTTCGGATTTCATGGCTTCAAGCTATTTCTCGAAATCAGGTCTCTGCATTGCATCCATATAGGTGATCGGATCCTCATCGTTCTCATCGAATTCGATGGGATCATTGTCTCAAACCAAAAAATCGTAGTATCTGTCCGATTGATGCAGTACTCTACCAGATCGCTTTAATGATGCAGGTATATTGGGCTCCCGATATGATCTAATCAAATCTGACTCAGGTGTAGCTATTGGTGTCGGTCCTTCTATCTGTTGAACTTTATCAAGTTCAACCTTAGAGGCAACGGTTCCTTCACTAAGAAACTCTTTTTCTAAAAAGGTTGCCTTAACATTGACGAACACCTTTTGTTCATCGGCATAGTAGGAAAAATATCCTTTGGTCTCTTTGGGGTACCCTATGAATGTGCATTTATCAGACCTAGGTCCAAGTTTATCTGTTACTAACCGTTTGACATAGGTCGGGCATCCCCAGAGCCTAAGATGTGAAAGTGCTGGCTTACGCCCTATCCATATCTTATATGGAGTCTTAATTACAGACTTACTTGGAACCCTATTTAACAGATAACAGGTCGATTCAAGTGCATATCCCCAGAAGGATGTCGGCAAGCTGGAAAAATCCATCATGGATCGGACCATGTCTAACAGAATTTGATTTCTCCTTTCAGACACACCATTATGCTGTGGTGTTCCTGAAGGAGTTCATTGGGAGATAATCTCATTCTCTTCTAGATATGTGAGAAACTCATCAAAAAAGTATTCCCTTCCTCAGTCAGATCGAAGAGTTTTAATACTCTTCTCAGTTTATTTTTCTACTTCACTTCGGAATCGTTTGAACATTTCAAATGAATCCAACTTATGTTTCATCAGACAAACATATCCATATCTGGATAGATCATCCATGAAAGTGATGAAGTAGAAATATCCACCTCTAACACTTGTGCTCATAGGCCCACATACATCAGTATGTACTAGGTCTAAGAGCTCAGTAGCTCTCTCACCTTTTTCAGTAAAAGGTGACTTGATCATTTTACCAAGAAGATAGGACTCACAGGTTGGAAGTGATTCACAATCATTGACTTCGAAGATTTCCTCTTGAGTCAATCTGTTTATCCTATTCTAGTTTATATGACCTAGCCTACAGTGCCATAAGTAGATATCTGATACACTATCTAATCTAGGATGCTTGTCTGTAGAATAGACTACATTAACAAGTTGTGATAACATATACACACCATTGTTTAAATATCCATAAAAAATAGTAACACCATTCATAATGATATTACAAACTTGTTTCTTTATTGAAATTTCATAATCATTTTTGGCTAGAAGGCCTACAGAAATAACATTTAAAAAGAAACTGAGACAGAAATGACAATCATTAAGAATAATGGTATGGGACTCAAATACAAGTTTCAAGATTCCTAATGCTAGAACTGGAATTGATCTTCCATCTCCAACGTTAAGGAACCTCTCGCCTTGCTTGAATCTCCTACTGACCTGCAACCCCTGCAATGAATTGCAAATATGGTAAGGGCTACCGGTATCCAATACCTAGTCAGTTATATCACAAATAGAGAACTTACAAAGAGTTATCATATAAATACCTTGCCCAGCAACAGCTTGCTTCTTTCTCTGCCTGTTTTGGTCTAGGGAGGCAATGTACTGAGGACAGTTCCTCTTCAAGTGCCCCTGCTTCTCGCAAAAGAAGCATTCAGCTTGACTCTTATCGGGCTTGATCTTTCTGGTCTGGCCCTGCACTGATGTCCCAGCCTGAACTTGCACCTTCTTCACTTTCTTCTTCTTATTTTTCTTCCCTTTCTCAAAGGCTCGAGAACCAGAAGATAAATCTCCCACTAAGTTCACCGACTCCTTGTGGAGTTGGTGATCCTTCTCAAAGTCTTGAAGCAACCCCAGTAATTCATGGTAGTTTACTTCAAGCTTTGTCATTCTATAATGAGTGAGGAATAGGAGATAAGACTTGGGCAGCGAGTTTAGTATTGCATCTTTCCCAAGCTGCTCATGCAAGAAAAAGTCGAGCTTGCTCAAACACTCCATCAGCTCGATCATGTACAATACATGATTAGTGACAGAGGCACCATCCCGTATTTTAGCATTGAAGATGGCACAACTAGTCTTGTGCCTCTCCATGTCATCGGGTGTGCCAAAGGCATCTTCCAACACTTGAAGCGTGTCCTTTGGCTGAGTCATCTCAAATCTGTGACTGAACTCATTGCTCATGACAGCTAGCATGATATAGCATACCGTGGTCCGATCACTGAGCCACTTCTGGTAAGTATTTTTGACTGTTCCACGTGCATTGACAACTGGCTCCTCAGGTGCAGGATCCGTTATCACATATAAGATCCGTTCATGCTCCAGGACTATCTTCAACTTTCGATACCAGCTATCGAAGTTGGGTCCCACCAAATTTTCATTGTCCAACAATGATCGGAGCGATAGGGAAGTGGCCATATCTGTACAAAGAAAAATCATAATCTAATTAGTAATTGATTCATTAAACCTAAAGATTTGGACTTTAATCAAAAAAATTCTGCCACTATTTTATTCGAATTGATAGCCTCTACCTCCAATTCGAGGAATTATCCTAATTTTTTAGTGGGTACTAGAATCCACTTAGACTGCACACAAGCCCAACTTTAGTTTGCCAACCCATGTACATCAAGGATAGGTTCATAACCAATTGTTTCTCTAAAAAATTTTTAGTAATTTTAATTTTGCCCCAGTCCCTAATCAGTAGGCTTTGGCCTCCATTGAAAAGGTCTAGTTAGGTCCAACCATTAACATGACCATACTTGGCCCATCTAGCCAATGAATGATTAGGCCTAACTTTGGTTGGCTAACCTAACCACCATTTAGAAAGATGTAGTCAAGAAATCATATTATGAATGATAATTTCATCAGCTGATAAGCACCAGGCCTTTGGGCCTCCAATGATTATCCAACTGATGGACCCATTATCATCCACTTAATGGAAGGCTATGATCTAGTTATCACCATAACTATTTCATTTTAAGGACCTAATAATTTTAGAGGATTTAATTGATTTAGAGAAGGAGATCAGATGAACCAGCTTATCATGATCCTCCCACTGGCTTCACCAAGTCAGCTTAAGGGAGACCATTAAAAGGGCTGGTCTAGGAGCACCTAAATTAGTCACACTGATTTACCTAGCTGACATGGGTCAGCTCGAATAGTCAAGTGATCCGATCAAAATATAATTTCACCAAGAGGTTAGGTAAGTTCGATCGGTGGGAGGGTCTGTCAAAGCTTGCCTTAGACACCATAAAAAATGACCAGGTAAGCGGGCTGCCAATTAAAAACCAACAGTCTGGTTTACCTTAGTCACCAACTGGTTTAATTAGTTTCGATTAGATCAACCTAACAGTTCATGCTAGACCACAGCTAAGAATCAAGTCCATTTGGTTCTCGTTAAAGATATAGACTTGACCAACTACAACTATTGTAATTGATCAAGAGAATTCTTGACCTAATCTAAGACAACAATTGATTAGATTTAGTCAATACTCTAATTAAGTCCATCTTTAATCTAACCTTAGGTCTAACCCAATTAATGGACCTAATTCTCACAAACCCATTAACCCAATGTGTTATGGTTTGTATCTTAGGTTCTTCAATTCACAATCCTAAAATCTAATCAAACAACTTCTTAATTCTCAATTAAGTTTTGGGCTGAGGGTTGGGGTTCGGCTTTTAGAAAATAATTTTTATATTTATAAAATATTTTTAGAACATGGTTCTACCAACCAAGTTGCATGTTTGATTCATAATCAAAATGTAGGTGAAATAAGTATGAAACTACTTTAGATCTAATCTAAACAGGTTCATATAATTGAAACAATTTCAACTTTAAACTGTGCAAATTTTCTAAATAAATATATAATGGTTCTTTGCACAAAAATTATTAACAAAAAGATTTTATTTTAGATTTAAATACCTTTTAAATCTAATAAATCATAAATTTAATCTAGATCATATCTAACAAATTTATGATTAAAGATAGATTTACACAAACCAAGACAACCATTGCACTGTAAGGGGTAAACCTTACAGCAGGATAATCTACAGTTCGTGATTGATGTAAAAATTTTAATTTTAGATTTAACAATCAGATTATAAATTAGATCTAATCTAAAAAATAATCTAAGCATGTATAAATAATCATGTAATAAACAACCTAGGCTCTGATACCAATTGAAGGAACCAGATCTAGGATTTCAGGGTTAGATCTTGAAACTTTTTTCAGATCAGGCAGCGATAGATTAAAATAAATCAAAATTTATCTTATAAAATTAGAAAATTTTTAGATCTAAGATCCTATTATATGATTATTACATGGCATTAAATTAAAAATTAAAATATAAAGAGCAAGAACTATATGTTGATCATATCAACATGTTTCTATACTATAGCTAATGTATGTAAAATATAATAGATCAGATCTATTACCTTGCAAGTTAGATGTTCTAACTTTACTGATCCGGACTTGAGGATGATGTTGTAAGCTGTACATGCATCCGACCTCTAGGAGTCATCCACACGAGCCCATGAATCACAATCAGAAGTCCTGGTCCAGGAAATCAGCACAGTATGCTAGTACGGTGCTGATCCTTCTTCGATGGTTGATCAGATGCCTCCTTCTTCTTGATTTGAATTCTTCCAAAGATGAGAAGTAGAAGAAGGAGTTTTATATATGAGACACTCTCAGAAAACTCACAGATGGAGGAAGAAAAGAGGTGAACACAGCAACCCTAGAAGAGGACCCTCTTCTTCTTCTCTTTATTCTCACCTAGATACTTAGTCTTGTATCTATTATATCTCTATGCCCCAATACCCTTTCTCTTTGATTTTCACACACCACAAAGGTCTCTTAATGCTCTATAATTTACAAAAATTTCAAGAACAAATTCATCTTAAATCATGAGATATGAAGAATCTTTTTCTAGGTCAAATACCTAGTCAAGGAAAATCCAAACAGGGCAAGACAAGTGGTGCCCAACTCTTGGGTGCTCCCTCCTCTTTTTTTTGCCATGGACCATCAGAAAAGGGTGCATAATATGTGCCATAAAAGTCACAAAAATCTCAAAAAAAATTTAGATAAAATCAGTGCCATAAGGAAAGAGTTTTGGTTTCCTAAAATTCTATCTCATAGAATTTGAAATCCAAACTAATTCCTACTTTGACTTGGTCCACAACCACATTCCATGTAAGAGAGAAAGAGTGGAAAGCTTTGGGTGTGTGTGAAGGGCTGAGAGAGAAGATTTTGTTGCACAAAATAAGAGAGAGTGGGTGTGGGGGGCTAAAGTGGCACAAAGTGGAATCCTAGTCTTACTAGGATTCAATCTATGACTTGTTCAAATTTGGTTTCTCAAACTAAATCAAACCAAAACTAAATCAACTCAATTAAAATAAATCTTAATCTAATTAAGAATCTAATTTAATCAATAAATTAGATTTAAATCTGACTTAATTTTCTAATCGAATTAGAAATTAGGTTGACCCCAAGTCCTAATTGAACTAGGACTAGTTTTCCTTGCACTTGGCTTATCCAATAAACTAATTGGACTTGATCTAATTAAGCCCAAACTAAATCTATTTAAATCATATTCAATTAGACTTAATCTCAATCTATTGACTTAATCAAATTAAGCCAATTAGCAATCGAATTGCTAATCGATCCTCCTGCAACACTTGCACTAGGTTAAATATCAATCGTATTGATCGTTTAACCCTAGAATGATTCTTAATCATTGATCAACAATCCGATCGGATCATGAACTCTGATATGTGTGATCTCATAGATTCGAACCTAAGTTGGTAGTACAAAAATAAATTTATGTACCAATCGAAGTGACCATCTAGCAATGGTACCCGACGGTCGGATAGGTCGAATGTGTAGAACAACATCCTTAGAACCCATGCGGATATAGTTTCCATATAATTCATCCTCTTAACCAAAATACTCATAGGACACCTCAAAGTTCAACTATCAACTCTGATCAGGTTGTCCACATTGTATTTCAAAATATCAAATCCATCTGATGGATTATTTTGGCCAAGATTTTGCTAAATTGAAATACAGTGACTCATTTTTCTCTAACTCTTGGAGTGATCAATTTTATCTTGATCATACTCTGACTTCGCAAGTACTTGACTGTGCTCAAAAGTCTTTCATCACTTAATTAAAAATTTAGTTAGTCCAGTACCAAAGCACAGTGAGTTGCTTGTAAGTCACTGAGGCGATTTTAGGTTTAAGGGACACTTATACCTATATCCCATCAGAGACATTCTCGACAGCAGAATGCTCTGGAGTTGGTCACATTCAATGATGATGTATCCTTACATCTCACCTGTATGCCATACCAGTGTCTCCATACTTCTTGGTTAAGAGGACAACCAACCCATATGGCCTACAGTGACCTATGTTCGATAGAAGCTGTCGTCCTTATTAATAGCCCATCATTTGATTGTGAACAGTTTTAAGAACTAATCGATAAATTCTCTCTTTATCGAACCTAATAGTCCTAAGGATTTCATCACAACAACGGAGTTCATTAGAAGATGAAAACTTATGATGAAAATACCAAAAATATATTTTATTTATTAACAAATCAATTACAATACAAGGTTGCTCAACCATCAACAGGTTGATGATTGGCTTTTGGGACATATTTCCAACAAACAGACCTAAAAACAAGAGAAACAAGTAATCGGTTGCTTCACAAGATACTTATATGATAAATCTTTGTAATTTCTCTATTTGTGATACTACTACCTGGATATTGGATACTAAAAGTCCGATTAATATATGTAATTCATTGCTAGGACTGTAGGTAAGTAGAAAGTTTAGAGAAGGTGAGCAGTTCCTGAACATTAGAGATGGAAGCCTTGTTCTAGTCTTGGCTTTAAGAACTTTGCAGCTTGTTTTTGAGTTCAGTAGTGTCATGTTAGATGATTGTCATTGTTGTCCTTCCTCTTTGATGAATGTCATCTCTATAGACCTTTTGACCAAACTTGATTTGAAGTTTTTAATAAAAGATAATTTTTGTGATATCATTGTGAATGATACTATAATTATGCAAGAATAATTAAGACATGGCATATACAAATTATCATAGTCTGTTGGTGTAATGTACACATCGAATAAATATCCTAAAATAGATAATGTCAGTGACTCCTATCTTTGGCATTGTATGCTGGATCATATGAACAAGAATAGGATAGATAGGTTAATCAAGGAGGGTGTCCTTAAAATTAATGATTGTGAATCATTACCTACTTGTAAATCTTGTCACTTGGTAAGATGACCAAATCACCTTTTAAGGGAAAAGGTGAAAGAGCCAGTGATGTCTTAGGTTTGATACATAGTGATGTATGTGGACCTGTTAGAAAATCGCTACGATTTCGTACGTGTAGTTTAAAGTTTTTTTCTAAAGATCTATACAGTGAAAATAAATAAATTAAAATAATTTTAATTTATTCATACACCAGATCAGATCTAAAAACTATAGTAAGAATCTTGATATGAATAAATACCCACAATCTAAAATCTGAATATAAAAAAATAAATTGTTAGAAAAATTAAATGGAGATCAGATCTCCATACCTCGGATCCTGCAGATGTTTCGGGTTCTAATCGTAGCCGCGCACATGCCCAACCTCTGTTGGTATCCACATGGAGCCGCTTGATCAAAGCATCAAGATCACTGATGTGCTAGCATCTTGCAGATCTTTCTCCTCATCCTTGGATCTAGATCTCTTCTTCTAGATCTTGAAGAAGGAGATCGCTGCACGAACTTTTTCGCACAGATCCGACGGGATCTGAACTAGATCACTATGAAGAGAAGAAAAACCCTTCTTCTTCTCTTTTTCTCTCTCTTTTCTCTTCTTAAATTTGATCTCTATCAGATCTGGGTGTGGACATGAAGTGGAGAAGGGAGGAAGAGGTGTAGGGAAGAAGAGATGATGTAAGAAAGAAGACCCACACATCTCTCACGTCAAAAGCCTTATGCCCTCTCTTCTTTTTGTCGCACCATATTTTTTCTCACACACAAAACCACTTCTTAACGTATTAAAAGATCAAATCCCATTTGATCCTAGGTGTTAAATCCAAATCAAAGGGATAGAAGGGCGTTGAGATAAGGATGTATTGTAAGAAAGAAATCTCCTCACAATAAGCGCACGTCCCACCTTCTTCAAATTCTTTTATCACACAAAATTAATCTTTCACACCCCAATTGGAGAGGTTTCTATTTTATTTTGAATCAAATTAAAATAAAAAAAATTTGGATGAAAAAGAGTTCCAAATAATGTGGGGCGCCAACTATTGGTGCCCCCTCTCCTTCACGCATGCAAGAAGAAAGGAGCTTGAGAAAAATAATGCCCCACTTCTCTTTTTAGTATGATTTCTAGAGAGAGAATCTCAAAGAACTTGGGCTCTCTGAATCATGATTCATCTATTTCAAGTTGGGCCTTAATCGGATTCAAATCAAGTCTGAAACAAATCAAATTCGAAAAGACTATCAAGCCTGATCCAATCAGGCTTGAAATCTAAATCTGATTTGAATAATTGAACTCAATTAATATTAAATTAAATTAAATATAATTAAATTAAATTTAATTTAAATTAATTATAATTTAATTCATAATTTAATTAGTCTCAAAAAATTATAACATTTATAATTAAGTCCCTATGCTAATAATTAGCAGCTGTCAAAACTGTAACGATTACAAATTAGCAGTTTATAAAATTTAAACTATCAATCCGATTGATAATTCGAATATGATCTAAGCCATTGATTAGGTCATGATCTTTTTGTATGTAACTTCTTAGATTCTATTATGTATGGTAGTGAGATAGACTATGATCTCCATCACAGTATCATCAAAACTCTTTTCGATGGGCTAAAACGATTCCAACTCATCTCAACAAAGATCGTTGATCCAAAAATGATCTTAGTGAGTTTCACGATCCACTAGTGACGTCTAGCAACATATAGTGGCAACCCAGTAGAATAGAGAAATAAACCCCTAGGTGCAGTTATCGTGTGACACAATCCCTCTATCGAGAGTCCAGACTTGACGGAGGTTATGGAGAACTCATCAAACCCCATCATCAGTCATATGCTAGACTGGCTTGACACGAGTTTATTTGTGAATCCCGTGAAAATTTTTTTCAGTATTCACACTGACTCTGGCCAGAGATTTTCTAAACTCAGTCTTACGAATCACATAAGACTTCTTCTTTTCTATCAAGATCGATAGATTCCATCTAGGTGCATCCTACTCCAAACAGCAACAACCACTTGCACTCTCACCCCAATGTCTCTACACTGCAGACTTGAGACTCATCTACCCTAAAGGGAGGTGATCCGTGCATCGATTTTGAATGGATTGATCACTATCCTCCATGACGATCCTTCGATCAGGAGTATTTAGAAATTAACCACTAATGATGTATGTCTCAAATTCTCAACACTTTAAGAATATACAAAATCATCTTTGTTAATTTTTAGGATAAATCATGAACATATAAGATATGATTGATTGTAAAGACTACCCAACAAGTACAAAATATGCTCTAAAGAAAAGTATGTGTCAGTCAAGATTGGCTTCTAGAGCATACATCCAGCAAACTCTCAATTGCACTAAAGCCAATCTGCCATATACCTGAGCCCCATGTTCTGAAAATAGGCATCAGTGTTTAGCTGGCTAAGTGACTTGGGCCTACTATTATTATGTGGAGTCTACTCTCTGTACCTCCGTGTATTTCTATTTGAGGTAATCGCATATATCTCTGCTCTATATGCATGGACTTTTGGTAAGACTTTGGCTCCTTAGCAAAGGCTATGGACTATTTTCTTTACAGTACAATGTCATAGCATCTAATGGTATGACATCTAGTTCCATAACTATTATAAGAACCAAAACACATCCTGCACATCTACAGCATGTTCAGCTTCAATTGATCGATTGTTTGAAACTCTTCCCACAAATCAAACCAACATAACTCATGAATACATGCTGATGTAGATATTCTACCATCAGCATCAGTGTATCCTCCCACTCTTAGCTTTAATCCTTCTTCAAAGATGAAGAATAATCTCTTAGTACTTCTCAAGTACTTAGAGATATTTTTACAGCCATCCAATGGTCCCAGTTGGATTCGACTAATATTTGCTCATGACTTTCACAGCAAGATATACCAAGTCGAGTACATAGCATGGCATACACTTATGCCCAAGAGGATAATGGATTTCTCTTGAAGGTTTCAATGTGGAACTCTTTCAGCACCTCTTCTATGCACTTATCTATGAAAAACAAACATCCTTTTAGAATCTATCTTTATAGACCTTTTATTTCCAGAATGTTTGACCTTGATCTTTGAAAAAAAAATTTTATATGTAACCATATCATAATCAATGTCAGCATGGGACCCCCCACTGATCTTCATGTAACTACATGATTCCTCATGTCACATCGTTGTAATTTTGGGATCATCCCTATGTTCTCAATCTCTCTTGAGAAACACTTTCTCTGAATCCTTTGTAAGAATACCAAGTATCTTTCTAAATGATAGGAGTTCCTACTAGATCTATGAGGTAGAGAAAGTGCCACATATACTGGCTCATCTTAAATAGGTTGTACAGGTCCTGTGACTCATTATTTTTTAGAAATTTCTCTTTGAGTTCATCCTCCCACTGTTTTCAAAGAAAATAGTTTGATTGCTTACAATCACATTGTGAACCACTGAAAAAAAAAGTGACATCTCAAACCCTTTTGGGATACCCCATAAACGAATTCTCACAGACCTATCCTCTAACTTGTCCACCATATCATATATCATATGGTGTGGTGAAACTAACTTTAGAGGAAACCTAATTTAAATTTTAGAAATTAAATCTTGTTCCTAAAAAAATAATAATTGAACTAGTGATATTCATGATGGACTGGACCATATCTCATATAGTGCCATCACTCCTCACAGATGCACCGTTGAGCTGAGGTGTACAAGAAAAATTCTATCATGAAACTATGCTATTCTCTTTAAATAATCAATAAATTTTTTATTTGGTATTGCATCCTCGATCTGATCGAAGTATCTTTAAAAATTTTTTGATTTATCTTTTCTACTTCACATCTGAATTTTTTGAACCTTTCAAAGTATTTCAGATTTGTATCTCACATACGTATACCTATATTATGACTGCTCATCGGTAAAAGTGATGAAGTAGTGATAACCTCCTATTCTAGCTCATCAAATGGGCCATGCACATCGTATGTGTACTAGGATAAATATCTCACTGGTCCTATCCCTTTGACCATCAAAGGATAGCTTGGTCATTAATCCTCAAAGAGATGATTCATAAACTACATGTGACTTAACAATCAATGACCCAAAGGCCCATGTTCTCCAGTCAGTAAATCATGTCTTCTCATACAACCTAGCCAAAAGAACCATCTATATAATTCAGGTTATTTGGATCTGAATCTCTCAGTCCCAATGGCATTCACTATTTGCTCAAATAATTTTTTACAAATACATCACCATGCAAATGATAAAAATTAAATCCAAATGATAATCACTGAGATTAGGTGCCTACGGCCTCAATGCAACTTTTGCACCATTGTCGAGTCAAAAGAGTCACTTCATCTTCCTCAGTCCTTTTCCTTCCTTAGACCCTTATATTAAAGTGCGTAATATGCACTAGAGTCTAATGAAAAAGAGAAAACCATAAGATTAATTTTGAGTAATTTGACATACCTTCCAAAGGCATGTAAATGTTTCTTTAGATTCTCTAGGTATGTACGTCTGAACTTTTCAAGGTTCCTTAGTTACCAGCATATTGACCAATTCAGTTAAGATGCTAAAATATTTATTCATATAATAGTTTCATAAACTATCCGTATGAATCAGAAATTACAGGATCAAATTCATTAGTAATTTCTTATGCATAGTCATGTAGAGCTTTTCAAGCTCTTCAATATCTTTGATCATCGATCATGAACAAACTGCTCATCATGCATCTCATGCACTGTGTGACTCTGATCATCTCACAACTATTGTAGATGAATCAGTATGTCATTGACAGTCTACATGTCCTTATGCATACATTGGATTTCATCAAACTATGAAGTCCAATTTATAGCACCTAATCAATTGTTAATGTCCAATCATTTGTCAAGTATAGCTCATTGACTATGGATTGAACAAGCAGATGATATTGGATTAATCTGATCAAGAACATGGTTTAATTTCTAAAAGCTAAGAACTATTCTTAGATTTTTGAGCCAGAATATGTAGTCGATTTGGTTAAGTAGTAGATATCTAGGATTCGAGCTAGAGTGTTGGAAGCTGAAAACTTGATCACAGAGAGTAAAAATTTAATTAGATGATTGTACTTGTAATAGTCTATTCTAGAAACTTTAAAAATAAATAAAAGGCTCCCACTAATTTTTTCGAATCTCTCATACTCCTCGGGTGGAGAAAATGAAAACTCCAATGCGATAATAGGTTTTAGTGGGTGCTGCAGTCCCATCGATATACGGCACCTCATCTAATAGTTATTGACGTATACCAATGCATGGATAACTCTTTGTCTAGATACTTCTCCAAGCATATCATAGCGATTTGATCTCTAAGTCCTGTGGCCTCACATATTTTTTAGTTAAGTCTGACCCACCATTCATCAGTGAGTGCAAAGCCGTTATTGGGTCCCTCACCTAACAGTTATTGGGTCCAACCCCATCTTTACCCCAGAGAATCTGATGCCAATGTAGTGGTTGTACCTTTTCGATGCAATCGAACTACTGTAACTAGTCGAGAATGATCAACGTTGGAAAAAGCACCCGCATCTCTACAATGGTGGAAGACTAGTTGACTTAATATTTAATGAGGAGATTTGGGTTCAGATCTCTTCTAATTAGTCACATACATCTAATGTAATGACTAATATGGTTTGGATCAGCACATTGCATGTCTGACCACCCTAGTCGGCATGGGTGAACTCGGATTAATAAGTAACTTAATACAAAACATAATCTCCCAAGATGGCTAGGTAAGTAAAGATGAGTGGGAGTCCCCCCCCATTGATTTTCTTAAACACCAACGAATTGGCCAGGTCAGACAATAGAACCAATTAAATAACCACCATCTAATACTTGCCTTAGATACCAAATTGGTTGATTAGAATTAATTAGGTTAACCTATAGACCCAGGCTCGAATCGCTGAGCCAAAATCGATCTTGACTTAATCAATTCACATCACATGTGAATCAATTTGACCAACTACAACTAAATTTAATTTTGAGCCCCTTTGACCTAATCTCAACCTCTTGATTAGGTTCGATCAACTACTCAAAATCGAAAAGGGTTCTAATCTGATCTAATCAATGATCCTAGTTGTAGTTTGGTTTCTAAACCTAATTTATTCAACCTATATCCAAAGCTCATATTTTATGCATTGAAATTTAGATCTTAAATTCATAATTTTAGATCTTATAATATCAAATCTTAATTCTTAATTCAGTGCATTATGTACATAGGTTTAAGTTTAGATCTCAAAATATTTTCTAATCTAAATAATTTATATTGTATCTCATACAATATTGCTGTTTGCAGAATCAAGTCGATTCACCCTAATACATTAATCGACTTGTCACAATGAGTCGCACATACTGAGACAAATATAAACATGTAGATCTAGTCTACATAATTGAGTCGGCTCATCAGCAAATGAGCTGACCTACCAGGATCTTGAGTCGACTCCAACAAAAATGAGTCAACTCACCAAGCACTCAAGTCGACCCAATCGAGAATTGAGTCAAATCCACAGGCATACCAGTCACAGTTTCATACTCTCATGCAAACAAATCCTAGAATTTTAGATCTAGGGTTTTACAAAAATTAAGTTTTAGATCGAATGTCAAATAATATATCAAATATAATATTTTAGTGATATAAAATATATAAAAATATATGCATAATCTGATTTAAATCTAAAATATGTAATAATTATAATTTTTTATTTGCTATTTATCTTCATGAAAAATATCACAGTCGGCACCCCTACACGTCATAAGAGAGAACCCATCGAATGGGCTAGAGAGAGACTTTAATCCCTTCATCATCTTATGATCAAACGGCCATGGTGACTATCCCAATTCAATTACTAAGCTACTAAGAATTTAATCTAACATATCATATATGTAATCAACTAAAAATTAGATCTAATTACCTTTCACATGTCAAATATATGAACAATAACTATGAGTCTATGCATGTAAGAAAAATTTTAGCAACCATACTAGATCCAAATTACACCCTAATTAAAATTCTCAGATCTAAAACCAATTTTAGATCTGAATAACTCATGATTTATTTCAGATCTGAGATGACTTCAGATCTAAAATAATCTTGTAATCATATTACAGCATGCACAAAAATCAGATCTAACTTTAATCGATGTTCTACATCATTCTAGGATAACCGTTCAGCATAATAGGATTATACCAGGGCAACCTTATTTTAGAACGATGTGGATCATCTTACTAACTTTTAGATCTAATTTCTACACATTAGATTTTATATCTGAGGGAGTTTTCATGTTTGTATCAGAACTTGGCTCTGATACCACTGTTAGAAAATCGCTATGATTTCGTACGTGTAGTTTAAATTTTTTTTAAAGATCTATGCAGCGAAAATAAATAAATTAAAATAATTTTAATTTATTCATGTATCAAATCAGATCTGAAAATGATAGTAAGAATCTTGATACGAACAAGTACTCACAATCTAAAATTTGAATAAAGAAAAATAAATTGTTAGAAAAATCAAACAGAGATCAGATCTTCATACCTTGGATCTTGCAGATGTTTCGGGTTCTGATCGTAGCTGCACATGCGCCCGACCTCTGCTGGTATCCATACAGAGTTGCCTGATCAGAGCATCAAGATCACTAATGTGCTAGCACCTTGCAGATCTCACTCTTCATCATTGAATCTAGATCTCTTCTTCTAGATCTTGAAGAAGGAGATCGCTGAAGAGATTCAGTATAAAAAACTCTAAAAGAGAACTTTTGCCTCTTAGGCATGGTATTAATTTTCTAAGATGATGTGTCCAACCACATCTAAGGAAGTTCAGCACATGAGTAGGATTCCTTATGCCTCAACTATAGAGAGCCTCATGTATGCCATACTGTGTACTCAACCTGATATAGCCCTTGCTATGAGTATCACGAGTAGATATCAGTCGAATCCAGATGAGGAGCACTGGATAGCTATGAAAAATATCCTTAAGTACTTGAGAAGGACTAAGAATTTGTTCTTGATCTTTAGAGGAGATTCAGAGTTGCGAGTCGAGGGGTATACTGACTCAGACTTCATATTTGATCTTGATAATAGAAAGTCTACATCAGAATATGTATTCATTTACAATGGTGGCATAGTCAGCTAGAAGAGTTTCAAGCAACTCATTATAGTGGATTCGATCACAGAGACTGAGTATGTCGCTACTTCGGATGCTGCAAAAAAAGGCTACTGATTCAAGAAGTTCATCGCGAAACATGAGATTATGACATCGGATGCCATACCATTTTACTGCGACAACAATGGAGCCATAGCACTTGTTAAGGAGCCAAGATCTTATCAAAAATCAAAGTACATCGAGTGACGGTATCATATCATACGTGACTAGCTCGAAAAAAAATATGTCGAGATGCAAAAAGTAGACTTCACAGACAATGTGGCAGACCTGTTGATAAAGCAATTGAGCCAACCAAAAATGAAAGTTCATCTTGAGAAGATGGGCTTAGATTAGTGGTCAATTGGCTTTAATCTAAGTAAGAGATTGTTAGATGTATATCCTAAAAGTCAATATGGCTGACACATTACAACAAATCTAGGATATAATTTTATACTTAATATATTGATTTAATCAATAAAAGATAAATTTATTCTTCATTTAAGTGTGATGTGTCCTTGAATTATCCATAGAATTAACTTTCGATACATATTCTCAAAGTATTGAGAATTAGAGATATGTATTTAATTCCTAAATACTTTCGATCATAGGATCAGCATGAAGATGATGATCAATCTGGATAGACCAGCACACAGATTGCTTTATTTGAGATAGATGAGTCTCTAGTCTACAGTGTAGAGATACTGAACGATGAGTGTGGGTAGTTATTCGAGAACAACTAGTACTGAGCATGATCATGCGAGAGATCACTTGGATTTCTATTCAATCATCAAGGATTATCTCGATGCTGTAGTTGTGTGAATGGTCTTTGAACCTGAAATGGTATAATTGCTCACAGTGAGGCTGCTGGAGTTTGACTGACACATAAATATAGGTCTTAATGAGCTTTGTAGTGGATGTTGGCGACAGTTGGTCCACTGTAGGAGTAGAGTGCGCATCAAGATGGGATCTATCAACCTTGATAGAGAAGAGTAGTCCTATGAGATTTGAGAGGCTAAGTCTGAGAATCTGTGGCCACAGTAGTATGATTGATGGAATGAAGTTTTTATATAAATCACAATTAGACTTGAGCTGATCGAATCTATCATATGATAGATGTTGATGTTTGATGATTTATCCATGATCTGTCATCTAGTCGGGACCCATGATAGAGGGACTGAATCACATGCTAACTATACCTTGAGGTTCATTTTTAGTTCTTATATAAATCATAATTAGACTTGAGCTGATCGAATCTATCATATGACAGATGTTGATGTTTGTTGATTTATCTATGATCTGTCATCTAGTCGGGATCCACGATAGAGGGACTGAATCACAAGCTAACTATACCTTGAGGTTCATTTTTAGTTCTACTGAGTTGCCACTACATACTGCTAGGTGTTACTGGTGGATTGTGAGAGCTTGCTAAGATTGTTCAGGATCGACAATCCATGATAAGTCAGAGTGGAATTGTTCGATCTATTGAAAAGAGTTTCAATGATACTTTGATAAAGATCATTGTATATTTTACTATTAGATAGAAATAAACTTATGGGTTCACACAATAAAGAGATTAGGCCTGGAATAAGTAATTGGATTTATGAAGTATCAATTGGATTTAGAAAAATCTGATTGGGTTCAAGATAACCTTGCTAGCACATGGTTGGACCCAATTTTCTCTTTACGTTTGAATTTTTTATTTGATAAGATAATTTAAACTTAATTATCTATTAATAATCTAAATGAATTAGATTTATTGGACTCCAATTATTGAGTGTCTAAGGTTTTGGATCAATTAAATTAAGGGTGCAAGTCCTTAATTAATATTCCTTGATAGTTTAGTTGGGGCACTACCTTAATTAGATCAAGTTGGGTGTGTCCCATCTTTAAAGGGCGTGTAGACCCTTTATGGGTTGTCCCTTAGGTGCACTTTGGGGTGTGTTTATGTGGGTGCAAGGGCTCCAAGAGTTGGTGCCTAAAAAGATTCTCAAAGAAAGTTGCATAACTTAAGTTATTAGGAAACCCAATGCAAGTAGGACTTATATTATGAGATTGAATAGGATTCAATCCTTATGACTATTTAAAGGGACCTCCCCTAAGGTCCCTAGGCATCCAAACCAGCAGCCCACATGCCACAAAGGAACCCCCCATGCCCTCTCTTCTCCTCCCCTTCTCTTCCCCCTTGGGCGTCCCACACTTTCCTCCCTTGGGCACCCCACCTCTTCATGCCCACAAGGGCCTTGGGCATCCACCTCCTTTGCTGGTTTCTAGTCCCTAGTAGTAGCATAAATTAAGGAGGAAAAGGCAAGAGAAGAAGAGAAGAAGAAGATCAAAGATAGAGATCAAAGAGTTGGTCGCGATCTAAACTTCGTTCAGATTTGCAGGCTAAATTTTCTTAGAGAAAAAAAATTCATTCTTAAGAGGACTGTTCCAGACTGATCTCGAGTGGATATGCATAGAGATTAGATACTTGCACAGCTAAGAAAGAGCCTCTTCTCTTTCAGATCCAAATTTGAAGCAAGAAACTGCGAAATAGATAGTGATTCGATCACATGTTAAATTTCAGCATATGTATAATTTTAGCATATGAAGTAGATCCTTGTAGTTTATATTTTTATACATGCATGATATAGATTAAAAGTATTTTAATCTACTATTCTGCTGCGGTGTTTAAAAAAAAAATTTGAAACACACATGCATGCCCCTACATATGAATTCCAACATTGTTCTCATGCAAATATTTTCTCACAACTAGAAGGTTTTGTCACCCCTTCTCTAGTTTCACTTGGATGAGGATAAGATTGGTTCTTCATTCAAATTCAAAAGAGTTTGAATTTGACTTGAAACAAACAATCTTGAACCTTATCCTTATCCTTACCTTGGCATCATCATCTTTGGAAGGCTGAGTTTTATGCGATGATTTGAGAAGAAAATGGCATGAGAAATATCTCATACCTCAGCTCTTCTGTTGCCCCACATGGATAAGAATAAAGTGGTTTTGGTTTGAATTCAAAATGATTTGAATTCAAACTAATTTAAACCATTTATCCTTATCCTATCTCTTCTCCACGCCTACTCTTAAATTTCTTCTCATTTGTGCGACAAATATTGGAATTTTTACCATGAAAATTATCTTCTAAGTGAGAGTGGGCATGAAACAGAGAGGGGGTGGGCTTATGTACATGAAAAATAGAGGATGAGTCCTTCCTCTTTGGGCGTGAGGTCTAGGGTGGGTTCTAGGGTTTTGCTCTAGATTTTTGTGTGAAAAGAAATACAAGAGCATCTTGTTTCAATGTCCCACACCACCACCTCCTCATGTAGCTCCATCCTCTGATCTAGAAGAGTCTAGGTGATCCAAAGAAAGGAGCTTATTCCAGCCATCCAGTGCCTTCTGCATGAGCTAGCACTCTTGGGAAGGACGATCCGATCAGGACTTTGAGTGGACTATCTGTAGAGGTCAGACGAGCTGTGTGGCTGCTCGACATCAGGAAGAATCTTATGCCACATCTATTAGCAGTGGCGATCATCGATCTGTATAAAGATAATGAGTTCTAAACTTATCTGATTAGATCTGATCTAGGGCATCGATGTGATCGATGTAGTCATTTCATTATATCAAATTTATTGTATGCAAATTTTATTTCATAGATCCTTAGTAGGTAGTTTAGATCTAATGTAAAGCATGTGTAGGAGATTAAAATGTTTAATCTACTATCTTTTAAGATGTAAAATTTTTAAAATGCATGCTTTGAATTGCAAATTTTCCTTCAGTCCTCATGTCATGTTGGCACTGAAGATCATTAGATATGGATGTAAAAATATAGTACCTAGTCCTGTTGTTTTCATCCATCCACTTTTCAAGTGTAGCTCGTTGATCAGGGGATGGACGAGCCGGCAACACAGACATCTCCTGGTCTAAGACATAGATCAATTTTTTGGAGCTGAGAATAACTCTCAAGTTTTGGAGCCAATCTTTGTAGTTTAATCCGATCAACCTATTTGTATCAAGGATTCAGGCTCGAGAGTTTGAACTCGACATGGTTAATTAACTATAGAGAGAAAATAATTTTTAATTAGATATTTATACTTATAAATATTTGTTATAAGGACTTTAATAAACAAACAATGCTCTCACTATTTCTGTGAGTCTCCGATACTCTTCGGGTAGAGAAATGAAAACCTATATGCGATTAGTTTTTAGTGGATACTGTGCTCCCACTAATCCATACGCACCTCATGTAACAGTTATTGGTAACATGCGGACTAATGAGTGGGCAACACCTAGTCCATTGCTTTGCTAAGTAAGATGCAGCTATTGGAAAATATATCCTAAAATCAATCGTATGGACGATTGTGTTTCTCTTATATATGAATTATTGATCAATCAATAAAAATTATTTTGGCATTATTCATCATAAAGTTGTATTTTTCTTATAAAATTTTTGTATTGTGATGAAGTCCTTAGAACTATAAAGTAATCGATAAAGGAGGATTTATCGTATAGTTCTTAAATATATTCGCGATCAAATGATATGTCGTTAAAGGATGATGATATTTATTGAGTGAAAATCGTTATGTACCTTATGGGTCGGTTGTCCTCTTAACCAAGAAGTATAGAGACACTGGCATGGCATAAGATGAGATGAAGGGATATATCATCATTGAACAAATGACTCACCTGCTAAGCACTCTACTGTCAAGTGCAGCTTGTGAAGCGTATGGGCATAAGTATCCCTCAGATCTGAGATCATCATAGTGACTTACATGCAACTCACTATGCTTTGGTGCTAGACTATCTGCATTCTAATACAGTGACGGAAGGCTACTGAGTACAGTCAAGTACTTGCAAAGTCTGTGTGTGGATCAAGATGGGATTGACCCCTTCAGATTTTAATTTAGTAAAATTTTGATCAAGATAATCTATGTGATAAATTTGAAAGGTTGACATACAATGTGGATGATACTGTCAGGGTTGACAATTAACCCTAAATCATCCTAAAGCATTCAGGGTCAAAGGAATGAATTATGCAATAACCATATGCATAGATTCTTAAATATTACCTTATAATTATTTGACCTATCTGGATGTCAGAAACCATTGCTAGATGGTATCTTTGATTAGTGCAGGAAACAGTTCATGTGCTACTGGCTTAGTGTTCGAACCTAAGGAGTCACGCACAAAAGTCAGACGACGTAGAAAAGTATTGGCCTATGTTTATATGTCCAATTTGAAAGTATGTGATTTTATTGAATATATAGACTAACTTGATTAAGAATTAAGTTATGAGTCATATAGGATTAAATAGTTGACTATGTCTAACTAGCACTAGACATGAGGTTCAGGTTCAGTTTCAGGGATGAACATAATTTGATCTATGATCCAAGGAGTCTATGAGAGATTGGATTTAAGTGTTAATTAATTTTAGATTAGATCTAATTTAATTAGACTTAATTAAATCTAAAAATTTAAGTTAGACTTGCTCGTAAATCCTAAATAGTTTAGGATTGATAGTCTTTCAAAATTATTTCGAATTAGGTTTGAATTGGATTCGAATTGATCCATTTTTAGATTAGATCCTTAGAGTCCACTTTTACTGAGACTCTCTCACCTTCATGACTGACCAACATCAGGTGTGGTACTGGTTGTTGCTGCCCCACATGGGGTGTGGGCATGGGTGCATGTAGGCACCAATCCTATCTCAATTAAAACTCCTTCTTTGATAAGTTATGGATTAATTCAAAGTCTCTTGAATTAGAAATCCTAATCTTTTGGGTCATGGAGAATCATCTATAAATAGGGAGAGCCTCTAGCTATGAAACATAACAATTAGATTGTGTGAAAGAGAGAAAGGGAGAGAGAGGCATGAGGATTGTGGGCGTCCCACCCTTGGCGTGTTCCCTTCTACTGCCCCTTCTCCTTGCCGTGGGCTTCTTTTTGGGTATCCTCTTGCTAGTGTGAGGCATCACACCTGAGCCTTTCTTCTCTCTCTTTGTGGCCTTCCAAAGGTGCTTCAATCCGAGACTTCATCCCGTTTTTCTGTAAAGCTTGGTGTGCGTGCGAAGTAGAGGGCCTGCGGATTCAGACTTAGGCAAAAGTTGTGAATCAAGTTCTTGGAGATTTGATTTTTATTCCACTATGAATTAGGTAAAGATCTAATCTCTACCTAGTTATTATAGAAAAATTTTTAGATGCAACTCTGGGCATTCACTGTGCCCTCGAAAGAAACAGGTTTCTTTCCCTTCAATTTGTATCAGAGCCTAGGGCTTGATACATGAATCTATAATTAATTTTTTTTGAATTATTTATATATTGTATGTAATTAATATTTAATATTAGATATTAAATCTAATTTAAATCTATTTAAATAAAATTTATGTTCTAATTTTGATTAGATTATAAGAACCTAATCAATTGTTGATCAAGATTTGTTATAACAATATTTTTCTTGTTGCGGAATTTTATTGGAATAACAAGCTGATTTAAATTTTATTTTAAATTAATTTTAATAGAATTTTAATATTATTATTTTGGTTATAAAGCTATATTTATTTTGGATCTGAATTGAATCTATTTTGATAGATTTTCAGATCTGATTTCTAATAAAATTCTGTACAATGTCGAAATAGATCTAACTAAAAAATTAATCTTTATGTATTTATATTTACATCTAATTAATTTTCTATGTGATATCAGATTTGAAATTGATATTTTATGATCAGTATAAGATGTGTTTCAAATCTGATATGATGTATATGATGCATCAAATTCTATTTAGTTTAGATGAGGAACATGATTGATAAGATCAAAGATATGTTTATGACATAAATTATTTTATCAAAATTATATATTAATGTGATTGCATATAAAATAAGATTTTAGATCTTAATAGCCCAGTACTCAGATTGATAAGATCACTAGATTGTCCAATCATAAGAGATCCAAGAGATTAATCTTCCTCTCTTGTCCATTCGATGGGTTCTCTTATGATGTGTAGGGGTGTCATTGTGATCCGATTTCATGAAGAAGAAGAGCGAATAATTTTTTATAAATTATTTTAATCATAAATAAATTTAAATTAGATCTAAAATGATTATGATGCATTACAATAAGATAAATTTAGATATAAAAAATATTTTAGAATTTGAAAAGCATGTTACATTAGATGTAATCGGTAATGATTTAAAAGTTGTCATGATATATGTGATATATGTATGAAGTTTAGATCATACTTATGTATGTTTAATTATTAAACATATATATAAAAAATTATTTTTATAATTTAAAACATATGGTATGCTTCACCTAAAATTTTGGTAGAATAGTTCTATAAACTGAAACACACGTTTTACATACTTAATTTGAAATTAAGTTTAAACAATCTAGATTTGAGAATTGAAGATTATTAAGACACTATATAAATCGATGAGTAATGGGTTAGTATAAATTAGGTCCTTTCATTGGGTTAGACCTAGAGTTAGAAACATATATAGACTCAAAAGAGAAATTAGTTAAATCTAATCAAGAGTTGAATTAGATTAGGTCAAAATTTTTCTAGATCAACATCAATAGTTGAAGCTTGATCAAGTTTATATTTTTGACTTAAATAAATAGACCATGATCATGGCTCAGTGGTTGAGCTTGAATCTTTTAGTGGACCAAATCGAAACTAATTAACCAGTTGGTGTCTAAGGTAAGTCTGACAGTTTTGATCAAGTGATTATTAATTGAGAGCTACTCACCTAGATGGCATCTACGGTAAGTTAATGGCATATCCCTTCCACTGATCTCACTTATCTGGCCAACATGGTTGATTATGTCTTATTAGATCACTGTCGATTCGAGCTGATCCATGCCATTAAGACTAATCAGTATGATTGATTCAGATATCTTTAGACTAGCTTGTGTTTGATCCTCTACGTGATTGGATGAAGTTAGTAGGAGGATTTATGACTGGTATGACAAACTTCTTCTCTCATTCTTAAATTAATAAAATCAAATCTTCTAAATTATTAGGTCCTTAAAATTATACAGTTATGGAGATAACTTATTCGTAGCCTCCTATTAAGGTGCATGATAATGAGTTCAATATTCTAAATAAGCATTGGAGGTGCCACACGCTTGGTGTCTATTGGGTATTGAAATTATTATTCATCATATGACCACCTTGTTGTGCCCTTTAGAATAATGCTCAGATTGGCTGAGCCACACTCGAGTCTAGACATTCATTTGTTGGATGTGCTTGGTGTAGTCATGTCAATGGTTGGACCTAATCAAGATTTTCAGTAGAGGCGCCACACAGCTGCTGAAGAGATGTATGGTGAAAAAATAATACCCTACAAGCCAATTGAATATGGGATGCGATGAAATATTTTTCTATATTTTGTCTTCCAAACTCATGTATTTGGCATTGTTATTTAATAAATAAGGCTTTTCGATTTATTATATGCTGCATCTTATTATTATTTTTAAGATTATAATGAACCTTATAGGTCTGGATAATAGGTTTAGGGTCATGATGAGATCACGTCAGTGAGATCTAAATCTTTGATAGCCCTAACCTAAAATATTTTCAGTCATTGGTTCATTGAGTCGGAGATTAGTGATACCAGTAAGATTGGCACATCCTATATATGCTCAGTGATGAGGGTAGTTGATCTCATAACTATTTGTGTGGTAATACTAATACAAGGATGTGAGTGCTCATTAGAGAATAAGTTTACTGAATTGACATATGAAAGAATATCTGATGGAGTCTTACTTACATGTCAGCTGATTGTTCTCTAGTGGGAGTTATGCAAGTGATCCTTTGACTTGAGATCACCATGGTACCTTATGTACATAAATCTATATTCTGATCTACTTCCTAACTTGGTTCTTTGATCTTTATGTGGGGTATTCTGGATGTGATGAAGTATACATGGAGATTATGAGTGGTCAATAAGGGATCGATCACTCTTAATAAGGGGAGCGAACATGTTATGTGATCTCATAGGTTGATGATTTTGGAAGACTTTGACCAAAGCAGGATGATAATTAAAAAAAAGTTTTTTATGTATCATCAACTGAATCATTACCTTCTAATTGAGATATATTTAGATAAGCAATTGAGCTTGACATGATTTCATGTCCATAGCTCATCTGGGGTGTTGTTGTTAGATGTGTGCCCTAGATGCCAGATCGACTGACACATTCCTGTACAAATCAAGGGCAAATTTATAATTTTGACTATAAATGAATAAAAGGGTTATTCTTCTATCACATTGTGTACATTGTGTCTGTGATACATCCTTTGAATTAGTAGAAATGTTAATTCATATTTTTAAGAGTTGAAAATTTAAGACATGAATTTACATAACTAACTCATAAATAGCTCCTGACCATAGGATCATCACGAGGATGGTGATCGATCCGGAAGGTTGGTGTACGATCGCTTTCTTAGGATAGATGTGTTTTGAGTCTATGGTGTGGTGACACCAGAGCGAGAGTACAGGTATTCATTGAGAATGAGAGTACCGAGCGTGACCACATCAAGCAGTCATAAGAAAGTCTACCTTCTCGTCGATGACTAGCTCGATGCTACAGCTGTGTATCTAGTTCTTTGACCTGAGGTGCATCGACAGTTCACCTTGAGTCTATTATAGTTTGACTACACCATAACTCGATCTCCTAATCATTCGAAATCCTGAGGTGTATATTGGCTGTAGCATATTCATTGTAGGAACTAGGTCGCACCAAGATGGGATCTATCAACCTCGGTAGATGAGAGGAGTAGTCCTATGGTGATCGAAAGATCGAGTCCTTAAGCCCATGGTCATGGCAGAGTGAAATAATGAAAAAAAAGTTTTCCATTAAGGTTTCACATCAGACTCGGATCGATCGATTTACTCATATGACTGATGTTGGGTTTGACGAGTTCACCTTAACCCTAATTCAATCGAGACTCATGATAGAGGAACTCAATCACACAGGTAGCTACACCGAGAGGTTCATCTTCAGTTCTGATGGGTTACCACCATATACTACTAGGTGTCACTAATAGATTTTGGGAGCAATTAGAATGATATTGATGATCGATCATTCTAATTGTCTGAATTAAAAGAGTTCTGGTCCATCGAAAGGAGTTTCGATGATGTCGATGATGAGATCACGACATGTCTCATTACCATACAAAATTGAACCTAACTGGGTCTCACAAATAAAGGTTAGGATTTGAATGTCATCAATTGGGCTAACCCAATTGATTTGGATAAGATCCAGTTAGGTTCAAAGAAATCGTGCTAGCACACGATTGAGCCTAACTTTCTTCTCGTGTAATCTTTTCTGTCTCTACTGAGCCAAATATGATTTGACTCAGAAAGATTTCTCTTAGTCTAAATGAAGCTTGTCCAGCTCAGAAAAGATTTATCTTAATTCATGAGATGAATTTAAGACAACACCTGCTAATTCCTAGCACCTGCCAATTTCATTTTAGGACATCTGTCAAAAGTTGACATATGGGTCTTAAACTGAAGAGGGCTCATTGAAAGATTTTTATGGAGTGTCCACAAGCCAAGCCACATCAAATTGGGCACCATAATCAGATTATGGTGTGAGCCCAATTGGATTAAAGTGGGCGCCCCAAGTGGATAAGGATTGGAGAGTCTTGATCAATTTAAACTCTTGGGCGCCACCTCTATTTGTGCTTATCCAATGTTGGTGCCATCTTTTGGAGATAAGGTGGGGTTCTTATTTGATATGATTAGATGACATCACTTTACCAATCAAAATTTTTTCAAAATTTATTAGAATTTTTTGATTGGTTGAATGATGTGGCACTGCGCAGCATACAGGGTCTATATAAACCTTGCTGTGCCTAGGGTTTCGAGGAAGAAGTTATTTTATACACAAAACCCAATATCTGCCACTCCCTCCCCTCTTCTCCATGTCCTCCCTTCTCTCCTTCCTCCCCTCTTCACATCCAAAGAGTTGGACATCCATTTGGCAAAGATCCAAGGCGTGGTGACGCCTGGAACAGAAGGCTGTAGGACATCTTCAACAGGCTGCTGCTCCAACTTCAGAAGGAGTTCTGAAGTACTTTCAAATTAGATAGAGATCTAATTTTTGGAGTGTAGATTTGTGAGGAGAAGACATTTTAGATCCTACCTGAGTGGATATCGGTAGAGGCTAGGTGCTTACGTGGCTACATCAGAACCTCGAGCTGTGCAGAGATCATCTACAGGGTAATCAGATTACCCTTGAGGTATTACTTGTTTCCTCATCCCTTTTAGATTTATTTTAGACTTAATATCAGATATAAAAATTAGATCTAGGGACTTAGATCTGAAATATATATAGGATAATTTTTTTTTTAAATTATTCCACCCCAGATTTGATGAAATCTGGAAGATCCTACGAGAAAAAGCGGTTTTCTTCTTTCAACTGGTATTAGAGCCAGATTGTTGGCTCTATTTCAGATCTAATTTAGATCTGATTTTAATTTTTATTTATTTGATATTAAAGATTTTAGATGTCACATCAGATATGATAGGATCTGAAATCAAAATATTTAACATTAAATCTAAGAAGATCTAACATGCATAAGATGCATGACTAGACTAGGATTAGTTGAATCCATAAATAGTCTTAAGTCTTATGTTTTAATGAGATTGAAATATGAATTAAATCTAATTTATTCTCTATTTTTTTGATGTTATAAGTGTTATAATCAGATCAAAAATAAGAAATAAAATTTTAATTTTTCCATAAAATTGATCTGCTGCATGCCTAGACTAGTTGTAGAATTGTTCTAGTAACTTGTCTAGAATAGATTTAATTTTGAATAGTTTAATTTAAATCTTATTTTTTAGATATTATATGTGATGTATCAGATCTGAAAGCATGTTAATTAGATCAATTTTTGATACATGAGATGTATGCAAAGCTTGTAGTAGTTAGATCTTAAATTGTATATGTGATATGTTAATTTAGATCTAACTAGTTTTATAGTTAAATTTATATTTTTGATTAAGGTGTTTCTCATGGCCGTCCGATCATAAGAATGAAGTAGAATTTTAAGACCCTCTCTTCCCATTCAATGGGGTGTTCATATGACGTGTAGGGGTGCCGCGCGTTCATCCTTAATCAGAAATCAAAACTTACTTTTCTATAAAATCCTAGATCCTGAATCCTAGGATTTATTTTACATGCTTTGTTTATGAATCCAAACTTAATTAATGAATTAAGATTATAAAATTAAGTTAGGTCTAAAATTGAGAATTTCAGATCTAAGACATTTTCATAAAATTGGGTTCGGGCTTGGGTAGCTCAATTAGGTCTAGCGGTTGATCAAATCGAATCAAGAGCTGGTTAGGTGGGATCATGAAAGCTAATAATTGACCAGCCTAATAGGATTAAGTCTGGGTCAAGGTTGAATCACATTTAGATGTGACTCAATCAAGTTAAGACCTAATTTGGCTCAGTGGTTAGAGCCTGGATGTACGCTAACCCAATTAGTTCTGGTTCGATAATTTAGTGTCTAAGGTAAGTTGGGCAGATGTGACCGACTGATTTTTAATTGGGAGCTACTCAACTCGAATGCATTCTTGTCGAGTTAATGGCATATCCCTCCCATCGGTCTCACTTACCTGGGCCATAGTGTCGACTCAGTTCTGATTAGAGGTGGCTAATAATTTGAGCTAACCCATGCCACTAGATTAGTCATAATTGTTATGACTATGTCAAGTCAAGTTTAATGAGACCTAAATTAAATCTCCCTAAGAAAATATTAAGTCTAGATCTTCCACCATTGTGGATGTGCGGGCCCTTCCCGGGGTTGATTGTTCTCGACTGGTTATAGTGGCTCAGTTACATCGGGAAGACGTAACCATGTCCATTAGGCATTGGATGCTATAAATTAGAAGATGGGTTGGGCTCAATATTTCGGATATGGTGAGGGACCCAATCAGAATCTAGTTCGTGCAAATGGTGGGTCTGACTTAACTAAGGATTAGAGCAATATCCCGGGCATGGTGAGCTTCATGAATTAGAGACCAAATTTTGGGTGCACTATGATTAGAGAATCATTGGACAAGAGTTGTCCACTCATCGATTGACCCATCATCAATAACTGTTAGGTGAGGTGGTGAGCCAGTCGGTGAGACCGCACCACCCACTAAAAATCACTGATCACGGAAATTTTTACATCTCAACCAAGGGAGTGTAGGGATCTGAGAAAATAGTGGGAGCCTAATTTATTTAAAAATAAAACTCCTAAATAAATTGGTTAAGTCTGATTATAAAATCTAACTAGAAACTTTTGACTCTCTACAGAAAAAATGTCTGTCTCAAACCCCCTGACCAAAATACAAGACACCCACAGATTGACTGGACCCAATTTCAATGACTGGTTGAAAAACTACAGAATTATTTTGGGTTTCAAAAAATTGACTCATGTCTTGGACCAAGACCCACCTGCCATACCAGCACGTCCGACTGCTGAACAGAGAGCATCTCTAAAAAAGTGGATGGATAATGATAACAAAGCAAGGTACTACATGTTAGATGCAATGTCTGATGACTTGCAGTACCAATATGAGAATATTTTGACTATCCATCAAATGTTGGCTCACCTGGAAGAGTTATTTGGTGAACAGAGTCACGCGGCCAAGTATCAAGTCTGTCAAAGACTTTTTAAGGCCAAGATATGTGATGGGTAGTCAGTCCAAGATCATTGTTTGACAATGATCAAGGATCTTGAGGAGCTTGAGAAGCTCGGTATCATCTTAGACAAGAATTTTTAGATTGATGTGATCTTTCAGTCCTTGTCTGATGCATATGGTCAGTTCATCATGAACTTTCATATGCATAAGATGCAGTGTACCTTAGCCGAGTTAATGAACATGCTGGTTACGATTGAGCTTTCTATGAAGGGTTCAAAAGGCTCAGTTCTTACTGTGGAGCAGACTTCTTCCAAGAGAAAGTCTTTTAGAAAGAAAAAGAAGTCTGCGAAGAAGCAGAAGGTGGATGGCAAGAAGAAGAAGACAGAACCAAAGAAGAAGACTGCTGATAAGAAAAAATATTTTCACTGCCAATCAGACGGCCATTGGAAGCAGAACTGTCCTCAGTACCTGGCCACCTTGAAGAACAAGAAGGATGGTCCTTCTAGAGGTATGCTCATTTTAGAATCTAACCTTACGGTTTCTTCTGCATCCAGTTGGGTGCTTGACTCTGGTTCTAGTGCTCATTTGTGCACTTCTATGCAGGGTCTTAAGGAGAGCAAGAGGCTGAGGGATGGGGAGATGATCCTACGCATCAGAAATAGAGCAAGAGTTGCTGCTGTAGCCATAGGAACTTACCCTCTGCAATTACCATTAGGATTAGATTTATTTCTTAGAGATTGTTATTATGTGCCTGTAGCAAGCAGGAATTTGATTTTTGTTTCATGTTTAGCACAAGAAGGCTATGTGATTAATTTTCATAAGGACCATTGTAATATTTTTTATGAAAATAATAAAGTTGCAGATGATTTTCTTATTAACGGTCTCTATCAGCTACATATTGATGTATTTGTATTTAATATTGAGTAAAATGTGAATACCATAGGAAGTAAAAGGCCTAGAGATAGTCTAAATGATAAGTATCTATGGCACCTAAGGCTAGGTCATATAGCGGAAGATAGGGTTAACAAATTGAAGAAATCCAGACTATTGAGTCCGTTGACTTCCGAGTCATATCCAGTTTATGAATCATGCCTTCAAGGCAAAATGACCAAGCTTCCTTTTGTGAGACATGGGGAAAGGGCCACAGACCTACTTGTCCTAGTACATATGGATATGTGCGGCCCATTTGATGTGCTGGCTAGAGGCAACTACATCTACTTCATTACCTTTATCGAAGATATGTCGAGGTATGGGTATGTATTTCTAATGAAACACAAGTCTGAAGCTTTTGAAAGGTTCAAAGAATTCAGACATGAAGTAGAAAAATAAATAGAAAAGCCCATTAAGATTCTTCGATCACATCGAGGAGGTGAATACCTTAGTCAGGAGTTTCTAGACTATCTTAAGGACAATGGTATAGTCTCTCAATGGACTCCACCTGGAACGCCTCAACTCAACGAGGTTTCAGAATGGAGGAACCGGACCCTATTAGATATGGTCCGTTCCATGATGAGCTTCATGGACCTCTCTGAGTTTCTTTGGGGACATTATCTCATGACATCAATTTATGTATTGAATAGGGTTTCCTCTAAAACTGTTCCTACCACAACGTATGAGATATGGCATGGTAAGAAGCCAAGTTTGAATCATCTCAAAATTTGGGGTTGTCCGGCTCATGTCAAACTACAGCAAGCAGACAAGTTAGAGTTCAGATTTTTTAGAGCTCGGTTCATAGGATATCCTAAAGAGTCATTAGGATACTATTTCTATATTCCGAAAGATCACAATGTGATTATGAGTCAAAATGCTATTTTTCTTGAAAAACAGTTTATTCAAGATGGTGGCATCGGAAGAATAGTTAAGCTCAAGGAGAATGTCTCGCAAGAGCAACGAGCTAAAGAACCTGAGGAACCCAATCAATCAGAACCAGTCCCAACACAACTTCTTCCACCTCGTAGATCGACTAGAATTTTCCATCCTCCTGAAAGGTACTTAGGTACCATATAAGAGGAAGTAGAGGAAATGTTCCTCACGAGAAATGGTGCTCATGGTGATGACCCCAAGACCTATGACGAGGCGATATCAGATATTGACTCTGAGAAATAGTTAGAGGCAATGAGATCAGAAATTGACTCGATGCACTCAAACCAAGTTTGGACCTTGGTAGATCCACCTGAAGGTATTGTACCTATTGGGTGTAAATGAATCTTCAAGAGAAAGATAGGTGCAGATGAAAATGTGGAGACATTCAAGGCTAGGCTCGTAGCGAAAAGTTATAGTCAGTGCGAAGACATTGACTATCAAGATACCTTTTCGTCCGTAGCCATGCTAAAATCCATCCACACATTGCTTGCTGTTGCAGCCTATTTTGATTATGAAATATGACAGATAGACGTGAAAACGATATTCTTAAATGGACATCTTGAGAAAGATATGTATATGGATCAGTCGCTTGGTTTCACATTCAGTGATGACGATCACAAGATCTGCAAGCTGCAAAGGTCCATTTATGGACTTAAGCAAGCATCTCAGAGTTGGAATACTCATTTCAATGATGTGATCAAAACTTTTGGTTTCATCAAGAATGAGGAGGAACCATGTGTGTTCAAAAAGATCGTGGGAGCGTAGTTGTCTTCCTCGTATTGTACGTAGATGACATCCTCCTAATTGGGAATGGCATTCCCATGTTGACCTCAATCAAAGTATGGTTGTCTAAGGAGTTCTCTATGAAAGATCTAGGAGCGGCATCCTTTATACTGGGTATTAAGGTCTATAGAGATAGACCAAATAGGATGCTGAGACTTTCACAGAAGATGTACATAGAGGAGGTGCTAAAAAGGTTTAGCATGAAAAACTCCAAAAGAGGTTTATTACCTTTTAGACATGGCATTCATCTCTCCAAGAAGATGTGCCCTAGCACACCTGAGGAGATTGAATGCATGAGCAAGATCCCTTATGCTTCGGCAATAGGGAGCCTTATGTATGCCATGCTATATACACGACCTAATATAGCCCATGCTGTGAGTGTCACAAGCAGATATCAGTCAAATCCAGATGAAGAGCACTGGACTTCTGTGAAATGTATCCTTAAGTACTTGAGAAGGACTAAGGATATATTTCTAATTTTTGAGAATGGAGAACTCCAGATTCAGGAATATACAGACTCAGACTTTATGTCTGATATAGATGATCGAAAGTCAACATCTGGGAGTCTGTTCATTTGCAATGATGGTACAGTTAGTTGGAAGAGTTTCAAGCAGACGGTGATTGCTGATTCCACCATGGAGGCAGAGTATATTGCTACATCGGAAGCTGCGAAGGAGGCATTCTGGTATAAAAAGTTTACCACAGAGCTTGGAGTGATGTCATCGGATGTCATACCTCTTTACTGCGATAATAATGGCACCATAGTCCTAGCTAAGGAGCCAAGATCTCACCAGAAGTTCAAGCACATCGAGCGACGATTCCATCTGATCCGTGATTACCTCGAAAAGGGTTATGTCGAGGTCAAGAGAGTCGACTCCATAGATAATGTAGCAGACTCGCTGACTAAGCCATTGGGCCAATAGAAGATCGAAGCCCACCTTGAGAATATGGAACTTAGATATGTAACCAATTGGCATTAGGTCAAGTGGGAGTTTGTTAGATGTGTGCCCTAGATGCCAGATCGGCTGACACATTCCTGTACAGATCTAAGGGCAAATTTATAAATTTGACTATAAATGAATAAAAAGATTATTCTTCTATCATATTGTGTACATTGTGTTTGTGATACATCCTTTGAGTTAGTAGGAATGTGAATTCATATTTTCAAGAGTTAAAAATTTAAGACATGAATTTATATAACTAACTCATAAACAGCTCCTGACCATAGGATCATCACGAAGATGGTGATCGATCCAAAAAGTTGGTGTACGATCACTTTCTTAGGATAGATGTGTCTTGAGTCTATGGTGTGGTGACACTGGAGTGAGAGTACAGATATTCGTTGAGAACGAGAGTACTGAGTGTGACCACATCAAGCAGTCATAAGGAAGTCTACCTTCTCGTCGATGACTAGCTTGATGCTGCAGTTGTGTGTCTAGTTCTTTGATCTGAGGTGCATCGACAGTTCACCTTGAGTGTGTTATAGTTTGACTACACCATAACTCGATCTCCTAACCATTCGAAACTCTGAGGTGTATGTTGGCTGTAGCAAATTCATTGTAGGAACTAGGTCGCACCAAGATGGGATCTATCAACCTCGGTAGATGAGAGGAGTAGTCCTATGGTGATCAAAAGATTGAGTCCTTAAGCCCATGGCCATGGTGGAGTGAAATAATAGAAAAAAAGTTTTCCATTAAGGTTTCACATCAGACTCGGATCGATCGATTAACTCATATGACTGATGTTGGGTTTGACGAGTTCACCTTAACCCTAATTCAGTCGGGACTCATGATAGAGAAACTCAATCACACAGGTAGCTGCATTGAGAGGTTCATCTTTAGTTCTGATGGGTTGCCACCACATACTGCTAGGTATCACTGATAGATTTTGAGAGCAATTAGAATGATATTGATGATCGATCATTCTAATTATCTGAATCAGAAGAGTTCTGGTCCATCGAAAGGAGTTTCGATGATGTCGATGATGAGATCACGACATGTCTCATTACCATACAGAATTAAACCTAACTGGATCACACAAATAAGGATTAGAATCTGGATGTCATCAATTGGGCTAACCCAATTGATTTGGATAAGATCCAATTAGGTTCAAGAAAATTGTGCTAGCACACGATTGAGCCTAACTTTGTCCTCGTGTAATCTTTTCTGTCTCTACTGAGCCAAATATGATTTGACTTATCCAGAGAATCTTAGAAAAATTTTTTTTAGTCTAAATGAAACTTGTCCAGCTTAGAAAAGGCTTGTCTTAATTCATGAGATGAATTTAAACCAACACCTGCTAATTCCTAGCACCTGCCAATTTCATTTTAGGACATCTGTCAAAAGTTGACATATGGGTCTTAAACTGAAGAGGGCTCACTAGAGGATTTTTGTGGAGTATCCACAAGCCAAGCCACATCAAATTGGGCACCACAATCAGATTATGGTGTGAGCCCAATTGGATTAAAGTGGGCACCCCAAGTGGATAAGGATTGGAGAGTCTTGATCAATTTAAACTCTTGGGCGCCACCTCTATTTGTGCTTATCTAATGTTGGCACTATCTTTTGGAGATAAGGTGGGGTTCTTATCTGATATGATCAGATGACATCACTCTACTAATCAAAATTTTTTCAAAATTTATTGAAATTTTGTGATTGGTTGAATGATGTGGCACTACGCAACATATAGGGTCTATATAAACCCTGCTGCACCTAGGGTTTCGAGGAAGAAGTTGTTTTATGCACAAAACCCAATAGCTGCTGCCCCCTCCCCTTTTCTCCATGTCCTCCCTATTCTTCTTCCTCCCCTCTTCACGTCCAAAGAGTTGGACGTCCATCTGGCAAAGATCCAAGGCATGGTGACGCTTGGAACAGAATGCTGCAGGACATCTTCGACAGGCTGCTGCTCCAACTTCAGAAGGAGTTCTGAAGTACTTTCAAATCAGATAGAGATCTGATTTTGGAGCATAAATTTATGAGGAGAAGATGTTCCAGATCCTACTTGAGTAGATACTGGTAGAGGCCAGGCGCTTGCATGGCTACATCAGAACCTCAGACTGTGCAAAGATCATCTACAAGGTAATCAGATTACCCTTGAGGTATTACTTGTTTCCTCATTCCTTTTAGATTTATTTTAGACTTAATATCAGATATGAAGATTAGATCTAGAGACTTAGATCTAAAATATATGTAAGATAATTTTTTTTAAAATTATTCCACCCCAGATTTGATGAAATCTGGAAGATCCTACGAGGAAAAGTGATTTTCTTCCTTCAGTTGTTTGACTGAAAGATTGAATTGCACGGTAACTTATCACTGAAGGATATTTTGATAATTTTTACCAAATTTTATCTCTTTCAGACAGTCATGATATATTGCTAGACATCAATCTTGACTTGTAGACTCATTAGAATTAAAAAAATTTAATTTAAAAATTAATTAAGAAGTGTCTTAATTAATTGGGATACTTGAGCTGACCTAGTCTGATCAGATTAGGGTTAGATCAAGAGTCTGTGTCCACTGCTGACTAAATTTAAAATCTAATGGGTCACACACTTTAGAATTTGATCTTGATCAGATTTAATTAAGATTTATTATAAATTTTATAGGTTAATTTGATATGCTAGCATATTATGTTAACTCAAGTTCCCAATTAGATTAAGTTCAAAGTGTTTGAGCTAAATCGAACCTATTGCCTTTGACCTGATTGGATTAGGTCTATTTTAATTGGACTCCTACCTAACTTGGAAGAGTTTTAAGTATGGAAGGACTCCTCCACACCACCCTAGTGTCTACACCAAAATTAATGCTGCCCACCCTCTTTTTAGCATTAAAGAAGAGGAAGAGTCCTTCTTCCTTAAGACTCTTGATATCTCTTCGATTTCTACCAATTTCCTTTAATCTCACATGCTAGAATTTATTATAAAAATTATGGGGCATAGAAGAGAAAGAGTCCTTCTGTTTGAAGCCTCTTCTGTGCCACTTAATTCATTAAAAAATTTATGTCTCTGCATGAGGAAGTGGAACGCCAACTCAGCACCAAGAGTTGGCGCCCCTTGGGTCTCCTTGCCACCTTTTCATTTCCCATTTAAATGGGGCACCTCTTATGGGATAAGGGCTGAGAATTGATGATAAATTAGAGGCTTAGGCATGTGATAAGAGAGGAAAAAATCTAAAAATAAAACAAAAGAAAAAAAAAATTGAGTGGAAAAGATAGTAAGAAGAGAAGTGAGAAAAATAGCAAGTGAGATGTGCTTGTCCTAGGGTTTGATTTTTTCATGTGTTGGAGTAAAAAATCAAATACTAAGTTGTGAGACTTCTAGAGAGAATTCTCTTGGTGTGGTCTTAGTGGAGGAATCAAAGGCTATAGTGCATTGGTGTGATCATTCTTCGAGAAAGAAGCCCGCAGTGTTCTCATGAAGAAGAGGCTACAGTAGTGCACTGGTTGGGAAGGACCTTGACCATCTTCCGTGTGGATCATCATTGGTGGACTTCTACTTTGAAATTTCATAGAGATCACCTTCTTACCATATTTTTATTTTTATCATGTATAAGTTTCTAACTCTTTGCATGCTTGAATTTTTATTTTGTTCGACATCTACAAGGTGATTCTAGGATTTATGTTTCAATTCGACAGTTTTAATTGTTAAAGCTTTTGATTTGCATGTTAAAATTTTTAAAATTTATATTTCACTGTATGACCAAAACTCAATAATTGTATCAGAGCCACCCTTGTTAGATTCGATCAAACAAGTGCAAAAGTTGTAATATAGATTTGATCTAATTCATATTTTGCCAAAATGGTGCATTGATTTTTTAAACATCGATCTTAAAATCAAAAATTATTTTTAACTTTATTTGAACCTTGTATTTAAATTTTAGTTATTAAATTTTGAATTTATGATAATATGAAATTTAATGGTTCATGGTTGTTTGATGCTTAGATCATCTTTGATTAAGGGTGTATTGTTTTGCATGCCTAACTGGATTAGGGATTTTTGTATATTGACTGAACTTGTTATATGCTTAATCATTTATACACCCTTTTGTGATTATTGTAATCATTTTTGGCATGATAATGTGAATGATATTATAACTTGAAAAAGTATGTTGAATAGCATGATTTGTATGTTACATATTATGTAGAAGTTAGGATGTGCCGAGATCAGTTCAAGACCCTCTATAAAAATCAAATTAAGTTATAGTGTCGGGATTCACTTATAAATCAAATATCAAATTCATTTGATCAATTAGTATCTAGGTAAGTGTTAATGGTGGTTTTCTAATTAGGTCTGTATGCTGGCCTGGCTAACTTTGTTGATGCCTAAGAAAAGCTACGGAGAGCCTCCCACCTACTACCTAGCCAATTTGGTCTTATTGAGTTTTGGACTAAAATTGATTGGTGATGTAGACACTATTAAGGCCTTCCTTTATGCTTAGTCAATAGAGTATATCAAAATCTTAGTGAGTTTGTTGTGCTATCCACAAAGCTTACTATAGAAATTGATATGATGTTGACTAGGTGCATGAGGTTGCTTATGGCATATTTGAATAGTATTGCCTTGTTGTACTATCCACAAAAGCAGCATTATTTAAGTATGACCATATAGGAATGAAGGGTTAACTTAACTAGAACACTATAGTTTGTTGTGCTATCTACAAGACTATAAGTGATCTAGAGGCAAGAGAAAAATATTGAGAATTGTATGAAGTATAATTGGTAAAGAGTTACCTACTCTTGAACTCATGAATGCTTGTTGTGCTATCCACAAGGTATTTTTGAGGAATAGGGATCTCAACCCCACTTAGAAATATAATGATGTTTCTCATTTTTCATATTTGAGGGCTATGAAATTTGTTAAAATAGTAGGAGACACAATTAGACAAAAGTCCCAATCTAGTTGTGCATGTCATCATGAATTATCCGCTTATACTGTATTCTTGTTATTATAGATTAACTGTATAAATGACATCCTCACTATCACTTTGAGGTATACTAGATGTAAATAAATTGATCAGACCAAATTATGTGGATTGATTGAGAAACTTGAGAATAGTTCTCACTCAGGAGAAAGTCTCCTATATACTAGATTCACCTGCACCCGATACGATCGGAGAAAATGCATCCAAAGAGAAAAGGGCCGCATATAAAATGTGGAAGGATGACAATGTGACTGTCAAGTGTATCATACTTGTCTCCACGAACAACGAGCTTTAAAGCTAGCATGAAGGTATGAATATTCCTTCAATGCTCCTTAATCTAAAAGAGTTATATGGAGAACAAAGTCGAACTGCTAGATATTAGATATCTAAGCAGTTGTTCCGTACCAGAATTACTGAAGGCATATCCGTGTAAACTCATGTTCTTAAGATGATTGATCTGATCACTCATCTGGGATAATTGAATTTCATTATGGATGGTGAGCTGAGTCAGAATTTGATCTTGCAGTCACTCCCAGACTCCTTCCCATAGTTTGTCATTAACTACCATATAAACAAACTAAATATTAGCCTACCTGAACTGCTGAACATGCTTAAAATAGCAGAGAGTCATTTCAAAGGTGAAAAGGCTCTAATTCTTCTTATAGATAAGATCTCCAAGAAGAAAGACAAGAAGGGTTCTAAGAAAAAGATGAATCCTAAGGCTAGCATTTTGAAGAAGAAGGCAAAGAAGGTGTCCACCAAAGGTACTTGCTATCATTATGGTAAGGATGGGCACTGGAAGAGGAATTGCAAGGAATATCTTGCAACTGTGAAACACAAGAAAGCAAATGTTGCTAAAAGTTTGTATATGATACAAACAAGTTTATCATTAAGTACTTCAACTTCAGATTCTTGGATATTAGATACCGTCTGTGGCTCACACTTTTGCAAATCATTGCAGGATTTGTAGAAAATGAGGAGTATGAATGAAGGTGACTTCGTGCTATTCGATGCTAGTGGAGAGTCCATCCAGGTTGAAGCCGTGGGAACCAAGTGAAGGGAAAGAAACTTGTTTCTCATGGATAATTAGGATTGCATCTAAAATTTTTTTATAAATTTATCTGAATAAAGATCAAATCCTTACCTAGATTGCAGTGAAATTAGGGATCAAATCTCTAAAATCTAGATTCAACCTTCGCGTAGGCCTGAAATTGTAAGCGTGCATGCCTAGCAACGCAAGAAAGCGGGATGAACCTCTGATCAAAGCACCTTCATAAGGCAACCAAAGGAGAGAGGAGAGGTGCAGGTGTGATGCCTCACACCAGTAAGGGGGGACACCTAAGGAGGGCCCATGCCGAGAGGAAGAGGGGATGGCAAGGTGGGGAGCACGCCAAGGATGGGATGCCCCACTAGCTCTCATGCCTCTCTCTCTCTTTCTCTCTTTTCTCTCAATCTAATTTCTATGCATCCATAGGTAGAGACTCTCTCTATTTATAGATGATTCTCATGATCCAATAAGCATAGAACTCCTAATTCAAACATACTTTGAATTAGTCCACTACTTATCAAAGGACTCCCACTTGAGAAAGGATTGGCGCCACATATGGCACCCACTTTGCACCCATGCCCACACCCATGTGGGACGGCCCACAACCAACACCATACCAGATGCTGGTTGGCTAAGGAGTGAGAGAGTCCCAGTGGAAATAAGATTTCTAAGATCTCATCCAAAAAAGTTTTAATTTGAATCCAATTCGAAGCTGGTTCAAAATAATTTTGAAAGGCTGTCAATTCTAAACTGTTTAGGACTTTAGAACCAAGTCTAACTTGAAATTTTGAACCTAATTAAGTCTAATTAATTTAGATCTAATCAAAAATTAATTAATACTTAAATCAAATCTCTCATAGGCTTCTTGGATCATAGATCAAGAACCATTCATGCTCAGGATTGAACCTGAACCTCATGTGTAATGCTAGCTAGACATAGTCAACTCTTCAATCTCGTTTGACCCATAACTTAATTCTCAATCAAGTTAGTTTATATATTCAATCAAATTAGTTTATATGTTCAATCAAGTCAAGTACTTCCAAATTAGATATATAAATATAGGTTAATATTTTTTTACATTGTCTGACTTGTGTGCATGACTCCATAGGTTCAAACACTAAGCCGTAACATAGGAATCGATTCTTGTAGTAATCAAAGCTACCATCTAGCAATGATTTTTGATGCTCGAATAGGTCGAATTATCGTAAAAGAATATTTCAAAATCTATGCATATGGTTACTGCATAATTCATCTCTTTGACCTTGAATACTCTAGGATGATCGAGGTTTAACTGTTAACCCAGAGTATTTCATCCACATTGTATTTCAACCTTTCAAATCCATCTCATGGATTATCCTGATCAAAATTTTACTAAATTAAAATATAATGATACATCAGCTCTTATAATTCAGAGGAATTAATCCCATCTTGATCTACACACAGACTTCATAAGTAATTGACTGTACCCGATAACTTTTCATCACTATATTAGAAATCCAAATAGTCCAGTATCAAAGCACAGTGAGTTGCTTGTAAGTCACTATTGTGATCTTAGGTCTGAGAGATACTTATGTCCATATGCTTCGCGAGTAGCTCTTGACAGCAGAATGCTCAGCTGGTAAGTCACTTATTCCATTATGATGTACTCTTATATCTCACCTGTATGCCATACTAGTGTCTCCACACTCCTTGGTTAAGAGGACAATCAATCTATATGGCACACAACGACTGTCACTCGATAAACATCATCATCCTGTAATGACGTATCATTTGATCGCGAACATGTTTAAGAACTATACGATAAATTTTCTCTTTATTGTTCACTAATATAGTTCTAAAGACTTCATCACAATACAAAAGATCTACAAGAAAGATGTAGCTTTGTGATGAATGATGCCAAAATAACTTTTATTTATCAATAAATAATTCGAATACAAAGAAAAACTCAATCGTCATACGATTGATTTTAGGATATAATTTTCAATAATTTTCACTTGGACTAAAGCCAATCGGGGCAGTATCTTATACCCATCTTCCATTTGAAGTCATCGAACTCTTTTATCTCAAGAGCTTTAGTGAAGGGGTTGAATAGGTTCTCCTTTCTATCGATCTTCTGAAGCTGGATATCACCTCAGTTCATGATCTCTCATACCAGGTGATAGCGGTGCAAAATATGCTTGGTGCACTGGTGTGACTTTGGTTCTTTCGCCTGAGCTATGGCGCCTGAGCTATCACAATATAGCAGGACAAGGCCATCAATAGAAGGTGTAATTTCTAGCTCGATAATGAATTTTTACAAGTACATCATCTTCTTTGTAGCATCCAATGCAGCATTGTATTTTACTTCACATATTGAATCGACTGCAGTATGTTGCTTGAAATTCTTTCAGCAAATAGCTCCTCCTTCAAGGTAAATACATAGCATGACATGCTTCTGCTGTCATCACAATCTGACTGAAAACTAGAATTAGTATATCCCATAAGTTTTAGATCAGTGTTTTCATGGATAAGCCATTGGTCTTTAGTATTTCTCAAATGCTTAAGGATTGCCTTCACAATCTTTCAATGGTTCTCACCCAGATCAGACTAGTACCTACTCACTATCCCTAGTGAATAGGCTACATCTGATCTCGTACACGTTATGGTGTACATGATAGATCTCACTGCTGAAGCATATGGTATTCTACTCATACACTCTTTCTCCTCAGGAGTTGTCAGACAGTCTTTCTTGGAGAGAGTAATTTCATGGTCTATCGAAAGATAGCATCTGTTGAAATTCTCTATTTTGAACCACTTCAATATGGTATCGATGTACATGGATTGAAATAATTCAAGCAACCTTCTAGATCTATCCCTGTAGATCTTCATCCCTAGGATGTAAGATGCTTCTCCCAAGTTCTTTATGGAGAACTGTGATGATAACCATAGCTTCACACTCTGCAAAGTCGGGACGTCATTTCTATGTAACAGTATATCATCCACATACAGTACAAGGAAGATGATAACAAAAATGGTAGCCCACTTATAGATGTAAGGCTCTTCTCCATTCCTAACGAAGTCATACATTTTGATCATCTTATCAAAACACATGTTCCAACTCCTAAATGCCTGCTTAAGTCCATAAATGGATCTCTTCAGCTTGCACATCTTAGACTCGTCTGTGGATATGGATCCTTCAGGCTGTATCATACACATCCCTTCTTCTAATTCCCCATTAAGAAAAGCAGTTTTGACATTTATTTATCAGATTTCATAATCTAAGTGTGCAGTGATAGCAAGCATAATTCGAATGGATTTGAGCATTGCTATAGGAGAGAATGTCTTGTCATAGTCAATACCATAATGCTGACGGTAACCCCTGACAACTAGATTGGCTTTATAGGTCTCTAACTTTTTGTCTGCTCTTCTTTTTCTATTAAAAATCTATTTACACCTTATAGATTTTATCCCTTCAGGTGGATCAACTAGTGTCTATACATCATTGATCTCTATGGACTCCATCTTAGACTTAGTGGCCTCAAGCCATTTCTGAGAGTCAAGCCTTTGCATGGTTTCCATATAGATGATCGGATCCTCATCGTTCTCATCAAGTTTGATGGGGGTCACTGTCTTGGACCAAAAAATTATAGTATTTGTCTGACTAATGTGATACTCTACCGAATTTTCTCAATGGTGCCTCTACTGGCTCTGGATTTGATTCTCCAATCAAATCTAATTCTGTGTGTGTCAGTCCTTTCACCTCTTGAATTTCATCAAGTTCAATTTTATAGGCATTAGCTCCTTCCCTAAGGAACTCTTTTTTCAAAAAGACTGTCCTACTGCTGCTAAACACCTTTTGCTCTATACGAAATAGAAGTAGTACCTTTTAGTTTTCTTTGGATATCTTACGAACAAGCATCAATCGAACTTAGGTCCAAGCTTTTTTATCTTTAAATACTTGACATAAGCTGGACACCTCCAGATCCTAAGGTGTAAGAGCACCGGCTTATGCCCCATTCATATCTCATACGGAGTTTTATCAATAGACTTGTTTGGCACCTTATTCAGAATATAGCAGGCAATTTCTAGAGCATATCCCCCAAAGAAGATTGGCAGACTCGTGAAGCCCATCATGGATCGAACTATATCTAACAAGATTTGATTCCTCCTTTCAGACACCTTATTGTGTTGTGGTGTTCTAGGAGGAGTCCACTGTGAGAGAATCTCATTCTCTTTTAGATATGTTAGGAAGTCACTGGTAAGGTATTCACCTCTTTAATCTGACCAAAGGATCTTAATACTCTTTTCAGTCTATTTCTCTACTTTAGTACGAAATCGTTTGAACATTTCAAATGATTCTGTTTATGCTTCATAAGATAGACATACTCATATCTCGATTGATCATTTGTAAACATAATGAAGTAGTAGTATCCTCCTCTAGCACTTATGTTCAGTGGTCCACATATATCAGTATGTATTAGTTCTAGGACATCATTGACTCTTTCACTTTTTCTCTTAAAAGATGACTTAGTCATCTTACTAAGTAGACAGGATTCACAGATAGGTAATAATTCATAATCATCTATTTTAAATACATATTTTTTGATCAACCTGTCAGTCCTACTCTTGTTCACATAACCTAGCCTATAATGCCAAAAGTAGGATTCACTGACATTATCTAATTTGGGACATTTACTGGATGCGTACATTACACCAACGGACTATGATATTATGTATATGCTATGTCTTAATTGTCAATGCATAATTGCAGTATCATTCATAATGATATTATAAAAATCATTCTTTATTATAAACTTGAAATCAAGTTTAGCCAAAAAGCCTACAGAGATGACATTCATCAGAAAAGAGGGACAATAATGATAATCATCTGATATGATACTACTGGACTCGAAGGTAAGCTATAAAGTTTCCAAGGCCAGAACTAGAACAAGGCTTCCATCTCTAGTGTTCAAGAATCGCTTGCCCTCTCGAAATATCCTACTTACCTACAATTTCTGCAATGAATTACATATATTAATCAGATTTTTGGTATCCACTACCTAGGTAGTAATATAACAAACAAAAAAATTACAAGGAGTTTGTTGTAATTTGGGGTTTGATGCATGCATATGTATTTTAAAAATTTTATTTTCTAAATACTGCAGCAGAGAATAAGATTAAAATACTTTTGTTGCTCCATGAATTGATTTTGATGATTATAATACATTTGAGGGGGTTATTAATGATTTTGGCTTAGAAAAAGATTTATTGTATCTTAGGGGCAAAATCATAATTTTATCAAGTTCTGATTTGAGAGTCTCAAAAGCAAGAATAGAAGATTTGTAATTTATTGGAGATAATTTCATATTTTTTGGATATATATTTTGAGAGAAAATCAAGTTTAAAAAAAACAATCGACCTTATGAGTCGACTCCTATCAAAAGGGGCTGAACGACATACTATTTTTGGCTGGCATACCCAAAAGGGATGATTCTATGAGTCAACCTCTATTGCTATGTAGGCCAAAGATACAAAACAGTAATTTTCTATTCTGCGTTACAGAGGTCGACCCTATGAGTCGACCCCTACAATGGAAAATCTCCGTAACGATTAATTTTTCAGCTTATTTTAACAATATTTAATGCACTCCAATGGCTCTATTTTAGTCTAGATTTGTCTCTAGCATCCATTGAAGATATAAAAGCACTTGAAGGAGAAAAAAAAGTTTTAAAAAATTTTTCAAGTATTTATTTCAACCTTAAGCAAAAAGCCCTCTTTAAGTAAAAGAAGCTTTCATTTCAAGTTCACCAACACCTCAAGAGCTCATTCAAGTCTTCAACAACCTTGAAAAAAATCAAAAAAACTTTTTTCTTATTGTGTAAAATATATTTAAGATTTTATTTACTCATTAAAGGAGCTAAACTTGTATCTCTTGTCATTAACTCTCTTACTCTGCTTTTGTCTTGATTTTTAAATTTGGAAGGATTTTAAAATTTGGATAGGTTGATCTGAACCTTGAATTGAATTGTATTGGGTTGGCTTGTACTTGAAAAATAAGTATTCTAGCTTGAGATAGCTAGAGTCGGAGGTACCGACATTGTATTCTTGTTGAATACATTTTAGTAGATTTAAATTCTCAAGTAGGAGCTTGGGGAGTAGATGTAGGTGCAAGGTTGGCATCGAACCACTATAAATCTTGTTTGTTTATGGTGTGTATACTTACTCTCTATCTAAATTTTTTTATTTTCTTGCATTCTTGCATCTCATTTCTACACTTAGCTTAAATCACTTACTACACATAACTTGCTTATTATTACTTAATCTTTGTGGTTCTAAATTCACTTTAAAATTTCAGAAACCTAATTTACCCCCTCCTCTTGGGTTGCATAGCTGGACAACAAGTAGTATCAGAGCTCAATGCTCTAGCTCTACTTTGATTTAACCATCAAAGAGCTAAAGATCTATGGCAACTCAAGTTGGTGCTTCACTAGCCAAGGGGCAGTCCACAAACCGACCTCCACTTTTCAATGGGTCAAACTATACCTATTGAAAAGCTCGGATAAAAATTTTTATCCAAGCTCTTGACTATGATATGTGGAGTATCATAGTTAATGGACCACACACACCCACTAAGATAATTGATGGTGTAGAATCAACCAAATCCGAAAGAGAATGGGATGAGGTTGACAAAAAAATGGCTCAACTCAATGCTAAAGCCATGAATGTTTTATATTGTGCTTTAGATGCTAATGAGTTTAATCGCATTTCAACATGCATGTTGGCTAAAAAAATATGAGATAGGTTAGAAGTAACTCATGAAGGCACTAATCAAGTTAAGGAATCAAAAATTAACATACTTGTACACAAATATGAACTCTTTAAAATGGAGCATGATGAATCAATAACTAAAATATTTACTCGCTTTATGGATATTATTAATGGTCTAAAAAGTCTTGGTAAGTCTTATTCTAACAGCGATCTTGTGAGAAAGATTCTTAGATCTTTATCAAGGACTTGGGAGGCCAAGTGACTGTAATCCAAGAAGCCAAAGATCTGAATGTCTTACCCTTGGATGAGCTTTTAGGATTGCTAATGACACACGAGCTAAGCATGAAATAATATCAAGAAGAAGATGTCAAGAAGAAGAGGACAATCGCCATCAAATCCACTGCTCAACTCGATGAAGAATCTGATGAAATAGAAAATAAAGAGCAAAATGAAGAAATAGCCCTCATCACTAGAAAGTTTAAAAGATTTTTGAAGAAGAGAAAACAAGGGATGAGGAAGAGGCCACCTACAAAAGGAGAGCATAGCAAGGAGAAGGATAAGGAGCAGCCCCTTATTTGCTATAAATATAAGAAGTCGGGGTACTTTAAGTCCGAATATCTACAAATTAAGAAGGGCCTTAAGAAGTATAAGAAAAAAGCTATAGTGGCTACATGGAGTGACAGTGATGAGTTAAGCTCCGAAGAAGAAGATTCACATAAGCAAGTCAACTTGTACCTTATGGCACATGAAAATGAGATAAATGCTAAAACTCCTGATGGCTTTACTTTTGAAGAACTTCAAGAAGAATTTTATGATCTAGTTGATGATCTAAAGAAGTTAGGGGTAAAGAATAAAGAATTAAAATTAAAGAATCAATCTTTACTAAAAAAAATAAAATTATTTCAAAATAAAAAATTGATCTTAACACAAGAAAATCTAAACTTGAAAAATAAAATTGCTAAGTTAAAATCTATAGTAGAAAAGTTTACTCTTAGTTCAACTAAACTTCAAATGATACTTGATAATCAAAAGGCCGTTTATGATAAAGTCGGTCTTGGCTACAACCCTTTAAAGAAATAAAAATTTTTAAAAAAAATCTATGCGAACTCATCAAGTAATAAGTTTTCAAATATTATTTGCTTTAAATGTGGTAAAGTAGGACACAAATCTTATACTTGTTTCTCTAGTAAATCTAAAAATTCTAATGTGAAGAAAATATGAGTTCCAAAAGGAACCATTGTGACCAACCAAAGAGGACCCAAGAAAATTTGGGTACCTAAAGTGAAAACTTGATTTTTACATGCAGGTGTGTCTTGCATCCCAAGAAAAAAATTGAAAATGATATCTTGATAGTGGGTGCTCAAGATACATGACTAGTGATGAATCCCAATTCATCACACTTGATGCAAAAGATGGAGGGATGGTCACCTTTGGAGATAATAGCAAAGAAAAGATCATCGGTATAGGTAACATTGGTATCATTCCCTTCAAGTATATTAAAAATATTTTATTAGTAGATGGTTTGAAACATAATCTATTAAGTATTAGTCAATTTTGTGATAAAGGGTACAAAGTTATTTTTGAATCTTCATTATGCATAGTAACTAGTCCCAATGATGAAGGCATTAAATTTGTTGGGCATAGACATGGTAATATTTATATGGTAGATTTGAATGATCTTTTCAAGATAAGCTTGCAATGCCTAGTAGCTTTGAATTCCAAAATTAATGAGACTAGTTGGCTTTGGCACCGTAGGCTTGCATATATTAGCATGCATTCACTTTCAAAATTTATTAAAAAGAAATTGGTTACCGATTTACCTAAATTGAATTTTAAAAAGGATAGAATTTGTGATGCATGCCAACTAGATAAACAAATAAAAATTTTATTCAAATCTAAAAATATTGTTTCAACTTCTAGGTTATTAGAATTATTGCACATAGCTTTATTTGGATCCACTAGAACTACGAGTTTAGGTAGAAAACGATATGGCTTTGTAATTATGGATGATTTCTCTCATTTTATATGGGTTTTCTTTTTGGCACATAAGGATGAAACTTTTCGTGTATTCTCAAAATTTTATCGAAGAGTTACTAATGAAAAAAATTTTTCAATTCAAAATATTCGAAGTGATCATGGAACCGAATTTGAAAATCAATATTTTAAAAAATTTTGTGATGAAAAAGGTATTGACTACAACTTTTCAATACTTAGGACACCCCAACAAAATGAGGTAGTAGAAAGAAAAAATAGAACTCTTAAAGAAATGGCCCATACCATGCTATGTGAAAGCAACCTCCCAAGATACTTTTAGACGAAAGCAATTAACACGGTATGTTACATTTTAAACCATGCCTTAATTAGACCAATTCTAAAGAAAACACCCTATGAGCTTTGGAAAGGAAAAAAATCAAACATTGCATTTTTTCATATTTTTGGTTGTCGATGTTTTATTTTGAACAATGGTAAAGAGAGATTAGAAAAGTTTGATGCAAAATCTGATGAAGCTATTTTTCTTGGTTACTCCTCTTCTAGCAAAGCTTTTAGAATTTTCAACAAAAGAACTTTAGTAGTGGAGGAGTCAATACATATTATTTTTGATGAGACTAATGATCTTCCTTCAAGAAAGAGTGAACGTATTGATGATGCAGATCCTCTTATAGAAGAGATGAAGGAGCTCACCCTAAAAGACTCAACAATTCAAAATGAAGAAGAACATGATAACAAATAAAAGGATGAAGGTGAAGAACAATAAGAACAACCTCAAGGTACAAATGATCTATCCAAAGAATGGAGGTATGATCATAATCATCCCAAAGAATTAATCATTGGTGATCCTACACATGGAGTAAGAACTCGTTCTTCACTTAGAGATGCATACAATCACTTTGCATTTGTTTCTCATTTTGAACCTAAAATCATAGATGAAGCTGAAAAAGATTATAATTGGATAAATGCAATTCAAGAGGAACTTAATCAGTTCGAAAGAAATAATGTATGGACTTTAGTATCAAGACCTAAAAATTATCTAGTAATTAGTATAAAATGGATATATAGGATTAAATTGGATGAACATAGAAATATAATTAGGAATAAAGCAAGATTGGTTGCAAAGAGTTATAATCAAGAAGAAAAAATTGATTTTGATGAGACCTTTGCACCTGTTGCTAGATTAGAAGCAATTAGGCTTTTACTTGCATATGCATGCTTTATAAATTTTAAGTTATTCCAAATGGATGTCAAAAGTGCTTTTCTAAATAGTTATATTACTGAAAAAGTTTATGTAGAACAACCCTCCAATTTTGAAAATCATACTTTTCCTAATCATGTTTTAAAATTAAACAAAGCATTATATGGCTTAAAATAAGCACCTAGGGCTTGGTATGAAAGGTTAAGTAAATTTTTACTTGATAATAGTTTTTCAATAGAAAATATAGACACAACCCTCTTCATTAAAAGAAATAATGATAACATCTTAGTTATACAAATATACGTTGATGATATTATATTTGGATCTACTAATGAAACTCTTTGTCAAGATTTTGCAAGCTTATGCAGGGGGAGTTCGAGATGAGCATGATGGGAAAACTTACATTCTTCCTCAGACTCTAAATCAAACAAACAAACGAAGGGATCTTTATCACTCAAAGCAAGTACACAAGAGAACTACTCAAAAGATTTAGAATAGAGGGGTCCAAAGCAATTGGTACCCCCATGAGCCCATCATGTAAGCTTGATAAGGATGAAGGAGATAAAAATGTAGACTCAAAACTTTATAGAGGCATGATTGGTTCATTATTGTATTTAACTGCTAGTAGACCAGATATTATATTTAGTATTTATCTATGTGCACACTTTCAATCAAATCCAAAAGAATCATATTTAAATGCAGTTAAAAGAATTCTTAGATATTTAAAAGGTACACAAACTCTAAGATTATGGTATTCTAAGGTCTCATCAATTTACTTAATAGGATATTCAGATGTTGATTTTGCTGGATGTAGATTAGATAGAAAAAGTACTAGTGAAACTTGTCAATTTTTTGGAGTTAACTTAATCTCTTGATTTAGCAAGAAGCAAAATTCGATGGCACTGTTTATGACCGAGGTCGAATACATTGCAGCTAGAAGTTGCTGTGCTCAAATCTTGTGGATTAAGCAACAACTTGAGGACTTTGGCATCAAACTTAATGAAACTCCCATAAGATGTGATAACACTAGTGCTATTAATCTAATTAACAATCTAATTCAGCATTCTAGATCAAAGCATATTGAAATTAGACATCATTTCATAAGAGAACATATCCAAAATAATAATGTAATTCTTGATTATGTTTGTACTGAAAAATAATTGGCTGACATCTTTACCAAGGCCTTAAGTGAAGATAGATTTTGTGAAATTAGGAGAGAACTAGGAATTCTTGATCCATCAGCTTAAGTATCTTTCTGATTTTAAGTTTTTTTTGTCAAAAATTTTTTGAACCAAATTTTGAGCTCAATTTTCTTCTCTCCTTTCTAGAAAGCTCAAAACTAATCTTCATATGATCAATCTCTTAAATAGACACCCTTCTCTCAAGTTTCAAATTTTTTTGAAATTTTTTCATCATTTTTTTTGTCTAGTCATGAGTCGACCCATAGGGTCGACCCCAGGGTAAACTTGTAATTTTCATTAAAACTCATCGGGCGCTCTGTTTTATTGAAAAATCTCCTTTTGTAAATGAGCTGACCCTTTGCCTTTCATCTTCCTTATCCCACCGAACAAAAATCTCCTCACTCTCCACTCTCTCAACCGCAAAAATCTTTTAAAATCTCTTTTCCCACCAGTTTTCTCCATTCAAATCGCCCTCTTAGAAACTAAATCCCTTTTCCTTCTCTTCCTCGTTTGGGCGAATCAAGCTTACCCTAGCTTCAAACCCTCGTCTCCAAACCGACGGTTCATCTCCCTAAAAATCCTTATCTTTCCTCTAAAATCCTTTCCACTCTACCTCTCATTAGGTCTCCTAAGCTGTTTGCAAGTCTCTGTTGTCCGAAATGGCTCCCAAACTGAAGCTACCGTAGAGAAGAAGTCAGTTCGTGGGTTAGAGGAGAATGTGCACAGAAAAAGAATGGCAGTCGAGCCCTCTCCTGCTCCAACCTCAGTTTCAAGTCCTGCTCTAGCTTCTTCACAATCCCCACTCAGTCCAAAAAAGGTACCTCTCTCGAATCGAAAAGTGGAACCCGAGAAGAACATAGATTTTAAATTTTTTGAAAAAGAAAGATTCTCTATTGGATCAAAAATTAAAAATTAAGGATGAAAGTTTTACTGTCTTTTGAAGAAAAATACTTATGTTGATTTGGTCAGAGAATTGTATTTGAATTTAAGTTACTGCAATGGAACAGTAAAATCTTTAGTGAAAGGTGTTAACATTGTTATTGATCCATTGCATTTGGGACAAATCTTGCACTTGCCTTGTGAAGGTTATACTCATATGGAGCTCTCAATCAAAGAAGAAGGAATAAGTGTTATTTTAGGAAGAACTTTTACTAAAAATTTAAATAAATTAGAAGCAAAGATTTTTTCAGTAGAGATGAGACTTTTGCATCACATGGTTACCAAATTTTTTATCCCTAGGAGTGGCAGGCATGACCTCTTATCTGGTAGGGATATTTGCATCATGTACCATGTAATCACCGAGACCCCCTTGAACCTTCTTGCTTTGATGTTTGAGGCCTTGAGGGAGACCCTGAATAGATCTAAGGCTCACTTGCCTTATAGTATGGCACTCACCTCAATCTTTAGGAGGTTCGAAGTCTGTTTTGTGGGGGTGGCAGTCACCAGATTGTCACATTCTGACACCATCAACTGCCACACACTGCATCGCATGGGTTTTTCAAAGACTGATGGCGGTTGGTCGAAAGGTGTTGAGGAGAAAGCAGAGGAGGGACCATCTTCACCACCTCATGATCACAGAGCATCTCCTGATATTCAGTTCGTATCTGATCACGAGGCTGGTCCCTCAGAGTTAGTGAGGAGGCATGTTTCTGTCCCATAGTCTGGGAGCAGAGTAGATCCTTCAGAGGTCAGAATTGCAGATGATCAGATTGAGTTGATGTCCCAGTGGGTTACCTCCATTTTATCCCAACAGTTTGCCATCTAAGATTTTACTCAGAGGATGTCATCTCAGGTTGTTTCAGACTAGATCTTGATCCCTCATATCTCTACTATTTTTTAGATACTCACAGCTCAGTCTGCATGAATTGAGGAGCTTGAGGGATGTATTCTGAGACTGACAGGTAGAGTTTTAGATTTGCAGAGGCAGGTATTAGTCTTAGCCCTTCCCCAGCCGTAAGAGAACATCATGGAGGTCTCTGACCTGTCTGTAGAGGCGGCTAGGCTTCGAGGTGTTTTGTAGAGTGGCTTTAATTTTTTGAGGAGGGAGATCAGGGGCACCAGTGAGACTGTCTCTACTCAGATTGGTACCCTGATGCAGTCCTTGATGAGAACTTTAGAACAATTGGACACCATCAGACTTTCTCTCCTAGCACAGTCCATAGGTTCCGAGGCTTCAGGACCTTCTCGCTCTTCTACTCGTACCGGTACTTCTATCCATGGCCAAGGCAGACGTGGTTGAGGACGTGCCCGTGGCCTTGATCCTGAGACTCCTCATCATATCTCTGACTCTTCTGATTCTGAACCCTCTAGCCATAATATCTATTAGATCTAGCATAGTTAGTCTTTTATGTCTAAGATTTAGCTTATGGCTTTTGTATTTGTTGGCTGTTTGACCAATGAAAAGCTGTATTTTGACTTGACTCTTATGTAACGTGACACTTATGTCATTTTGGATAGATATATATATATATATATATATATATATATATATATATATATATATATATATATATATATATATATATATATATATATATATATATATATATATATATATATATATATATATATATGCTTTTAACTTCTATGAATGTGGTATCATTTGGATTGATTTTTATGAATGACATCAATTGAAATATCCTTTATGATTGCCATAGTGAGAAGGAGTCTTTTTCATTTTTCTTTAAAAAGGAGAGTAGTGATCTTAATTGATGTTGTCAAAAAGGGAGAGTAGAGAAATAAAATCGAGCAATAAGTAAATTTATCAAAAAAAAAATCTTATAAACTATTTAAAAAACTAATCTGCAAACTACTCATGATGCATTTTATTCAAACAATTGACTATAATGTTTAAGTGATGCATCTTCCTAAATTTAAAATTTTTAATCAATGCTTTATATATGTTATATTTTGCTTTTGCTCAAGTATTTTGTCATCATCAAAAAGGAGAAAATTATTGCTCCATGAATTGATTTTGATGATTACAATACATTTGAGGAGGTTACTAATGATTTTGGCTTGAAAAAAGATTTATTGTATCTCAGGGGTAAAACTATAATTTTACTAAGTTCTGATTCGAGAGCCTCAAAAGCAAGAACAGAAGATTTGTGATCTATTGGAGATAATTTTATATTTTTTGGATATATATTTTGAGAGAAAATCAAGTTTAAAGAAAAGAATCGACTCTATGAGTCGACTCCTATCCAAAGGAGCTGAACGGCAAATGCTATGGCTCCATTGTTGTCATAGTACAGCGGTATGGCATCCGATGTCATAACCCCAAGTTCTGCAATGAACTTTTTGAACCAAAAGTCTTCTTTTGTAATATCTGAAGCAGCGACATACTCAGCCTCCATGGTCAAATCCACTATGTTAGGTTGCTTGAAACTCTTCCATCTAACTACACCACCATTGCAAATGAACATGTATCCTAATATAGACTTTCTATCATCAAGATTAGATATGAAGTCTAAGTCAGTATAGCCCTCGACTCGCAACTCAGAATCACCTCCTAAGATCAAGAACAAATCTTTAGTCCTTCTTAAATACTTAAAGATGTTCTTCACAGCTATCCAGTGCTCCTTGCCTGGATTCGATAGATACCTGCTCGTGATACTCATGACAAGGGCAATATCAGGTCGAGTACATAGCATGGCATACATAAAGCTTCCTATGGCTGAGGCATAAGGAATCCTACTCATGCACCGTATCTCCTCAGATGTGGTCAGACACATCATCTTAGAGAGACTAATACCATGCCTAAGAGGTAAGAGACCTCTCTTGGAGTTTTTCATGCTGAACTTCTTCAGCACCTTCTCTATGTACAACTTTTGTGACAAGCCAAGCATCCATTTAAGTCTATCCCCATAGACCTTTATTCCAAGAATATAGGATGCTTCCCCTAAGTGTTTAATGGAGAATTCTTTGGACAACCATTTTTTGACCATGGTCAGCATAGGAATGTCATTCCCAATAAGGAGAATATCATCCACGTACAATACGAGGAAGATGATCACACTCCCACTGACCATCTTGCACACACAAGGTTCCTCTTCATTTTTAATGAAATCAAATGATTTGATTGCCTCATCAAAATGATGGTTCCAACTCTGAGAAGCCTACTTTAATTCATATATGGACCCTTACAGCTTGCAGACTCTGTGATCACCATCACTGGACGTGAAACCATAGGCTGCTCCATATAGATATCTGTAGGAACCAGATCTAGGGTTTCAGGGTTAGATCTTGAAACTTTTTCAAGATCATACAGCGGAAGACTAAAATAAATCAAAATTTATTTTCTAAGATCAGAAAATCTCTAGATCTAAGATCCTATTACATGATTATTACATAGCATTAAATCAAAAATTAAGATATATATAAATATAGTATGAACTACATGTTGATCATATCAACATGTTTCTATACTAGCTACATCTAATGTATGTATTAAATAATAGATCAGATCTATTACCTTGCAAGTTAGACGCTCTAACCTCGCTGATCCGGGCTTAAGGATGATGTTGCAAGCTGCACACGCGTCCGGCCTCTAGGAGTCGTCCACACGAGCCCACGAATCTCGATCAGAAGTCCTGCTTCAGGAAATCAGCACAGTATGCTAGTACTGCGCTGATCCTTCTTTGATGGTTGATCAGGTGCCTCCTTCTTCTTGATTTGGACTCTTCCAAAGATGAAAAGTAGAAGGAGAAGTTTCAGATCTGAGACGCTCTCAGGAAACTCAAGATGGAAGGAGGAAAGATATGAAAATAAAAATCCTAGAAGAAGACCCTCTTCTTCTTCACATTTTTCTCTCTAGACACCCAAACTTGCGTCTTTTATATTTCCACGATCCAAAGGTATTTGTTGCCCAGCTATGCAACCCAAGAGGGGGGAGTGAATTGGGTTTCTAAAAATTTAGACTTAATTTAAAACTTATGATGAACAAGACAAAGATTTTAATTCAATATTAATTACCTGAAGCAGAATTGCAAGGATATAATAAAGAAATAAGGTAAAGCGATATAGCACACCACAAACACAAGGATTTATAGTGGTTCGGTGCCAACCTTGCACCTACATCCACTCCCCAAGCTCCTACTTGGGAATTTCAATCCACTATGCTTGTATTCAACCTGAATACAAAACGTCGGAAACTCCGACACTAGCTATCCCAAGGTAGATCACTTGTTTCTCGGGTACAAGTAAACCCAAAACACTCCAATTTCAGGTTCGGATCAACCTTTCCTTGTTTTGGAAATCCTTCAAAAATAAAAACAATTACTTACAAGAGTAAGATAATTTAGAGCACAGATTAATACAATAACAGCTCCTTAAATGAGCGAATATAACAATAAAAACTTTACTCAAATGAAGAAACTCTTTTTGAATTTTCTCAAGGTGGATGAACGCTTGAATGAACACTTGAGAAGAGGATGATCGTTGATTGAAGATCTCTTGAAAGCTTTGAACGATCTCTAGATCAAAGTTGAAACAATAGGCGTGAAAGATCCTCTCTTTGAAAGCTCTTGAATCTCTTTCACAATCTCTCGTGTGGATTTTGGATCCTCTTTTCTTTTTCTCTCAAATATCTCATTGATTTCAGGCTTTTTCGTGCAGATTTCGGATCCTCTCTCTTCTTTTTCTCGTTTTAGATTTCACGTTTGATCTGCTATTTAATCTGTAATTTCTTTCACCATTTAAAGCATTTTATGACATTAGAAGCAAGAGAAAACAATTTAGGCAGATAAAGAGCCGTTAGAGGATTTTTAGGAAGCATAAAAGGTAATTAAAACGGGCAAAAAAATAGCTGTTGCTGACATTTTCCATCGCAGGGGTCGACTCATGAGTCGACTCATGCTTCAGGGGTCGACTCATGAGTCGACCTCTATTGCAAAAACCAGAGAATGCGTTTCTGGAAATTCTTGGCTCAAATCAGCAGGGGTCGACTCATGAGTCGACTCATGCCTTGTGGGTCGACTCATGAGTCGACTCACAGGTCGTGCCAAGCCAGAAAACTAGCGTGCCAAAGGGAATTTTTGCGTGCCAATCAGCTCATAGTGCCATGAGTTGACTCATGAGTCGACTCATGCACTTCAAACCTTCATAACTTCAAAAATATAAGTCCAAACACAATGAAATTTTCACCAATAGATTTCAAATCATTTGTTCTACCAAATGGTACTATCAAATCAGGATTTTAGTGAAATTATGATTTTGCCCTTGAAGAGCATAAGGACTTTTTCATTTTAAAATTATTTGTATCCCTTCAATCTGCTTTGTAATCATCAAAATCAATCTAGGAGCAACAATCTCCCTCTTTTTGATGATGACAAAACATTTGAACAAAAAATATTTATGTGAATCACTAATTTCAAAAGAATGCATTATAGGTGTATATGCTTGAAAAGAGTATGATTCTTTTGGCATGTGATATAAATGGTCATATGCAAAAATAGTTTGTCCATTTTCATAAAGATTTGAAAAGAGTATTAGATCATTTTGAGTTTAAGATATATCAGAGCAAGAGAGAAAAATAAATTTTACAATATATCAGAGCAAGAAAAATAATTTTTACAATATTATCAGATAAGATTTTACAATGTATCAGAGAAAATTTCACACTGTATCAGAGCAAATTTTATAAGGTATCAGAGAAAATTTCACACTGTATCAGAGCAAATTTTATAATGTATCAGAGAAAATTTCACACTGTATCAGAGCAAGTTAAAAGAAATTTTAGGGAGTATCAGAGTAAGTTAAATTTCTTAAGATGTATAAAAGTAAATTTCAAAAGATGTATCAGAGCAAGTTTGAATTTTGAAATATATCAGAGCATATTTAAATTTTTAAAGTAAATCAGAGCATATGTAAAGAAGTAATTTAAAAGTTACATAATTGCATTGTACTTAGCATTGTACTTTTGGTATTGTTCTTTAAATTCTTCAATTAATTTCTCATAATTTGTAATTTTACTTTTGATGGGTTGCTTTTTGTTTAATTTCTCAATAATTGAATTGCTTTTTGTTTAATTTCTGTTTGATGCCAAATTACTGTTTGATGCCAAATTTCTCATAATTTGTAATTTTGCTTTTGGGGTTTTGCCTTTGATGAGTTGCTTTTTGTTTAATTTCTCTCTCTTTTTCTTTCATAATTTAGGATTTTGCTTTTAATGAGTTGCTTGCTTTTTGTTTAATTGTTTACTTTCTCCCCCTTTTTGACATCATCAGACATGGTTAACTTTTCCTTTTTCAGAAATATTCTTTAATTTCTTCCCTTTTAGAGTATATCACAAATGTTTGTTCCCCTTAATATAGCAATTATCAACAGCAAACAACAACAAAGAGAAGACAATATTTCAACAAGGAGAATATATATAACCAAAATATGATCAATATCATTACAAAAGGTAGAAATATAGGTAAAAGATGATTCCATTAATATCATAATTGTTTCAATACATAGTTCATATTATAAAAATCAACCAGCTAATTGTCAATACATGGCCCCAAGGTACAGATCCTAGAACAAGACACTAACTCCTAGGACCTAGTAATGATCAAGACAAATCATGGATCGGAGTCATCAGATATGGTATGAGAAGCTGATGGATCAGAAGTGCGTCCTCTACCCCGTCTGCCTCTAGCACGAGCAGGAGAATGAGATGAACTGGGTGGCTGAGAACGCTGAGATGCTAAGGACTGAACAGAAAGGGTGAGTCTAATGGAATCAAGTATGTTCAGTGCTCTGGAAACAGATTGAAGTAGAGCAGTGAACTGAGTGGTAGCATGCTCACTCGATCCTCGGATCTCTTTCCTCAGTAATTCATATCCACCTTCTAGTGCTCCTCTGAGCCTCCCAGCCTCTGCAGTGAGGTCTGTGACCTCAATAGTAGACTCCTGTGACTGGGGATGGGCCAAAGCAAGGACTTGCCCCTGCAAGTCTAGAACTCTGCCAGTCAATCTCCAGACTGTGTCCTCAAGCTGCTGTATCCTGATGGACTGATCTGAAATCATCTGAAATACAGTGGAGATGTGGGGAGTAATGGTCTGATCAGAAGAGGTAGCTCCAGGTGCAAAAGAAGTACTACTCCACTGGCTAGACAACAAAGAAGCCACACGCTGTGAAATATGCTCGATCTGATCATCAGCCAGTCTGAACTCTGAATGAGGTGCTCTGCATTCTGGCTGATACACTGGAGTGGGCATCCTAGTAAACTCAGAAGGGCCAGCCTCTGTATCAGGAATGAACTGGATCTGTGGTGATGCTGCCCTGAAATCATGTACAGGAGAAGATGGACCTTCTTCTTCTACTCTGCCTTCAGTTCTGTCTTCAGCTCTTGTTTCAGCTCTATCCTCAGTTCTTTCTTCAGAGCCCTTAATCCAACCACCATCAGTCTTTGTAATTCCCATTCTGTGCAGACTGTGTTGGTTGAAAGTGTCCACATGAGATAGCTTGGTAGGTGCCTCCCCCTCACAGCTAACTCCAAACCTCCTGAATACTCTAGTAAGGGCCATACCATAAGGCAAGTGTGCCTTGGATCTGTTCAAAGTTTCTCTCATGGCCTCTATCATAAGTGCAGGGAGGTTCAGGGGGGTCTGAGTGATGACATGAAACATGACACATACATCTCTGCTGGAAAGTAAGTCATGTCTACCACTCCTAGGAAAGAAAAGCTTTGTTACTATCTGATGCAGCACCCTCATCTCAATGGACAAAATCTTTGCTTCTAACTTGTTTAAACTTTCTGAATAAGTTTCTCCTAAGATAATTCTGATCCCCTCTTCTTTAATTGGGAGTTCCATATATGAGTATCCTTCACTAGGCAACTATAATATTTCTCCCAATATCCTAGAATCCAAGCAGATATCAATTCCCTTGACTGTTGAAGTCACTGACCCATTTCCATAATGTAGGTTCTGGTAGAATTCTCTAACTAGGTCAACATAGGTGACTTCCTTAAGGGAGCAGTAGAGTTCCCATCCTTGGTTTTTAATTTTACTTGCAAAAGTAAAGCCTTCTTTCTCAAAGAACCGAAAATCTATATTCTTCCTGGTTTCTACTTTTCTATCAGAAAGAGGATTTACACTGGGGCTAATGGAGGATTGAGAGGGACCTTGAGCAGGTACTGAAACTGGAGTGGGAGCACTGGAAGACTGACCAGCTTGCCTTTTCTTTCTGACAATTTCTTCAGGCTCACGGATTGATTTTCTTCTTTGGGGAAGTTTCATCTTTGGAGCCATATCCACTATACTAGCAGACAAGGAGACTTGAATTGAGTGGAGAAGGATCACAAGAGAGTGAAGAAGGATTTTGGTGAAGAAAAGAAGTGGATTTTGGAAGATCGATAAAGTGCTAGGGCACGTTCCAACCGCGCCAAGCAAAGCGAGAAAGCACAGAAAATCCTTTTCAAGGAGGCGATTTTTGGTGGAGAGGAGAAGGGAGAATTGCCTCGGAATTAATCCTTGGATTTGGAGCAAGAAAGAGTTGGAGAAGATGGCTTTTAGAAGGAGGACGATGAGAAGATGAGTCGTCTCACGAACAGGGTTTCCCGTTTAAAAACAATGAACCCGATGAAGTTGGTGGGATTTACAAGTTTGCCATTGAGTCGACTCATGGGGGTCGACTCATGAAGTTCAGAAAATCAGAAAAAATGTGAATAAATTCCAAAAAAATTTGAAATTTTGAGTGAAAGAATTTTGCTCAAAGATAAGTTTTTAGAATGATAAATTTGAGCTTTTGGGACCAAGATAGATGTTGAAACTTGAGCTCTAATCAATTCTTTGGAAATTAAGAAATTTTAGGCAAATGGATCTAGAATTCCTAGATTTCTCCTAATTTCACAGAATCTATCCTCACTAAGGGCCTTTGTAAAGATATCAGCTAATTGATTTTCAGTGCAAACATATTCAAGAATTATATTTTTGTTTTGAACATGTTCTCTTATAAAATGATGTCTTATTTCAATATGTTTAGATCTTGAGTGTTGAATTGGATTTTTAGATAGATTTATGGCACTTGTGTTGTCACATCTTATTGGTGTTTCATTAAGTTTGATTCCAAAATCTTCGAGTTGTTGCTTAATCCATAAGATTTGAGCACAACAACTTTCGGCTGCAATGTATTCGGCCTCAGCCGTAGACAGTGCCACCGAATTTTGTTTCTTGCTAAACCATGAGATTAGGTTAACTCCAAGAAATTGGCAAGTTCCACTTGTGCTTTTTCTATCTAATTTACATCCAGCAAAATCGACATCTGAATATCCTAATAAGTTAATTTGTGAGTCCTTAGAGTACCATAACCCTAGAGTTTGAGTACCATTTAAGTATCTAAGGATTCTTTTAACAGCATTCAAATGAGATTCTTTAGGATTAGATTGATATCTAGCACATAAGCAAACACTAAACATGATATCAGGCCTACTTGCAGTTAAATATAATAATGAGCCAATTATACCTCTGTAGTATTTTAAGTCTACGCTTTTACCTTCATCATCCTTGTCAAGCTTACTTGAGGGACTCATTGGTGTGCCAATTGGTTTGCAGTTCTCCATTCCAAATCTTTTGAGTAGTTCCTTGGTGTACTTGCTTTGGGTGATGGAGATTCCCTCTTTTGATTGTTTAATTTGGAGTCCGAGGAAGAAGGTGAGTTCTCCCATCATGCTCATCTCGAACTCCCCCTGCATAAGCTTAGCGAAGTCTTAACAAAGGGATTCATTGGTAGACCCAAAAATTATATCATCAACATAAATTTGTATAACTAGCATATCATTTTGATTTCTTTTAATAAATAGGGTTGTATCTACATTGCCTCTTGAAAAACCATTATTTAGTAGAAATTTGCTTAGCCTTTCATACCATGCTCTAGGTGCTTGTTTTAATCCATATAAAGCTTTATTTAATCTAAAGACATGATTAGGAAAAGCATGATTTTCAAATCCAGGGGTTGTTCTACATATACTTCTTCAGAGATATATCCATTTAAAAATGTACTTTTAACATCCATTTAAAATAACTTGAAATTCATAAAGCAAGCATATGCAAGTAGAAGTCTAATAGCTTCTAATCTAGCAACAGGTGCAAAGGTTTCATCAAAATCAATTCCTTCTTCTTGATTATATCCCTTAGCAACCAGTCTTGCTTTATTTCTAATTACATTTCCATGCTCATCTAATTTGTTTCTAAAGACCCATTTTGTTCCAATTATTGAATAATCTTTAGGTCTTGATACTAAGGTCCAAACATTATTTCTTTCAAATTGATTAAGTTCCTCTTGCATAGCATTAATCCAATTATGATCATTTTCAGCTTCTTCAAAAGTTTTAGGTTCAAGATGAGATACAAAAGCACAATGATTAACTACATCTCTAAGTGAAGAACGGGTTTTTACCCCATGCATAGGGTCACCAATAATTAACTCCTTAGGGTGGTTGTGAACATACCTCCATTCCTTGGGTAGGTCATTTGTACCTTGAGGTTGTTCTTGAATTTCTTCACCTCTTTCATTTTGTTCGTCTTCTTGATCCTTGTCTTTTGGAGTTGCTGAATCTTTCAGAGTGATCTCCTTCATACCTTCTATTAGTGGATCTGTATCATCAACACCCTCATTCTTCCTTGAAGGAAGATCGTTAGATTTATCAAAAACAACATGTATGGACTCCTCAACTACTAAAGTTCTTTTGTTGAAAACTCTAAATGCTTTACTAGTGGAGGAGTAACCTAAAAAGATTGCTTCATCTGATTTTGCATCAAATTTACCAAGTTTTTCTTTGCCATTATTTAATACAAAACATCGGCAACCAAAAACATGAAAATATGCAATATTTGGTTTTCTTCCTTTCCAAAGTTCATAGGGGGTTTTCTTTAAAAATTATCTAATTAAAGCATGATTTAAAATGTAACATGCTGTGTTAATAGCTTCCGCCCAAAAATATCTTGGAAGATTGCTTTCACAAAGTATGGTACGGGCCATTTCTTCTAAGGTTCTATTTTTCCTTTCAACTACCCCATTCTGTTGGGGTGTCCTAGGAGCAGAGAAGTTATGGCCAATTCCATTTTCATCACAAAAATTTTCAAAATCTTGATTTTTAAATTCAGTTCCATGATCACTTCTAATATTTTGAATTGAAAATCCTTTTTCATTAGAGACTTTTCGATGAAATTTAGTGAAAGTATGAAGAGTTTCGTTTTTGTGTGCCAAAAAGAAAACCCAAGTAAAATGAGAGAAATCATCTATTATTACAAAGCCATATCATTTTCCTCCTAGACTAGTGGTTCTTGTTGGTCCAAATAAGTCCATATGTAAGAGCTCTAAAGGTCTAGAAGTTGAAACAGTGTTTTTAGATTTAAATGATACTCTAGTTTGTTTACCTAATTGGCATGCATCACAAATTCTATCCTTTTCAAAATTCAGTTTTGGCAAACCGAGAACTAAATCTTTCTTAATTAATTTTGAAAGAGAATGCATGCTGATATGTGCAAGTCTACGATGCCACAGCCAACTGGTCTCATTGATTTTAGCATTCAAGGATACTAGGCATTGCATGTCTAATTTGGCTAAGTCATTCAAATCTATCATATAAATATTGCCATGCCTATGTTCTATAAATTTAATGCCATCGTTAATAGGACTAGTCACAATGCAAACAGATGATTCAAAAACTACTTTATACCCTTTATCACAGAATTGACTAATGCTAAGTAAGTTATGCTTTAAACCTTTAACTAGTAAAACATTCTCAATGTATTTGGAGGGAGTGATACCAATGTTACCTATCCCGATGATCTTTCCTTTGCCATTATCTCCAAAGGTGACCATCCCTCCATCCTTAGCAACAAGCGTGATGAATTATGATTCATCACTAGTCATGTGTCTCGAGCATCCACTGTCAAGATACCATTTCCTGTTTCCTTCTTGGGATGCTAGACACACCTGCAAGCAAAGGTCAAGTTTCTGTCTTAGGTACCCAAGCTTTCTTGGGTCCTTTTGGGTTAGTCAAAATGGTTCCTTTTGGAACCCATATTTTCTTTATAGTTGTATTTGTAGATTTGAGGCATGTATATGATTTATGTCCTATTCTACCACATTTGAAACAAGTAATATTTGTAGACTTGTTACCTGAATAATTTACATAAATATCCTTCAGAAACTTTTGTTTCTTCAGAGGTTTATAGCCAAGTCCAGCCTTATCATATATAGCTTTCTGATTTTCAAGGATCATATTTAGTTTGTTTGAACTTAAGGTGAACTTATCTACTATAGATTTCAGCTTGTTAATTTCATCCTTTAAGTTTTGATTTTCTTGACTCAAGGTGAGTTTTTCAATTGAAAGAATTTCAGCTTGTTTCACTAAGGACTGATTTTTCAATTTCAGTTCTTTGTTTTTCTTTCCTAGTTTCTTTAATTCATCAATTGAGTCATAGAATGCTTCATGCAATTCTTCAAATGTGAATTCACTAGTAGATTCAGAAGTTACCTCATTTTCATGTGCCATCAGGCACAGATTGGCTTGTTCTGTTGAGGTTTCCTCGTCGGAGCTTGAGTCATCACTCGCACTCCAAGTCGCCATCATTGCCTTCTTTTTGAACTTTTTGGGACCTTTCTTCAGTTGTGGACATTCGGATCTGAAATATCCCGACTTCTTGCACTCGTAGCATGTAAGGGGTTGATCTTTCTCTTTTTCTTTGCTTTGTTCCCCTTTTGTGAATTTCTTTCTCATCCCCTGTTTCCTTTTTCTTAGAAACTTCTTAAATTTTCGGGTGATGAGTGCCATCTCTTCATCCTGTTCTTCATCTTCAGATTCATCCGTTTCATAATCAGGCGAAGTTGTGGATTTGAGGGCAATGGTTCTTTTCTTTTTGACTTCATCCTCTTGATGTTGCTTCATGCTAAGTTCATGAGTCATCAAGGATCCAAGAAGCTCTTCTAGAGGTAGAGTGTTCAAGTCCTTTGCTTCTTGGATGGCAGTCACCTTGGCTTCCCAAGTTCTTGGCAGTGACCTGAGAATCTTCCTTACAAGTTCACTGTTAGTATAAGATTTGCCAAGACTCTTCAAACCATTAATTATATCAGTAAAACGAGTAAACATGGCAGTTATGGACTCATCATGCTCTATTTTGAACAATTCATATTTATGTACTAGCATGTTTATTTTAGACTCTTTTACTTGATTTGTTCCCTCATGGGTTACTTCTAACCTATTCCATATTTCTTTAGCAGATGCACAAGTAGAAATGCGATTAAATTCACTTGCATCTAGTGCACAATAAAGAACATTCATGGCTTTGGCATTTAATTGTGCCAATTTCTTGTCAACCTCATCCCATTCTTTTTCGGGTTTGGTTGACTCCTCACCATCTACAATCTTGGTGGGTGTGTGAGGACCGTTCACTATGATACTCCACATATCATAGTCGAGTGCTTGTATGAAAATCTTCATCCGAGCTTTCCAATAGGTGTAATTAGACCCATTGAAAAGTAGAGGTCGGTTTGTTGATTGCCCCTCGGCTAGAGAAGTACCAACATGGGTTGCCATAGATCTTTGGCTCTTTGATTGTTAGATCAAAGAAGAGCTTAGAGCACCGGGCTCTGATACCACTTGTTGCCCAGCTATGCAACCCAAGAGGGGGGGGTGAATTGGGTTTCTAAAAATTTAGACTTAATTTAAAACTTATGATGAACAAGACAAAGATTTTAATTCAATATTAATTACCTGAAGCAGAATTGCAAGGATATAATAAAGAAATAAGGTAAAGCGATAAAGCACACCACAAACACAAGGATTTATAGTGGTTCGGTGCCAACCTTGCACCTACATCCACTCCCCAAGCTCCTACTTGGGAATTTCAATCCACTATGCTTGTATTCAACCTGAATACCAAAACGTCGGAAACTCCGACACTAGCTATCCCAAGCTAGATCACTTGTTTCTCGGGTACAAGTAAACCCAAAACACTCCGATTTCAGGTTCGGATCAACCTTTCCTTGTTTTGGAAATCCTCCAAAAACAAGAACAATTACTTACAAGAGTAAGATAATTTAGAGCACAGATTAATACAATAACAGCTCCTTAAATGAGCGAATATAACAATAAAAACTTTACTCAAATGAAGAAACCCTTTTTGAATTTTCTCAAGGTGGATGAACGCTTGAATGAACACTTGAGAAGAGGATGATCATTGATTGAAGATCTCTTGAAAGCTTTGAACGATCTCTAGATCAAAGTTGAAACAATAGGCGTGAAAGATCCTCTCTTTGAAAGTTCTTGAATCTCTTTCACAATCTCTCGTGTGGATTTTGGATCCTCTTTTCTTTTTCTCTCAAATATCTCGTTGATTTCAGGCTTTTTCGTGCAGATTTCGGATCCTCTCTCTTCTTTTTCTCATTTTAGATTTTACGTTTGATCTGCTATTTAATCTGCAATTTCTTTCACCATTTAAAGCATTTTATGACATTAGAAGCAAGAGAAAACAATTTAGGCAGATAAAGAGCCGTTAGAGGATTTTTAGGAAGCATAAAAAGAAATTAAAACGGGCAAAAAAATAGCTGTTGCTGACATTTTCCATCGCAGGGGTCGACTCATGAGTCGACTCATGCTTCAGGGGTCGACTCATGAGTCGACCTCTGTTGCAAAAACCAGAGAATGCATTTCTGAAAATTCTTGGCTCAAATCAGCAGGGGTCGACTCATGAGTCGACTCATGCCTTGTGGGTCGACTCATGAGTCGACTCACAGGTCGTGCCAAGCCAGAAAACTAGCGTGCCAAAGGAAATTTTTGCGTGCCAATCAGCTCATAGTGCCATGAGTTGACTCATGAGTCGACTCATGCACTTCAAACCTTCATAACTTCAAAAATATAAGTCCAAACACAATGAAATTTTCACCAATAGATTACAAATCATTTGTTCTACCAAATGGTACTATCAAATCAGGATTTTAGTAAAATTATGATTTTGCCCTTGAAGAGCATAAGGACTTTTTCATTTTAAAATTATTTGTATCCCTTCAATCTGCTTTGTAATCATCAAAATCAATCTAGGAGCAACAATATTTCTCTCTAATTTTTGGATGGCAGAAAGGCCTCTCAAAAAACTATCTCCCCTTAAAATTTTACGAAGAAACTCGTCTTATATAGAGAGATATGATAGAGTCCTTGTCTAGGTCAAACACCTAGTCAAGGCTTATCCAAACATGGCAAGTTAAGGGACGCCCAACTCTTGAGCACCTCCTCCATATTTTTATGCATGGATCACCAAAAAAGGGTGTACAATGTAAACCCTAAAAGCCACAAAAATTCCAAAAAAAATTTGGATAAATTCGGTGCAAAATTGAAAGAGTTTTGGATTTCTAAAACTCTATCTCATAGAATTCAAAATCCAAACTTATTCCTTTTAGATTTGATCCAAATCACCTTCCATGTAAGAAAGAAGAGAGGAGACCTTTTGTGAACGTGGGAGAGATCTGGGAGAGGGCTTTTGTCGCACAAAATAAGTGGAGATTGGCGTTGAATAAGAGAGAGGGCGTGGAGAAGGTTTATGTGGCGCAAGGTGGAATCCTAGTCCTACTAGGATTCTGTCTCATAACTTGTTTTAATTTGGTTTCCCAAACCAAATCAAATCAAAATTAGATCAACCCAATTAAAATAGATCTTAACCTAATTAAGAACCTAATTTAATCAGATTAAATTATATTTAAATCTGATTTAATTTTCTAATCAAATTAGAAATTAGATTGACCCAAGTCCTAGTTGAACTAGGACTAGTTTTTTCTTGCACTTGGCTTATCCAATAAACCAATTGGACTTGATCCAATCAAGCCCAAACCAAATCTAATTAAATCATATTTAATTAGACTTAATCTTAGCCCATTGACTTAATCAAATTAAGCCAATTAGCAATCAAATTGCTAATCGATCCTCCTGCAACACTTGCACTGGGTTAAATGTCAATCGTATTGATCATTTAACCCTAGAACGATTCTTAATCGTTGATCAACCATCCGATCGGATCATGAACTCTAATGTGTGTGACCTCATAGGTCCGAACCTAAGCCGGTAGCATAGAAATAAATTTATATACCAATCGAAGTGACCATCTAGCAATGGTACCCGACTCCGGATAGGTCGAATGTGTAGAACAACATCCTTAGAACCCATGCGGATATAGTTTTCATATAATTCATCCCCTTGACCAAAATGATCATAGGACACCCCAAAGCTCAACTGTCAACTCTGATCAGGTTGTCCACATTGTATTTCAAAATATCAAACCCATCTGATGGATTACCCTGGCCAAGGTTTTGCTAAATTGAAATATAGCGACTCATTCTTCTCCAACTCTTGGAGTGGTCAATCCCATCTCGATCACACTCTGACTTCGCAAGTACTTGACTGTGCCCAGAAGCCTTCCGTCCCTAAATTAGAAATTCAGTTAGTCCAGTACCAAAGCACAGTGAGTTGCTTGCAAGTCAATGAGGCGATCTCAAGTCTAAGGGACATTTATACCTATATCCCATCAGAGACATTCTCGACAGCAGAATGCTCTGGAGTTGGTCACGTTCAATGACGATGTACCCTTACATCTCACCTGTATGCCATACCAGTGTCTCCACACTCCTTGGTTAAGAGGACAACCAACCCATATGGCCTACAGCGACCTATGCTTGATAGAAGCTGTCGTCCTTATTTACAGCCTATCATTTGGTCGTGAACAGTTTTAAGGACTAATCGATAAATCCTCTCTTTATCGAACTTAAATAGTCCTAAGGACTTCATCATAACAACGGAGTTCATTAGAAGATGAAAGCTTATGATGAAAATGCCAAATATATTTTATTTATTAACAAATCAATTACAATACTTGGTTGCTCAACCGTCAACAGCTTGACGATTGGCTTTTTGGGACACATTTCCCAACAACTCCCACTTGTCCTAAAGCCACTCGGCACAGTATCTAATACCCATCTTCGACTTATGGTTGTCGAACTCCTTTATTGCCAGGGCTTTAGTGAAGGGGTCGGCTAGGTTCTCCTTTCCGTCGATCTTCTGAAGGTCGACGTCACCTCGATCCACGATCTCTCAGACCAGGTGGAAGCGGTGCAAGATGTGCTTCGTCCGCTGATGTGCTTTGGGTTCCTTCGCCTGAGCTATGGCACCAGTGCTGTCGCAATAGAGCAGGACCGGACCATCGAGGGAGGGTGCTACTCTGAGCTCAGTGATGGATTTCCTCAGCCACACAGCTTCCTTCACGGCATCTGATGCTACGATATACTCTGCTTCACAAACAGAGTCTGCCACAGTATGCTGCTTGGAACTCTTCCAGCAGATGGCTCCACCATTCAGAGTAAAGATATAACCTGACACACTCCTGGTGTCATCATGGTCAGATTGGAAGCTAGAGTCTGTGAACCCCACAAGTTTCAGATCTGACTCGCCATAAACCAACCATTGGTCCTTAGTATTTCTCAAATACTTAAGGATGGCTTTAACCACTTTCCAGTGGTTTTCTCCAGGATCAGATTGGTATCTACTCACTACTCCTAGTGAGTATGCCACATCTGATCTTGTACATGTCATGGCGTACATGATAGATCCCACGGCTGAAGCATATGGGACTCTACTCATACGCTCTCTCTTTTCAGGAGTTGTCGGACAATCCTTCTTAGAGAGAGAAATTCCTTGGCCTATCGGTAGATAGCCCTTCTTGGAATTCTCCATGCTGAACCTCTTCAGCACAGTATCTATGTACATGGACTGGGATAACCCAAGCATCCTTTTAGATCTATCCCTATAGATCTTCATCCCTAGGATGTAGGATGCTTCACCCAAGTCCTTCATGGAGAACTGTGATGACAACCAAACTTTTATTCCCTGTAGTGCGGGGATGTCATTCCCGATTAAGAGAATGTCATCCACGTACAAGATAAGGAATACCACAATTGGACCATTTGCCCATTTATAGATGCAGGGCTCTTCTCCATTCTTAATGAAGCCATACGTTTTGATCACCTTATCAAAATGCATGTTCCAACTCCGAGAAGCTTGCTTCAATCCATAAATGGATCTCTGAAGCTTGCACACCTTGGACTCATCTGTGGATGTAAACCCCTCAGGTTGTATCATATACACCTCTTCGGTCAGCTCTCCATTAAGAAAAGCTGTCTTTACATCCATCTGCCAGATCTCATAATCTAGATGGGCAGCTATTGCAAGCATTATCCGAATAGATTTGAGCATTGTCACAGGAGAAAATGTCTCGTCATAGTCAATACCATAACATTGACGATACCCCTTGGCAACCAGATGGGCTTTATAGGTCTCCACCTTTTCGTCTGCGCCCCTCTTCCTTTTGAAGACCCATTTGCACCCAATGGGTTTAACCCCTTTAGGTGGGTCAACCAATGTCCATACATCGTTGACCTTCATGGACTCCATTTCGGATTTCATGGCTTCAAGCCATTTCTCGAAATCAGGTCTCTGCATAGCATCCATATAGGTGATCAGATCCTTATTATTCTCATCAAGTTCGATGGGATCACCGTTCCGGACCAAGAAACCGTAGTATCTATCCGGCTGACGCGGTACTCTACCAGATCGCCTTAATGGTGCAGGTATATTAGGCTCCGGATCTGATCTAATCATATCTGACTCAGGTTCAGCTATTGGTGTCGGTCCTTCTACCTGTTGAACTTCATCAAGTTCAACCTTAGAGGCAACGGTTCCTTCACCAAGGAACTCTTTTTCTAAAAAGATTGCCTTAAGGCTGACGAACACCTTTTGAACATCAGCATGGTAGAAAAAATATCCTTTTATCTCTTTGGGGTACCCTATGAATGAGCATTTGTCAGATCTAGGTCCAAGTTTGTCTGTGACTAATCGTTTGACATAGGCCGGGCACCCCCAGACCCTAAGGTGTGAAAGTGTTGGCTTACATCCCATCCATATCTCATATGGAGTCTTAATTACAGACTTACTTGAAACCCTATTTAACAGATAACAGGCCGATTCGAGTGCATATCCCCAGAAGGATATCAGCAAGCTAGCAAAAAACCCATCATGGATCGGACCATGACTAACAAAATCCGATTCCTCCTTTCAAACACACCATTATGCTGTGGTGTTCCTGGAGGAGTCCATTGAGAGAGAATCCCATTCTCTCCTAGATATGTGAGAAACTCACTAGAAAGGTATTCTCCTCCTCGATCAGATCGAAGAGTTTTAATACTCTTTCCAGTTTATTTTTCTACTTCACTTCAGAATCGTTTGAACATTTCAAATGAATCCGACTTATGTTTCATCAGATAGACATATCCATATAGGTATAGGTCATCCGTGAAAGCTATGAAGTAGAAATATCCACCTCTAGCACTGGTGCTCATGGGCCCACATACATCAGTATGTACTAGGCCCAAGAGCTCAGTAGCTCTCTCACCTTTTCCAGTAAAAGATGACTTGGTCATTTTACCAAGAAGACAGAACTCACAGGTTGGAAGTGATTCACAATCACTGACTTTGAGGATTCCCTCTTGAGTCTACCTGTTTATTCTGTTCTTGTTTATATGACCTAGCCTACAGTGCCATAAGTAGATATCTGACACACTATCTAATCTAGGGTGTTTGCCAGTTGAATAGAGTCTTATCAGGCTTGATCTTTTTGGTCTGGCTCTGCACTGATGTCCCAGCCTGAACTTGCACCTTCTTGACTTTCTTCTTCTTGTTCTTCTTTCCTTTCTCAAAGGGTCGAGAACCAGAAGATGAACCTCCCACTGAGTTCACTGAGTTCACCGATTCCTTGAGGAGTTGGTGATCCTTCTCAAAGTTCTGAAGCAACCCCATTAACCCATGGTAGTTTACTTCAGGCTTTGTCATTCTATAATGAGTGAGGAATGGGAGATAAGACTTGGGCAACGAGTTCAGTATTGCATCTTTCCCAAGCTGCTCATGCAAGGGAAAGTCGAGCTTGCTCAATCATTCCATCAGCTCGATCATGTACAATACATGATCAGTGACAGAGACTCCATCTCGTATTTTGGCGTTGAAGATGGCACAACTAGTCTTGTGCCTCTCTACGTCATCGGGTGTGCCAAAGGTATCCTCCAACACTTGAAGCATGTCCTTTGGCTGAGCCGTCTCGAATCTGCGACTGAACTCGTCACTCATGATAGCAGCTAGCATGATACAGCACATCGTGGTCCGGTCACTGAGCCACTTCTGGTAAGTGTCTCTGACTGTTCCACATGCATTGATAGCTGGCTCCTCAGGTGCAAGATCTAATATCACATATAGGATCCGTTCATGCTCCAGGACTATCTTCAACTTTCGATACCAGCTATCGAAGTTGGATCCCACCAACTTATCATTGTCCAACAATGATCGGAGTGATAGGAAAGTGGCCATATTTGCACAAAGGAGAACCATAACCTAATTAGTAATTGATTCATTAAACCTAAAGATTTGGACTTTAATCAAAAGGTTTCTCCCACTATTTTATTCGAATTGGTAGCCTCTACCTTCAATTCGAGGAATTACCCTAATTCCTTAGCGGGTACTAGAATCCACTTAGACTGCACACAAGCCCAACTTTGGTTGGCCAACCCATGTACATCTAAGGGTAGGTTCATAACCAATTGTTTCTCTAAACAATTTCTAGTAATTTTAATTTTGCCCCAGAAACCTAATCAGTAGGCTTTGGCCTCCATTGTAAGGATCCAGTTAGGTCCAACCATTAACATGATCATACTTGGTGTATCTAACCAACGAATGATTAAGCCCAACTTTGGTTGGCTCACCTAACCACCATTAGAGAGACACTTCCAAGTCATCATATGATGAGTGATAATTCCATTAGTCAACAAGCACCAGGCCTTTGGGTCTACAATGATTATTGAGTTAATGGACTCATTATCAAACACCTTAATGGGAGGCTATGACTCAGTTATCTCCATAACTTTGTCATTTTAAGGACCTAATAATTTTAGAGGATTTAAATAATATAGAGGATGAGGTCAGATGAACCAGCTTATCATGATCCTCCCACTGGCTTCACCAAGTCAGCTTAAGGGAGACCAGGGCTGGTCTAGGAGCACCTAAATCAGTCACACTGATTTACCTAGCTGACATGGGTCAGCTCGAATAGTCAAGTGATCCGATCAAAACATAATTTCACCAAGAGGCCAGGTAAGTTCGATCAGTGGGAGGGTCTGCCAAAGCTTGCCTTAGACACCATCATGAATGGCCAGGTAAGCGGGCTCCCAATTAAAAACCACCGGTCTGGTTTACCTTAGACACCAACTGGTTTAATTAGTTTCGATTAGATCAACCTAACAGTTCGTGCTAGACCGCTTAGCCAAGAATCAAGTCCATTTGGTTCTCGTTAAAGATATGGACTTGACCAACTACAACTATTGTAATTGATCTAGAGAATCCTTGACCTAATCTAAGACAACAATTGATTAGATTTAGTTAATTCTCTAATTAAGTCCATCTTTAATCTAACCATAGGTCTAACCCAATTAATGGACTTAATTTCCACTAACCCATTAACCCAATGTGTTATGATTTGTGTCTTAGGTTCTTCAATTCACAATCCTAGAACCTAATCAAACAACTTCTTAATTCTTAATTAAGTTTTGGGCTGAGGGTTGGGTTCGGCTTTTCAAAAAATAATTTTCATATTTGTAAAACAATTTTACAATATGATTCTACCAATCATATTGCATGTTTGATTCATAATCAAGATGCAAGTGAAATAAACATGAAACTACTTTAGATCTAATCTAAACAGGTTCATGTAATTGAAATAATTTCAACTTTAAATAATTTCTTTGCATAAAAATTATTAACAAAGAGATTTTATTTCAGATTTAAACATCTTTTAAATCTAATAAATCATAAATTTAATCTAGATCATATCTAACAAATTTATGATTAAAGATAGATCTACACAAACTAGGACAACCTTTGCACTGTAAGGGGTAAACCTTACAGCAGGACAACCTTGCAGTTTGTGATTGATCTAAAATTTTAATTTTAAATTTAATAATCAGATTATAAATTAGATCTAATCTAAAAAATAATCTAAGCATGTATAAATAATCATGTAATAAAGAACCTAGGCTTTGATACCAATTGAAGGAACCAGATCTAGGGTTTCAGGGTTAAATCTTGAAACTTTTTCAAGATCATACAGCGGAAGACTAAAATAAATCAAAATTTATTTTCTAAGATCAAAAAATCCCTAGATCTAAGATCCTATTACATGATTATTACATAGCATTAAATCAAAAATTAAAATATATATAAATATAGTATGAACTACATGTTGATCATATCAACATGTTTCTATACTAGCTACATCTAATGTATGTATTAAATAATAGATCAGATCTATTACCTTGCAAGTTAGATGCTCTAACCTCACTGATCCGGGCTTAAGGATGATGTTGCAAGCCGCACACGCATCCGGCCTCTAGGAGTCGTCCACACGAGCCCACGAATCTCGATCAGAAGTCCTGCTTCAGGAAATCAGCACAGTATGCTAGTACTGCGCTGATCCTTCTTTGATGGTTGATCAGGTGCCTCCTTCTTCTTGATTTGGACTCTTCCAAAGATGAAAAGTAGAACGAGAAGTTTCAGATCTGAGACGCTCTCAGGAAACTCAAGATGGAAGGAGGAAAGATACAAAAATAAAAATCCTAGAAGAAGACCCTCTTCTTCTTCACATTTTTCTCTCTAGACACCCAAACTTGCATCTTTTATATCTCCACGACCCAAAGGTATTTCTCTCTAATTTTTGGATGGAAGAAAGGACTCTCAAAAAAATATCTCCCCTTAAAATTTCACAAAGAAACTCGTCTTATATAGAGAGATATGATAGAGTCCTTGTCTAGGTCAAACACCTAATCAAGGCTTATCCAAACATGGCAAGTTAAGGGACGCCCAACTCTTGAGCACCTCCTCCATATTTTCGTGCATGGATTACCAGAAAAGGGTGTACAATGTAAACCCTAAAAGCCATGAAAATTTTAAAAAAAAATTGGATAAATTCGGTGCAAAATTGAAAGAGTTTTGGATTTCTAAAACTCTATCTCATAGAATTCGAAATCCAAACTTATTCCTTTTAGATTTGATCCAAATCACCTTCCATGTAAGAAAGAAGAGAGGAGACCTTTTGTGAACGTGGGAGAGATCTGGGAGAGGGTTTTTGTCGCACAAAATAAGTGGAGATTGGCATTGAATAAGAGAGAGGGCGTGGAGAAGGTTTATGTGGCGCAAGGTGGAATCCTAGTCCTACTAGGATTCTGTCTCATAACTTGTTTTAATTTGGTTTTCCAAACCAAATCAAATCAAAATTAGATCAACCCAATTAAAATAGATCTTAACCCAATTAAGAACCTAATTTAATCAGATTAAATTATATTTAAATCTGATTTAATTTTCTAATCAAATTAGAAATTAGATTGACCCAAGTCCTAGTTGAACTAGGACTAGTTTTTCCTTGCACTTGGCTTATCCAATAAACCAATTGGACTTGATCCAATCAAGCCCAAACCAAATTTAATTAAATCATATTTAATTAGACTTAATCTCAACCCATTGACTTAATCAAATTAAGCCAATTAGCAATCAAATTGCTAATCGATCCTCCTGCAACACTTGCACTGGGTTAAATGTCAATCGTATTGATCATTTAACCCTAGAACGATTCTTAATCATTGATCAACCATCCGATCGGATCATGAACTCTAATGTGTGTGACCTCATAGGTCCGAACCTAAGTCGGTAGCATAGAAATAAATTTCTATACCAATCGAAGTGACCATCTAGCAATGGTACCCGACGTCCGGATAGGTCGAATGTGTAGAACAACATCCTTAGAACCCATACGGATATAGTTTTCATATAATTCATCTCCTTGACCAAAATGATCATAGGACACCCCAGAGCTCAACTGTCAACTCTGATCAGGTTGTCCACATTGTATTTCAAAATATCAAATCCATCTGATGGATTACCCTGGCCAAGGTTTTGCTAAATTGAAATACAGCGACTCATTCTTCTCCAACTCTTGGAGTGGTCAATCCCATCTCGATCACACTCTGACTTCGCAAGTACTTGACTGTGCCCAGAAGCCTTCCATCCCTGAATTAGAAATTCAGTTAGTCCAGTACCAAAGCACAGTGAGTTGCTTGCAAGTCAATGAGGCGATCTCAAGTCTAAGGGATATTTATACCTATATCCCATCAGAGACATTCTCGACAGCAGAATGCTCTGGAGTTGGTCACGTTCAATGACGATGTACCCTTACATCTCACCTGTATGCCATACCAGTGTCTCCACACTCCTTGGTTAAGAGGACAACCAACCCATATGGCCTACAGCGACCTATGCTTGATAGAAGCTGTCGTCCTTATTAACAGTCTATCATTTGGTCGTGAACAGTTTTAAGGACTAATCGATAAATCCTCTCTTTATCGAACTTAAATAGTCCTAAGGACTTCATCATAACAACGGAGTTCATTAGAAGATGAAAGCTTATGATGAAAATGCCAAATATATTTTATTTATTAACAAATCAATTATAATACTTGGTTGCTCAACCGTCAACAGCTTGACGATTGGCTTTTTGGGACACATTTCCCAACAATATCTTCCTCAAGGTATCCATTCAGTAAAGCAATTTTCACATCTATCTATCAGATTTCATAATCATAGTAAGCCGCAACAACAAGTAAAGTATGGATGGATTTCAGCATGGCTACGAGGGAGAAAGTTTTCTGATAGTCAATGCCCTCGCGCTGACATAACCTTTTACCACAAGCCTAGCTTTATAGGTCTCTACCTTACCATCGGTACCTATCTTTTTTTTGTAGATCTATTTACACCCAATGGGTACGATACCCTCAGGTGGATTCACTAAAGTTCAGACTTGGTTTGAGTGCATCGAGTTAATTTCTAACTTCATAGCATCTAACCATTTCTTAAAATTGATATTAGACATCACCTCGTCAAAGGTATTAGGGTCATCACTATGTCCCCTATCTTTTATAAGGAATATTTTTTTTATTTTTTTCGTAAGCATACCCATGTATCTTTTAGGAGGTTGGGTGACCTTGCTAGTAGATCTACGAGATAGTAGAGGAACATTAACTACTGGCTTATGGACTATGAGTTCCTGAGGATCTATAGCTCTGGGCTCTTCAAAGACTTTCTCTTCGAGCTCCACTAACCTCCCACTGCCACCATCCTAAATAAACTATTTTTTTAGAAATACGGTGTTTTGACTCATAATCACATTGTGGTCTTGTGAAAAGTAGTAGTATCTTATAGATTCTTTTGGATACCCTATAAAGCGAGCTATAATAGATTTATCCTCTAACTTATCGACCATTTATCTCTTGACATAGGCTGGACATCCCCAAGTCTTAAGATAACCCCGACTCAACTTCTTACCGAACCATATCTCATATGGTGTGGTAGGAACAGACTTTGATGGAATCCTATTCAACAAGTGAATGGCAGTTAACAAGACATTTCCCCAAAGAAATAAGGGTAAATCAGTGAAGCTCATCATGGATCAGACTATATCCAATAGGGTTCCGTTCCTCCTTTCAGATACCTCGTTGAGCTGAGGCGTTCCAGGAGGAGTTCACTGAGAGACTATGCCGTTGTCCTTAAGATAATCCAAAAATTTCTGACTAAGGTATTCACCTCCTTGATCAGATCGAAGAACCTTAATGGGTTTGCCTATCTGCTTTTCTACTTTATGCCTAAATTTCTTGAACTTTTCAAAGGCTTTAGATTTGTGTTTCATGAGATACATATATCCATACCTAGACATGTCATCGATAAAGATAATGAAGTAGGTATAACCACCCCTGACCTGCACATCAAATGGCCCACACATATCAGTGTGTACTGGGGCAAATAACTCAGTGGCTCTTTTTCCATGTCCTACAAAGGATAACTTGGCCATCTTTCTTCGAAGGCAGAATTCGCAAGCTGAATACGACTCTAGATTAAGAGAGCCAAGGATCCCATCCTTCTCCAGTCTGTTTATCCTATCCTCTCCAATATGGCCTAGTCTATGGTGCCACAAGTACTTCTGGTTAATCTCATCTCTGGATCTCTTCTGACCTACGGCACTCACTATTTACTCGTTTAGGTTCACATTCGCATCAACATGCAAGTGATTAAGACTGTCAATTAAGAGACCTCATGCAACCAATTTATTTTATAAATAAATGGAACAAAAATTTTTATTGAAATAAATTTCAAAACCTTCCTGTGCTAGCATAGACATGAAAATTAAATTTTAACTAGCTACAGGAATATAATAACAGTCTTTCAAATTTAATCTAACATCAGATGGTAGTCAAAGAGAGTAAGTGCCAATGACCTCTGCAGCAACCTTTGCTCCATTACCGATCCGAAGGATCATGTCACCTTCTCTCAACCTCCTACTTTCTATCAGACCCTACATTGAGGTACATATATGAGCACTCAGAGCCAGAGTCCAATACCCAACTAGAAGTAGAAGAAACTGTAAGGTTAGATTCTATTACGAGCATACCTTCAAAAGGTTTATCACTCTTTTTGGTCTTTAGGCTCTTTAGGTATTTTGGATAGTTCCTCCTCTAGTGGCCTTCAGTATGATAGTGAAAACACTTTTCTCTTGCCTCAGCTACCTTTGGACCATCCTTCTTCGGCTTGCTCTTTTCGTTTTGCTTCTTTATGGATTTAACCTTCTTCCTTCCAGTAGACTTTCTCTTGAAAGAAGAAATTTGCTCCACAGTAAGAACAGTACCCCTTGAATACTTCAAGGTACCCTCCATAGTGAACAACATATTGATGAATTCGAGAATAGTACAGTCAAATTTATTCATATGAAAATTCACATTGAATTGACTATATGAATTGGTAAAGGATTGAAAGATCATATCCATCAATAATTTCTTTTGCATTTCTAGCCCGAGCTTCCCAAGCTCCTCAATATCCTTGGTACTGTCATACAGTGCTTATGGACAGACTGCCCTTCGTGCATCTTTAGAATGAAGAGTCTTTTGGATACTTCGAAGCACGCAGTATGGTTCTGCTTACCATATAACTCTTGTAGGTAAGTTATCATGGCCCAGGCAGTGGGTATATGCTCGTGCTGGCTTTGCAACTCGTTTGACATAGATGCCAGCACATAACACTTGATCCGACTATCTTCATCCGTTCATTTTTCAAAAGCAGCTCTTTGCTCAGTAGTAGGATGGTTTGGTAGCATTACGAGATCCTGATCAAGAATATAGCTTAACTTTTCTGAGATCAGGACAATCTTGAGATTTTTGAGCTAATCTTTGTAATTGATACCGATCAAACGATTGGTTTTAAGGATGCGGGCTAGGGGGTTTGAGGTTGACATTATGGTTTAACTACCAGAGTAGAGATTCAAATTAGACTTTTATACTTAATATTTATTTTTGCTTTTAGAAACTTTAAGATGTAAACAATGGCTCCCACTAATTTATCGAATCCCTCCACTCCTCGGGAAGGAAATAAAAATCCTAATGCGACAAAAGATTTCTAATGGGTGCTGTGGTCCCATCGATGACATGCACCTCACTTAACAGTTATTGGTAACATGTACACCAATGCATAGGTAATTCTTTGCCCAGATGCTTCACTAAGCATGTTGCAGCGACTTGATCTCTATGTCATATGGGTGAAGGAACCAGATCTAGGGTTTCAGAGTTAGATCTTGAAACTTTTTCAAGATCAAGCAGCGAAAGACTAAAATAAATCAAAATTTATCTTGTAAAATCAGAGAATCCCTTGATCTAAGATCCTATTACATGATTATTACATGAAATTAAATCAAAAATTAAAATATAAAGAGCAAGAACTACATGTTGATTATATCAACATGTTTCTATACTACATCTAATGTATGTAAAATATAATAGATCAGATCTATTACCTTGCAAGTTAGATATTCTAACTTTGCTGATCCGAGCTTGAGGATGATGTTACGAGCTGCACATGTGTCCAGCCTCTAGGAGTCATCCACATGAGCCCACGAATCACGATCAAAAGTTCTGGTCTAGAAAATCAGCACAGTATGCTAGTACTGTGCTGATTCTTCTTCGATGGTCGATCAGATGCCTCCTTCTTTTTGATTTGGAATCTTTCAAAGATGAGAAGTAGGAGAAGTTTTAGATGAGATACTCTCAAAAAACTTACAGATGGAGGAAGGAAAGAGATGAACCCAGCAACTCTAGAAGAAGACCCTCTTCTTCTTCTCTTTGCTTTAACCCAGACACCTAGTTTTCTGTCTATTAGATCTCCATGCCCCAAGACTCTTTCTCCTTGATTTTTGGATGCCCCAAAGGTCTCTTAATGCTCTATAATCCATGAAAAATTCATAAAGAAATTTATTTTAAATAGAGAGATATGAAGAGTCTCTATCTAGGTCAAATACCTAGTCAAGGATTATCCAAACAAGGCAAGATAAGGGGCGCCCAACTCTTGGGCGTCCCCTCCTTTTTTTTCTACCGTGGACCACTAGCAAAGGGTGCATATTATGTGCCATAAAAGCCACAAAAATACTAAAAAAAATTTGGGTAAAATCAGTGCCATAAGAAAAGAGTTTTGGTTTTTTAAAACTCTATCTCATAGAATTTGAAATCCAAACTAATTCCTACTTTGACTTGATCCACAACTACATTCCATGTAAGAGAGAGAGAGAGGAAAGTTTTGAGCATGTGTGAAGACCTGGAAGAGAGGTTTTATCACACAAAATAAGAGAGAGTGGGCATGGGATAAGAGAGAGTGGGCGTGGGGGGCTAAGGTGGCGCAAGGTGGAATCCTAGTCTTACTAGGATTCAATCTATGACTTGTTCAAATTTGGTTTCTCAAACTAAATCAAATCAAAATCAAATCAACCTAATTAAAATAGGTCTTAACTCAATTAAGAGCCTAATTTAATCAGATTAAATTAGATTTAAATCTAATTTAATTTTTTAATCAAATTAGAAATTAGGTTGACCCAAGTACTATTTGAACTAGGACTAGTTTTTTCTTGCACTTGGCTTATCCAATAAATCAATTGGACTTGATCCAATCATGCTCAAACTAAATCTAATTAAATTATATTTAATTAAACTTAATCTCAGCCCTTTGGCTTAATCAAATTAAGCCACTTAGCAATCGAAATACTAATCGATTCTCCTATAACACTTGCACTAGGTTAAATGTCAATCGTATTGATCGTTTAACACTAGAACGATACTTAATCATTGATCAACCATCTGATCGGATAGTGAACTCTAATGTGTGTGACCTCATAGGTCCAAACTTAAGTTGATAGCACAGAAATAAATTTTTGTACCAATCGAAGTGACCATCTAGCAATGGTATCCGAGAGCCGGATAGGTCGAATGTGTAGAACAACATCCTTAGAACCCATGCAGATATAGTTTCCATATAACTCATCTCCTTGACCAAAATGCTCATAGGACACCTCAGAGTTTAACTATCAACTCTGATCAGGTTGTCCACATTGTATTTCAAAATATCAAATCCATCTGATGGATTATTCTGGCCAAGGTTTTGCTAAATTGAAATACAACGACTCATTCTTCTCCAACTCTTGGAGTGGTCAATCCCATCTCGATCACACTCTGACTTTACAAGTACTTGACTGTGCCCAGAAGTCTTCTGTCACTGAATTAGAAATTTAGTTAGTCCAATATCAAAGCACAGTGAGTTGCTTGCAAGTCACTAAGATGATCTCAAGTTAAAGGGATACTTATACCTATATCTTATCAGAGACATTCTCGATAGCAGAATGCTCTGGAGTTGGTCACGTTCCATGATGATGTATCCTTACATCTCACCTGCATGCCATACCAGTGTCTACACACTCCTTGGTTAAGAGGACAACCAACCCATATGGCCTACAGCGACCTATGCTCGATAGAAGCTGTCGTCCTTATTAACAGCCCATCATTTGGTCATGAACAGTTTTAAGAACTAATCGATAAATCTTCTTTTTATCGAACCTAAATAGTCCTAAGGACTTCATCATAACAACGGAGTTCATTAGAAGATGAAAATTTATGATGAAAATATCAAAAATATATTTTATTTATTTACAGATCAATTACAATACAAGGTTGCTCAACCATCAACAGATTGACGATTGGCTTTGGGAAATATTTTCTAGCAACTCCCACTTATCCTAAAGCCACTCGGCACAGTATCTAATACCCATCTTCGACTTGTGGTTGTCGAACTCCTTTATCGCCAGGGCTTTAGTGAAGGGATCGATCAGGTTCTTCTTTCCGTCGATCTTCTAAAGGTCGACATCACCTCGATCCATGATCTCCCAAACCAGGTGGAAGCGGTACAAAATGTGCTTCGTCCGCTGGTGTGCTTTGGGTTCCTTTGCATGAGCTATGGCACCAGTGCTGTTGCAGTAGAGCAGGACTGGAACATCGAGAGAGGGTGCTACTCCAAGCTCGGTGATGAATTTTCTCAGCCATACAGCTTCCTTCGTGGCATCCGATGCTGCGATGTACTCTGCCTCACAAACAGAGTCTGCCATAGTATGCTGCTTGGAACTCTTCCAACATATGGCTCTACCATTCAGAATAAAGATATAACCCGATATGCTTCTACTATCATCATGGTCAGATTGAAAGCTGGAGTCTGTAAATCTCACAAGTTTCAGATATGACTCGTCATAAACCAACCATTGGTTCTTAGTATTTCTCAAATACTTAAGGATGGCTTTAACCACTTTCCAGTGATTTTCTCCAGGATCAAATTGGTATCTACTCACTACTCCTAGTGAGTATGCCACATCTGGTCTTGTACATGTCATGACGTATATGATAGATTTCATGATCGAAGCATATGGGACTCTACTCATATGCTCTCTCTCTTCAGGAGTTGTCGGACAATCCTTCTTAGAGAGAGAAATTCTATGGCCTATCGATAGGTAGTCCTTGAAATTCTCCATGCTGAACCTCTTCAGCACAGTATCTATGTATGTGGACTGGGATAACCCAAGCATCCTTTTAGATCTATCCCTATAGATCTTCATCCCTAGGATGTAGGATGCTTCACCCAAGTCCTTCATGGAGAACTACGATGACAACCAAACTTTTATTCCCTGTAGTGCGGGGATGTCATTTTCAATTAAAAGAATATCATCCACGTACCAGAAAAGAAATACCATAACTAGATCATTTGTCCATTTATAGATGCAGGGCTCTTCTCCATTCTTAATGAAGCCATACGTTTTGATCACCTTATCAAAATACATGTTCCAACTTCGAGAAGCTTGCTTCAATCCATAAATGGATCTCTGAAGCTTGCACACCTTGGACTCATTTGTGGATGTAAATCCCTCAGGTTGTATCATATACACTTCTTCGATCAGCTCTCCATTCAGGAAAGCTATCTTTACATCCATCTGCCAGATCTCATAATCCAGATGGATAGCTATTACAAGCATTATCCGAATAGATTTGAGCATTGCCACAGGGGAGAACATCTCGTTATAGTTAATACCATAATATTGACGATATCCCTTGGCAACCAGATGGGCTTTATAGGTCTCTACCTTTCCGTCTGCGCCCCTCTTCTTTTTGAAGACCCATTTACACCCAATGGGTTTAACTTCTTTAGGTGGGTCAACCAATGTCCATACATCGTTGATCTTCATGGACTCCATTTCGGATTTCATGGCTTCAAACCATTTCTCGGAATCAGATCTCTACATTACATCCATATAGGTGATCAGATCCTCATCGTTCTCATCGAGTTCGATGGGATCATTATCCCGAACTAAGAAATCGTAGTATCTGTCTGGCTGACGCGGTACTCTATCGGATCGCCTTAATGATGCAGGTACATTAAGCTCCGGATCTGATCTAATCAAATCTGACTCAAGTTCAGCTATTGGTGTCGGTCCTTCTACCTGTTGAACTTCATCAAGTTCAACCTTAGAGGCAACGATTCCTTCACTAAGGAACTCCTTTTCTAAAAAAGTTTTCTTAAGACTGACGAACATCTTTTGTTCATCAGCATGGTAGAAAAAATATCCTTTGATCTCTTTGGGGTACCCTATGAATGTGCATTTGTCAGACCTAGGTCCAAGTTTATCTATAACTAACCATTTGATATAGGCCGGGCACCCCTAGACCCTAAGGTGTGAAAGTGCTGGTTTACGTCCTGTCCATATCTCATATGGAGTCTTAATTACAGACTTACTTGAAACCCTATTTAACAGATAACAGACCGATTCGAGTGCATATCCCCAGAAGGATATCAGCAAGCTAGCAAAATTCATCATGGATCGAACCATGTCTAATAGAGTCTGATTTCTACTTTCAGACACACCATTATGCTGTGGTGCTCTTGAAGGAGTCTATTGGGAGAGAGTCCTATTCTCTCCTAGATATGTGAGAAACTCATTAGAAAGATATTTCCCTCCTCGGTTAGACTGAAGAGTTTTAATACTTTTTTCAGTTTATTTTTCTACTTCACTTCAGAATCATTTGAATATTTCAAATGAATCTGACTTATGTTTCATCAGATAGATATATCCATATCTGGATAGATCATCCATGAAAGTGATGAAGTAAAAATATCCACCTCTAGCACTTGTGCTCATGGACCCGCATACATCAGTATGTACTAGGCCCAAGAGCTCAGTAGCTCTCTCACTTTTTTCAATAAAATATGACTTGATCATTTTACCAAGAAGACAGGATTCACAGGTTGGAAGTGATTCACAATCACTGACTTCGAAGATTCCCTCTTGAGTCAACCTGTTTATCCTGTTCTTGTTTATATGACCTAGCCTACAGTGCCATAAGTAGATATCTGATACACTATCTAATCTAGGGTGCTTGCCAGTGGAATAGACTACGTTAATAGGTTATGATAACATATACACACCATTGTTCAAATATCCATAAAAAATAGTAACACCATTCATAATGATATTACAAATTTATTTTTTTATTAAAATTTTATAATCATTTTTGGCTAGAAGGCCTACAGAAATGACATTTAAAAAGAAACTGGGATAGAAATGACAATCATTAAGAACAATAGTATGGGACTCAAATATAAGTTTCAAGATTCCTAATGCTAGAACTAAAACTGGTCTTCCATCTCCAACATTCAGGAACCTCTCACCTTGCTCGAATCTCCTACTGACCTGCAACCCCTGCAACGAATTGCAAATATGGTAAGGGCTACCGGTATCCAATACCCAGTCAGTTATATCACAAATAAAAAAATTGCAAGGAGTTATCATATAAATACCTTACCCAGCAACAGCTTGCTTCTTTCTCTGCCTATTCGGGCCCAAGAAGGCAATGTACTAAGGATAATTTTTTTTCAGTGCCCTCGCTTCTTGCAAAAGAAGTATTCAGCTTGACTCTTATTGGGCTTGATCTTTCTGGTCTGACCCTGTACTGATGTCCCAGTCTGAACTTGCACCTTCTTCACTTTCTTCTTCTTATTATTCTTTCCTTTCTTAAAGGATCGAGAACCAGAAGATGAACCTCCCACTAAGTTTACCGACTCGTTGTGGAGTTGGTGATCCTTCTTAAAGTTCTGAAGCAACCCCAGTAACCCGTGATAGTTTACTTTAGGCTTTGTCATTCTATAATGAGTGAGGAATGGGAGATAAGTCTTGGACAGCGAGTTCAGTATTGCATCTTTCCCAAGCTGCTCATGCAAGAAAAAGTCGAGCTTACTCAAATGCTCCATCAACTCGATCATGTACAATATATGATCAGTGACAGAGGCACCATCCCACATTTTGACCTTGAAGATGGCACAACTAGTCTTGTGCCTCTCCACATCATCGGGTGTGCCAAAGGCATCCTCCAATACTTGAAGCATGTCCTTTGGCTGAGTCATCTCAAATCTACGACTGAACTCATCACTCATGGCAGCCAGCATGATAAAGCGCACCATGGTCCGATCACTGAGCTACTTCTGGTAAGTGTCTCTGATTGTTCCACGTGCATTGGCAGCTGGCTCCTCAGGTGCAGGATCTGTTATTACATATAGGATTCGTTCATGCTCCAGGACTATCTTCAACTTTCGGTACTAGCTACCAAAGTTGGGTCCCACCAACTTATCATTGTCCAATAATGTTCGGAGCGATAGAAAAATGGCCATATCTGTACAAAGAAAAATTATAATCTAATTAGTAATTGATTTATTAAACCTAAAGATTTAGACTTTAATCAAAAGATTTCTCTCACTATTTTATTCGAATTGGTAGTCTCTACCTCCAATTTGAGGAATTACCCTAATTCCTTAGTGGGTACTAGAATCCACTTAGACTGCACACAAGCCCAACTTTGGTTGGCCAACCCATGTACATCTAAGGGTAGGTTTATAACCAATTATTTCTCTAAATAATTTCTAGTAATTTTAATTTTGCCCTAGTCCCTAATCAGTAGGCTTTGGCCTCCACTGAAAAGGTCTGGTTAGGTCCAACCATTAACATGACCATACTTGGCCCATCTAGCCAATGAATGATTAGGCCCAACTTTGGTTGGCTAACCTAACCACCATTTAGAAAGATGCAGTCAAAAAATCATATTATGAATGACAATTCCATCAGTCGATAAGCACCAGGCCTTTGGGCCTCCAATAATTATCCAACTGATGGACCCATTATCATCCACTTAATGGGAGGCTATGATCTAATTATCATCATAACTATTTTATTTTAAAGATCTAATAATTTTAGAGGATTTAATTAATTTAGAGGATGAGGTCAGATGAACTAGCTTATCATGATCCTTCCACTGGCTTCACCAAGTTAGCTTAAGGGAGACCATTAAAAGGGCTGGTCTAGGAGCACCTAAATCAGTCATACTGATTTACCTAGCTAACATGGATCAACTCAAATAGTCAAGTGATCCGATCAAATATAATTTCACCAAGAGATGAGGTAAGTTCGATCGGTGGGAGGATCTGCCAAAGCTTGCCTTAGACACCATCAGAAATGGCCAGATAAGCGGGCTGCCAATTAAAAACCATCGATCTGATTTACCTTTGACACCAACTAGTTTAATTAATTTTGATTAGATCAACCTAATAGTTCGTGCTAGACCGCTTAGCCAAGAATCAAGTCCATTTGGTTCTCGTTAAAGATATGAACTTGACCAACTACAACTATTATAATTGATCTAGAGAATTCTTAACCTAATCTAAGATAATAATTAATTAGATTTAGTCAATTCTCTAATTAAGTCCATCTTTAATCTAACCTTAGGTCTAACCCAATTAATGGACCTAATTTTCACTAACCCATTAACCCAATGTGTTATGGTTTGTGTCTTAGGTTCTTCAATTTATAATCCTAGAACCTAATCAAACAACTTCTTAATTCTCAATTAAGTTTTGGACTGAGGGTTGGGGTTCGATTTTTCAAAAATAATTTTCATATTTATAAAATATTTTTACAACATGGTTCTACCAACCAAATTGCATGTTTGATTCATAATCAAAATGCAAGTGAAAAAAAAAAAGGCATGAAACTACTTTAGATCTAATCTAAATAGGTTCATGTAATTAAAATAATTTTAACTTTAAACTGCGTAAATTTTTCAGACAAAAATATGATGGTTCTTTGCACGAAAATTATTAACAAAGAGATTTTATTTTAGATTTAAATATTTTTTAAATCTAATAAATCATAAATTTAATTTAGATCACATCTAACAAATTTATGATTAAAGATAGATCTACATGAACTAGGACAACCTTTGCACTGTAAGGGATAAACCTCACCGCAGGACAACCTACAGTTCGTGATTGATCTAAAAATTTTAATTTCAGATTTAACAATCAGATTATAAATTAGATCTAATCTAAGAAATAATCTAAGCATGTATAAATAATCATGTAATAAATAACCTAGGTTCTGATACCAATTGAAGGAACCAGATCTAGGATTTCAGGATTAGATCTTGAAACTTTTTCAAGATCAGGCAGCAGAAGACTAAAATAAATCAAAATTTATCTTATAAAATTAGAGAATTCTTAATATAAGATCCTATTATATAATTATTATATGGTATTAAATCAAAAATTAAAATATAAAGAGCAAGAACTATATGTTGATCATATCAACATGTTTCTATACTACATCTAATGTATGTAAAATATAATAGATCAGATCTATTACTTTGCAAGTTAGATGTTCTAACTTTACTGATCTGGGTTTGAGGATGATGTTGTGAGCCGCACATGCATCCAGCATTTAGGAGTCATCCACACGAGCCCACGAATTACGATCAAAAGTTCTGGTCTAGAAATCAGCACAGTATGCTAGTACTGCACTGATCCTTCTTCGATGGTCGATTAGATGCCTCCTTCTTGATTTGGACTCTTCCAAAGATGAGAAGTAGGAGAAGGAGTTTTAGATGAATGCTCTCAGAAAACTTACAGATGGAGGAAGGGAAGAGATGAACCCAGCAACTCTAGAAGAAGACCCTCTTCTTCTTCTTCTCTTGCTCTAACCCAGACACCTAATTTTTGTCTATTAGATCTCTATGCCCTAAGACTCTTTCTCTTTGATTTTTGGACACCCAAAGGTCTCTCAATGCTCTATAATTCAAAAATTTTATAAAAAAATTCATTTTAAATAGAGAGATATGAAGAGTCCTTGTCTAGGTCAAATACCTAATCAAGAATTATCCAAATAAGGCAAGACAAGGGGCGCCCAACTCTTGGGCATCCCCTCCTCCTTTTTCTATCTTGGATCACCAGCAAAGAGTGCATATTATGTACCATAAAATTTACAAAAATATCAAAAAAAATTAGATAAAATCAGTGCCATAAGGAAACAGTTTTGGTTTCCTAAAACTCTATCTTATAGAATTTGAGATCCAAACTAATTCCTACTTTGACTTGATCCACAACCACATTCCATGTAAGAGAGAAAGAGAGAAAAGTTTTGGGCATGTGTGAAGACCTGGGAGAGAGAGTTTTATTGCATAAAATAAGAGAGAGTGGGCATAGGATAAGAGAGAGTGGGCGTGGGGGCTAAGGTGGCGTAAGGTGGAATCCTAGTCTTATTAGGATTCAATCTATGACTTGTTCAAATTTGGTTTCTCAAACCAAATCAAACCAAAACTAAATCAACCTAACTAAAATAGGTCTTAACCCAATTAAGAGTCTAATTTAATCAGATTAAATTAAATTTAAATCTGATTTAATTTTTTAATCAAATTAGAATTAGGTTGACCCAAGTCTATTTGATCTAGGACTAGTTTTTCCTTGCACTTGGCTTATCCAATAAACCAATTGAACTTGATCCAATCAAGTCCAAACTAAATCTAATTAAATTATATTAATCAACTTAATCACAGTCCTTTGGCTTAATCAAATTAAGCAAGTAGCAATCAAATTGCTAATCGAACTTTCTGTAACACTTGCATTAGGTTAAATGTCAATTGTATTGATCGTTTACACTAGAACGATGCTTAATCATTAATCAACCATCCGATCGAATCATAAACTCTAATGTATGTGATCTCATAGGTCCTAACCTAAGCCGATAGCACAGAAATAAATTTTTATACCATCGAAGTGACCATCTAGCAATGGTACTCCGACGGCTGGATAGGTCGAATGTGTAGAACAATATCCTTAGAACCCATGCAGATATAGTTCCCATATAATTCATCCCCTTGACCAAAATGCTCATAGGACACCTCAGAGTTCAACTGTCAACTCTGATCAGGTTGTCCACATTGTATTTCAAAATATCAATCATCTGATGGATTACCTTGACCAAGATTTTGCTAAATTGAAATACAGTGACTCATTCTTCTCCAACTCTTAGAGTGGTCAATCCCATTCAATCATACTCTGACTTCGCAAGTACTTGACTGTGCCCAGAAGCCTTCCTTACTGAATTAAAAATTTAGTTAGTCCAGTACCAAGATAGTGAGTTACTTGCAAGTCACTGAGGCGATCTCAGGTCTAAGGGATACTTATACCTATATCCTCAGAACGTTCTCGATGCAGAATGCTCTGGAGTTGGGTCACATTCAATGATGATGTACCCTTACATCTCACCTGTATGCCATACCAATGTTACACACTCCTTGGTTAAGAGGACAACCAACCCATATGGCCTACAGCGACTATGCTCGATAGAAGCTGTCGTCCTTATTAACAGCCTATCATTTGGTCGTGAACAGTTTTAAGGACTAATCGATAAATCCTCTCTTTATCGAACCTAAATAGTCCTAAGGACTTCATCATAACAACGGAGTTCATTAGAAGATGAAAACTTTGATGAAAATATAAAAATATATTTTATTTATTAACAAATCAATTACAATACTTGATTGCTCAACCGTCAACAGGCTGATGATTGAATTTGGATATATTTTTCAACATGGCTAACCTGACCACGAGCTAGAGAGACTCAACTAAGTTATCATATTATGAATGATAATTCTAATAGCAGATGAGCACTAGGCCTTTGGACCTCCAATGATCATCATACTATTGGACCCATTATCATCCAACTTAATGGGAAAGCTATGATTTAGTTATCACCATTACTATCTCATTTAAAGGACTCAATAATTTAGAAGATTTAATTTATGAATTAAGAGAAGAGAAAAGAAGAGATCACATAGTAAACTACAATCCTTCCATTAATTTTACTAAGTCATTAAATCAGATTAAGGTCATACTGGTCGAACTGGTATCTAGATTAATCACACTGATCAACCTTAATGGCATAGATTAACTCAAATCATTTAGCGATCTAATCAAGACATAATTTAATC
>NC_025993.2:66609902-66651608 GCF_000442705.2 Elaeis guineensis | reverse complement strand
CGACGACCTCTAAGCCAAACAGGCCAAACGATGAGAAAGGGTCAACGAACGACAATATCAGTGCTACGCACGGACAAGATAACACAAAGTGCTTTTTCCCTATTTTCGATATATGTACTACAGGGCCAGGACGGCCAGAGAAAGAGGGACAAGACGACAAGAAAGAAAAAGGGGCAGCTACAAAAAGGGGGTGACTACAAAAGAACTCTAAGGAGGTCCTGCTCCCTCTAACCTAGGGTGATCACCTCCATCCCTCAACCAGGACTGCCTCAGGCTCTCCACCGTTTCCTCTAGTCCTTCCTTCTTTTGCAGCATATCCTGGAGCGCCTGGCAAAGTTGCCGGCTCTCAGCCTCCGCTTCCCGATGCCACTTTCGCAAAACTTCGAACTCCGCCTCTGCGTCCGCGACGGCCTTTCGCTCAAGCCCCAGTGGATTTTACTTGTTGAAGCTCGGCTGTCTTCTCCCCAAGGGAGACAGAAATCCCTTCGATAGTGCCTCTTAGGGCTTGGAGCTCTTCGGTATCTTGGGCGTTAGCAAGCTGCGCCCTAGTAACCAACTGCCTCTGGAGACGAACAACCTCGTCCGTTGCCCGACGGAATCTCCCTTTGTACTCTTCTACCTGCCGGCGCCAGCTGGCCCGCTGCACATCGTGGCTCATCTCAGCATCTTGAAGCTGCTTCTGGAGGTCGGAGACCTTTTTGTGACCATATCTGCTCATCCTGTGCTGTGAGCCGGGATGAGTTCCCTTCCAGCTGGCCGATCCTCCTCTTCGCAGCTGACGGCTCCACCTTAAGGGCGCTGATCCTGGCTTCTTGAGCCCAAGTTCAGTCGCTGGCGCTCTTCGTGCATTCCTCGAGCTCCTTTGCGAAGTTCGCCTTCCTCCGGCTGTAGTCCATGATTGCCTTCACCTGAAGACTCCTGAAGTGGGCGGCCTCAGCGGCGGCCTCGGAATAGCATTTCTTCGCCTGGCGGAGCTCGCCCTCCGACTTCTTCAACTTCTTCGTCAGGTGGAGGACCTCCTTTTTTAGCCGTTGGATAGTTGACTTCAGCGGGACCCCCAGGGGCAAGGGGAGTGCTTCGGCAGGACACTGCCATCGGAAGAAGCAAACGTCAAAGACCAACTCATTACAAGGAGAAAGGCAGAAAAGAAGGAGCAGGGGGAAGGAAAGGCCATCCACAATAAGAAGTTCGACTTTATTGATTAATTTTGAAGACAAGCGGAAAAAAATATGGCGACAAAAGAAAGATACAAGATCGGAGGTCTCAGACCTCGGGGGCAGGGGGTGGAGAGCTCGGCGTGGGGGGTGCGACTGCGGTAGCGGCGGACGAAGGGGCGGCCTCGTCGTCAAACTCCTCCAAAAAGCCGAGATTAAGGTCGGGGTATCTGCTGGCCACCCTCTCTCGGCAGAGCTCGAACCCCTTGGTAAACGCCTCCAGGTCGAACTGGACGTTCAGCTCCCTCATCTCCGCGGAGGCCTTGAACTCCTCCACCGCAAGGGTCCTGGCCTCCGAGACCAGAACCGGAGTTTGCTCGGCCAGATGGGCGACCTCGGCCTCCGCCTTCCTTGCCGACTCCTCCAAGCTTCGCCTCTCCTCCTCCCGGGCTCATCTTTCCTCTTCCCGGTCTTGTCTCTCTCTCTCCAGGGCCTCCCAGAGGGCGGCCACCTCGGCCGTCTTCGCTTGAAGACGAGCAACCTCGTCTTGGCAGCGCTCCTCCGCCCGAAGAAGGTCCCTTCTCATGCGGCCCGATGCCTCGACATAGGCGAAGAGCTGGTGCCCGATCTGCAAGGACAGATAGAGAATTACAACAAAGACCGAGCAACTGTGCAAATAAAAACCCGCTTACCTCAAGAAAGGACCCCAAAATGTCCCAGGCCCGCTGCTCGGGATCGGTGCGGTCGATCCTCTCCACGACGTCGGACAGAATACAACCATCGAGCAGCCGCTGGATCAGAGCCTTGTCGTTGAAGGGGTTCTCCGATCCCCCCTCGGAGCAGACGGACTCATCTACAGCGGCTCGGTGGCTGCTCACCCTGCGGGCCACCGATTTCCTCCTCCTCCCCGCGGTGGGCGCCTCCGTGGGGCGGACCTCCGGAACGGGGACCCCAATCGGCGGGCTCCTTGGGGAAGCCCGGGGGGCCGCTGGCTCGGCATCCGAAGGAATGTCGATGGCCGGGGTCGCCTGGACGGGCACGGCCAGGCTCGTCTCTTCCACCCTGGCCCTCTTCGCCGAACCGGAGGTCGTCGCGCCCTTCCTCTTCTGGGCTCTCATAGCCTTGGCGAGCATCCGCGTGGCTTCGGCGTCCATTGCTAAAAAAAAAAAAAAAAAAAAAAAAAAAAAAGAAAACAACAACACAAAACAAAAGAAGAAAAGAAGAAAGAAGAAGCAGCGCCGATCAGTCCAGAGCAAAAAAAAAAAAAAAAAAAAAAAGAGAGAGAGAGAGAAAGAGAAAAGAAGAGAAAGAGAGAGAAGAAGAAGGCAAGAAAAGAAAGATAAATACTTGCTGGATCCTGAGGGCTTAGGCCGATGTTGAAGAGAAGCTGCTCCCTCAGAAGGTTAGGAAGGGAAGGAGCGGGATAACTCAGAAGCTTCTGGGCAGCCTGGAGGTCGTCCTCTCCCAGGCTGGGAGCCCGGCGGACGGAATCCCTCAGAGACCCCCAAGGGGGCAGACCTAGTTCCAGGGTCGGACAGTAGACAAAGAGAAATTTCCCCTTCCAGTTGTGAATCGAAGAAGGGGCGCCCTTCAGCAACCCCTTCTTACCGAACTGGGGGGAGAAGTACCACCAGTCCTTCGCTGAAGGATGGCGTTTGAAGGTGTAGAAATGTTTGAACAGGGAGAGGGATGGCTGGACCTCGGCTATATGGCAGAGAGAGAGAAACCCTATCAAAAACCTAAAGGAATTCGGGGCGACAGAGGCGAGAGAAATGTCTAAGAAACGAAAGAAGGCGGCAACAAAGGCAGGAAGCGGAAGCCGAAGTCCGGCACGGAATGCCTCCTGGTACAAACAAAAGCGACCAGAAGGGGGAGCGCTGGCCCGGTCAGAGGAGCCAGGAAGCTCCAGGTCGTACTCGGAAGGAACCCCATACCGAGCCCTTATCAGGAGGAGTTCGTCCAGAGTCGACGAACATGGAATGGCGCCCGATGCGAAAACCAGGCGAGGCCCTGCCCCGAACGCGGGTTCGTCCATAGAAATGGGGGCCTGGGGGTTCGAAGCAGAAGAACTCCCAGAACTTACGGGGGCAGAAGAGTCGGAAGACATTTTTTTGGGGGAAGAACCTAAAGGACCCTAGAAAGGCAAACCGAGAGGGGAACGAGACGCCGAAGGTCAACTCGGAAGAAGACACGAAAGAAATGAAAAGAGGAGAAGCCCCTAGGCGGTAAGAAGAAGAAGGTTGGCACTAACCTATCTTGCTCTGGAGACCCGGGAGCGAGAAACGGAAGGCGCCTACGGCTCAAGAGGGCGTTCGCTAGAGCAGACTCTCGGGGAGATGACAGACGCCAGCAAAAATTCAGAAATGGAGTGGGACGCCTGAAGGGGGGAGGACGGGTTTAAATAGACCCTGGGATCCGACGCCATAATGATCTCGAATCCCCCCAGGCCAGTCCGCATCCGACGCGTGTCCCACTCCCCGTGGCAGGCGGCTAAAGGCGGCTGGCAGTTGGCAGGGTCATAATTGCACCGTACCTGGGCCAGCGTACCTGCGGGATCTTCAAAGCGTCCCCTCGTATCGCTCCAATTCGAAAAGACTCCGGCACGCGCTCATTTAATGCCAAAATTTCTGGGAGCGGCAGGGCGCAGGGGTCGAAGGGATGGTTCCGGCTGTACCTCTGTGTACTTCCTTCGTTTGAATTTCAAACTCGGATGTAGGGGGACTGGTGTTGGGTATAAAATACCCACAGCCGAAATCCTCAACGGAATCGACATCAACTGCAGCTCCGCCCGGACTCCTACGGGAGCCAGGCTCCACCGCCGACAGCAAGTGCAGCTCCGCCCGGACTCCTACGGGAGCCGGGCTCCACCACCGACAGCAAGTGCAGCTCCACCCGGACTCCTACGGGAGCCGGGCTCCACCGCCGACAGCAAGTGCAGCTCCGCCCGGACTCCAACGGGAGCCGGGCTCCACCGCCGACAGCAAGTGCAGCTCCGCCCGGACTCCTACGGGAGCCGGGCTCCACCGCCGACAGCAAGTGCAGCTCCGCCCGGACTCCTACGGGAGTCGGGCTCCATCGCCGACAGCAAGTGCAGCTCCGCCCGGACTCCTACGGGAGCCGGGCTCCACCGCCGACAGCAAGTGCAGCTCCGCCCGGACTCCTACGGGAGCCGAGCTCCGCCTCCGACATCAATTGCTGGTAAGCTCCGATCGGACTCCTACAGGAGCCGGACCTCACCTCTAACTTTGGTTGCAGCACAGCTCTGCCCGGACTCCTACGGGAGCCGGGCTCCGCCTCCAGCACCGACATCAGCACAGCTCCGCCCGGACTCCTACGGGAGCCGGGCTCCGCCTCCAGCACCGACATCAGCACAGCTCCGATCGGGCTCTTAAGGGAGCCGGGCTACGTCCTCGATGCCAATGACTGCAGCCGCATGCAGACTTCGCCCGAACTCCTACGAGAGCCGAGCTCCGCCCCCAACATCAGCTCCGAGGGGGTTCCGCCCGGACTCCCCCAGAAGTCGGGCTCCACCCACGACCCTGCTCCACTTCCTGTGGCGGACTCCGCGCAGTTCCATCATTCCCTGACAGGCCGCAGTAGCCATCGCCGCCCTGCTCCACTTCTTGTGGCAGATTCCGCACAGCTCCACTATCCTCTGGCAGGCCACAGTGGCGGCCACGAACCTGCTCCACCTCCTGCGACGGATACCATGCGATTCTCCTATCCGCTGACAACGGACGCTGCTCCACCCCTCATAACAGATTCCACGTGGTGGGCCGAGGTGATGGCCACATGTCCACTCCACTATCTTCCGCAATCAATTCCCCTGACCATGGGCGGCCCACTACCAGGCGGTTACAAACATCGCCATCAATCCGTTGCCTCCTCCGTCTATAAAAGGGGGATCCAGATACGTTATTCTCTAAGCTCATTTCTTATCTCAAAACTCTGCTAAATTCTCTGTTCGAGCACTCCATTCTTGTTGAGGCAGAGAACTGACTTGAGCGTCGGAGGGTCTTGTCGGAGCAACCCCACCTCCGGTTTAGACTTCCCTTGCAGGTCCCGGCGGCGACCGCGGCTTCCCCGACTCCAGCTTCTCCGGCGCTAGCGGATTTTTGCACCAACAATAGTGATTTTGAAAAGTTTTAAAATTATTATTTTACCCTTGCATTAAAATTTTACTTCACTAAGATCCTATTACATTATTATTACATGGCATTAAATAAAAACTTAAAATATAAAGAGCAAGAACTACATGTTGATCATATCAACATGTTTCTATACTACATCTAATGTATGTAAAATATAATAGATCAGATCTATTACCTTTGTTGATCCAGGCTTGAGGATGATGCTGCGAGCCGCACATGCATCCGGCCTCTAGGAGTCATCCACACGAGCCCACGAATCACGATCAGAAGTCTTGGTCCAGAAAATCAGTACAGTATGCTAGTACTGCACTGATCCTTCTTCGATGGTCGATCAGATGCCTCCTTCTTGATTTGGACTCTTTCAAAGATGAGAAGTAGGAGAAGAAGTTTTAGATGAGACACTCTCAAAAAATTTATAGATGGAGGAAGAGAAGAGATGAACCCAGCAACTCTAGAAGAAGATCCTCTTCTTCTTCTCTTTGCTTTAACCCAAACACTTAGTTTTGTGTCTATTAGATCTCCACTCCCTAAGACTCTTTCTCCTTAACTTTTGGATGCCCCAAAGGTCTCTCAAAAAATTTGTCTAGGTATTTTATCCAAACAAGGCAAGACAAGGGGTGCCCAAATCTTGGACGTCCCCTCCTTCTTTTCCTGCTGTGGACCACCAGCAAAAGATGCATATTATGTGCCATAAAAGTCACAAAAATTTCAAAAAAAATCTGAGTAAAATTAGTGCCATAAGGAAAGAGATTTGGTTTCCTAAAACTCTATCTCATAGAATTTGAAATCCAAACTAATTCCTACTTTGACTTGGTCTACAACCACATTCTATGTAAGAGAGAAAGAGAGAAAAGTTTTGGACATGCGTGAAGACCTGGGAGAGAGAATTTTGTCACACAAAATAAGAGAGAGTGGGCATGGGATAAGAGAGAGTGGGCGTGGGATAAGAGAGAGTGGGCGTGGGGGGCTAAGGTGGTGCAAGGTGGAATCCTAATCTTACTAGGATTCAATCTATGACTTGTTCAAATTTGATTTCTCAAACCAAATCAAACTAAAACCAAATCAACCTAATTAAAATAGGTCTTAACTCAATTAAAAATTTAATTTAATCAGATTAAATTAGATTTAAATCTGATTTTATTTTTTAATCGAATTAGAAATTAGGTTGATCCAAGTCCTAATTGAACTAGGACTAGTTTTTCCTTGCACTTGGCTTATCCAATAAACTAATTGGACTTGATCTAATCAAATCCAAACCAAATCTAATTAAATTATATTCAATTAGACTTAATTTTAGCTCATTGGCTTAATCAAACTAAGCCAATTAGCAATCAAATTGCTAATCGATCCTCCTGCAACACTTGCACTAGGTTAAATGACAATCGTATTGATCGTTTAATCCTAGAACGATTCTTAATCATTGATCAACCATCCGATCAGATCGTGAACTCTAATGTGTGTGACCTCATAGGTCTAAACTTAAGTCGGTAGCATAGAAATAAATTTTTGTATCAATTGAAGTGACCATCTAGCAATGATATCCAACGGCCAGATAGGTCGAATGTGTAGAACAACATCCTTAGAACCCATGCAGATATAGTTTTCATATAATTCATCCCCTAGATCAAAATGCTCATAGGATACTTCAGAGTTCAACTGTTAACTCTGATCAGGTTGTCCACATTGTATTTTAAAATATCAAATCCATCTGATAGATTATCCTGGCCAAGATTTTGCTAAATTGAAATATAGTGACTCATTCTTCTCCAACTCTTGGAGTGGTCAATCCCATCTTGATCACACTCTGACTTTGCAAGTACTTGACTGTGCTCAGAAGCCTTCCATCACTAAATTAAAAATTTAATTAGTCTAGTACCAAAGTACAGTGAGTTGCTTGCAAGTCATTGAGGCGATCTCAGGTCTAAGGGATACTTATACCTATATCCTATCAAAGATATTCTCGACAGCAGAATGCTCTGGAGTTGGTCACGTTCCATGATGATGTACCCTTACATCTCATCTGTATGCCATACCAGTGTCTCCACACTTCTTAGTTAAGAGGACAACCAACCCATATGGCCTACAGCGACCTATGTTCGACAGAAGCTGTCGTCCTTATTAACAGCTTACCATTTGGTCGTGAACAGTTTTAAGGACTAATCGATAAATCCTCTCTTTATCGAACCTAAATAGTTCTAAGGACTTCATCACAACAACAGAGTTCATTAGAAGATGAAAACTTGTGATGAAAATGCCAAAAATATATTTTATTTATTAACAAATCAATTACAATACAAGGTTGCTCAACCGTCAACAGGTTGATGATTGACTTTTGGGACATATTTTCCAACAACTCCCACTTGTCCTAAAGCCACTCGGCATAGTATCTAATACCCATCTTCAACTTGTGGTTGTTGAACTCTTTTATCGCCAGGGCTTTAGTGAAGGGGTCGGTCAGTTTTTTCTTTCCGTCGATCTTCTGAAGGTCGACGTCACCTCGATCCACGATCTCCCAGATCAGGTGGAAGCAGTGCAAAATGTGCTTCATCTGCAGGTGTGCTTTGGGTTCCTTTGCCTGAGCAATGGCACTAGTGCTGTCACAATAAAGTAGGACCGAACCATCGAGAAAGGGTGCTACTCCGAGCTCGATGATGAATTTCCTCAGCCACACAGTTTTCTTCACGGCATCCGATGCTGCAATGTACTCCACCTCACAAACAGAGTCTGTCACAATATGCTGCTTAGAACTCTTCCAGCAGATGGCTCCACCATTCAGAGTAAAGATATAACCCGACACGCTTCTGCTATCATCATGGTCAGATTGAAAGCTGGAGTCTGTGAATCCCATAAGTTTCAGATTTGACTCATCATAAACCAACCATTGGTCCTTAGTATTTCTCAAATACTTAAGAACAGCTTTAACCACTTTTCAATGGTTTTTTCCAGGATTAGATTGGTATCTACTCACTACTCCTAGTGAGTATGCCACATCTGGCCTTGTATATATCATGGCGTACATGATAGATCCCACAACCGAAGCATATGGGACTCTACTCATACGCTCTCTCTCTTCAAGAGTTATCGGACAATCCTTTTTAGAGAGAGAAATTCCATGGCCTATCGGTAGATAGCTCTTCTTGAAATTCTGCATGCTCAACCTCTTCAGCACAGTGTCTATGTACGTGGACTGGGATAATCCAAGTATCCTTTTAGATCTATCCCTATAGATCTTCATCCCTAGGATGTAGGATGCTTCACCCAAGTCCTTCATGGAGAACTGCGATGATAACCAAACTTTTATTCCCTGTAGTGCAGGGATGTCATTCTCAATTAAGAGAATGTCATCCACATACAAGATAAGGAATACCACAACTAGACCATTTGTCCATTTATAGATGTAGGGCTCTTCTCTATTTTTAACAAAGCATATGTTTTGATCACCTTATCAAAATGCATGTTCCAACTCCAAGAAGCTTGCTTCAATCCATAAATGAATCTCTGAAGCTTGCACACCTTGGACTCATCTGTGGATGTAAACTCCTCAGTTTGTATCATATACACCTCTTCGATCAACTCTCCATTCAGGAAAGCTGTCTTTACATCCATCTGTCAAATCCAGGTGGACAGCTATTGCAAGCATATCTGAATGGATTTGAGCATTGCCACAGGGGAGAATATCTCGTCATAGTCAATACCATAATGTTGATGATACCCCTTGGCAACCAGACGGGCTTTATAGGTCTCCACCTTTCCGTCTGTGCCCCTCTTCCTTTTGGAGACCCATTTACACCCAATGAGTTTAACCCCTTCAGGTGGGTCAACCAATGTCCATACATCGTTGACCTTCATGGACTCCATTTCAGATTTCATGGCTTCAAGTCATTTCTTAAAATCAGATCTTTGCATTGCATCCATATAGGTGATAGGATCCTCATCGTTCTCATCGAGTTCAATGGGATCACCATCTTGGACCAAGAAATCATAGTATCTGTCCGACTGACCTGGTAATCTATCGGATTGCCTTAATGGTGTAGGTACATTGGGCTCCGGATCTGATCTAATCAAATCCGACTCAGGTTCAGCTATTGGTGTCGGTCCTTCTACCTGTTGAACTTCATCAAGTTCAACTTTAGAGGCAACGATTCCTTCACCAAGGAACTCTTTTTCTAAAATGATTGCCTTAAGGCTGATGAACACCTTTTGTTCATCAGCATGGTAGAAAAAATATCCTTTGATCTCTTTGGGGTACCCTATGAATGTGCATTTGTCAGACCTAGGTCCAAGTTTATCTGTAGCTAACCGTTTAACATAGGCTGGGCACCCCCAGACCCTAAGATGTGAAAGTGCTGGCTTACGCCCTGTCCATATCTCATATGGAGTCTTAATTACAGACTTACTTGAAATTCTATTTAACAGATAACAGGCCGATTTGAGTGCATATCCCCAGAAGGATATCGGCAAGCTGGCAAAACCCATTATGGATCGGACCATGTCTAATAGAGTCCAATTTTTCCTTTCAGACACACCATTATGCTATGGTGTTCCTGGAGGAGTCCATTGGGAGAGAATCTCATTCTCTCCTAGATATGTGAGAAACTCACCAGAAAGATATTCCCCTCCTCGGTCAGACCAAAGAGTTTTAATACTCTTTCCAGTTTATTTTTCTACGTCATTTCGAAATCATTTGAATATTTCAAATGAATCCAACTTATGTTTCATCAGATAGATATATCCATATCTAGATAGATCATCCATGAAAGTAATGAAGTAGAAATATCCATCTCTAGCACTTGTGATCATGGGCCCGCATACATCAGTATGTACTAGGCCCAAGAGCTCAATAGCTCTCTCACCTTTTTCAGTAAAAGGTGATTTGATTATTTTATCAAGAAGACAGGACTCACAGGTTGGAAGTGATTCACAATCACTGACTTCGAAGATTCTCTCTTGAGTCAATCTGTTTATCCTGATATTGTTTATATAACCTAGCCTACAGTGCCATAAGTAGATATCTGATACACTATCTAATCTAGGATGCTTGCCTGTAGAATAGACTACGTTAATAGGTTGTGATAACATATACACACCATTGTTCAAATATCAATAAAAAATAGTAACACCATTCATAATGATATTATAAACTTGTTTCTTTATTAAAATTTTATAATCATTTTTGGCCAGAAGGCCTATAGAAATGATATTTAAAAAAAAACTGGGACAGAAATGACAATCATTAAGAATAATGGTATGAGACTCAAATACAAGTTTCAAGATTTCTAATGCTAGAACTAGAACTGGTCTTCCATCTCCAATGTTCAGGAACATCTCACCTTGCTCGAATCTTCTACTGACCTGCAACCCTTGCAACGAATTACAAATATGATAAGGACTATCGGTATCTAATACCCAGTTAGTTATATCACAAATAGAGAAATTATAAGGAGTTATCATATAAATACCTTGTCCAGCAACAGCTTGCTTCTTTCTCTGCTTATTCAGATCCAGAGAGGCAATGTACTGAGGACAGTTCTTCTTTCAGTGCCCCCGTTTCTTGCAAAAGAAGCATTCAGCTTGACTCTTATCGGGCTTGATCTTTTTGGTCTGGCCCTGCATTGATGTCCCAGCCTGAACTTGCACCTTCTTCACTTTCTTCTTCTTGTTCTTCTTCCCTTTCTCAAAGGGTCGAGAACCAGAAGATGAACCTCCCACTAAGTTCACTGACTCCTTGTGGAGTTGGTGATCCTTCTCAAAGTTCTGAAGCAACCCCAATAACCCGTGATAGTTTACTTCAGGCTTTGTCATTCTATAATGAGTGAGGAATGGGAGATAAGACTTGGGCAGTGAGTTCAGTATTGCATCTTTTCCAAGCTGCTAATGCAAGGAAAAGCCGAGCTTGCTCAAACGTTCCATCAACTCGATCATGTACAATACATAATCAGTGATAGAGGCACCATCCCGCATTTTGGTGTTAAAGATGGCACAACTAGTCTTGTGCCTCTCCACATCATCGAGTGTGCCAAAGGCATCCTCCAACACTTGAAGCATGTCCTTTGGCTGAGTCATCTCAAATCTGCGACTGAACTCATCGCTCATGGCAGCCAGCATGATGCAGTGTACTGTGGTCCGATCACTGAGCCACTTCTGATAAGTATCTCTGACTGTTCCATGTGCATTGACAGCTGGCTCCTCAGCTGCAGGATCTGTTAACACATATAGGATCCGTTATCACATATAGGATCCGTTAATACTCCAGGACTTTCTTTAACTTTCAGTACCAGCTACTGAAGTTGGATCCCACCAACTTATCATTGTCCAACAATGATCGGAGCGATAGGAAAGTGGCCATATCTGCATAAAGAAAAATTATAACCTAATTAGTAATTGATTCATTAAACTTAAAGATTTGGACTTTAATCAAAAGGTTTTTCCCACTATTTTATTCGAATTGGTAGTCTCTACCTCCAATTTGAGGAATTATCCTAATTCTTTAGTGGGTAATAGAATCTACTTAGACTGCACACAAGCCCAACTTTGGTTGGCCAACCCATGTACATCTAAGGGTAGGTTTATAACCAATTATTTCTCTAAATAATTTCTACTAATTTTAATTTTGCCCCAGTCCCTAATCAGTAGGCTTTGGTCTCCACTGAAAAGGTCTGGTTAGGTCCAACCATTAACATGACCATACTTGGCCCATCTAGCTAATGAATGATTAGGCCCAACTTTGGTTGGCTAACCTAACCACCATTTAGAAAGATGCAGTCAAAAAATCATATTATGAATGACAATTCCATCAGCCGATAAGCACCAGGCCTTTGGGCCTCCAATAATTATCCAACTGATGGACCCATTATCATCCACTTAATGGGAGGCTATGATCTAATTATCATCATAACTATTTTATTCTAAGGATCTAATAATTTTAAAAAATTTAATTGATTTAGAGGATGAGGTCAGATGAACCAGCTTATCATGATCCTCCCACTGGCTTCATCAAGTCAGCTTAAGGGAGACCATTAAAAAGGGCTGGTCTAGGAGCACCTAAATTAGTCACACTGATTTACCTAGCTGACATGGGTCAGCTCGAATAGTCAAGTGATCCGATCAAAACATTATGTCACCAAGAAGCCAGGTAAGTTTGATCGGTGGGAGGATCTGCCAAAGCTTGCCTTAGACACCATCAAAAATAGCTAGGTAAGCGGGCTGCCAATTAAAAACCACCGGTCTGGTTTACCTTAGACACCAATTGGTTTAATTAGTTTTGATTAAATCAACCTAACAGTTCGTGCTAGACCGCTTAGCCAAGAATCAAGTCCATTTGGTTCTCGTTAAAGACATAGACTTGACCAACTACAACTATTGTAATTGATCTAGAGAATCTTTGACTTAATTTAAGACAACAATTGATTAGATTTAGTCAATTCTCTAATTAAGTCCATCTTTAACCTAACCTTAAGTCTAACCTAATTAATGGACCTAATTTTCACTAACCCATTAACCCAATGTGTTATGGTTTGTGTCTTAGGTTCTTCAATTCACAATCCTAGAACCTAATCAAATAACTTCTTAATTCTCAATTAAGTTTTGGGCTGAGGGTTGGGGTTCGACTTTTTCGAAAATAATTTTCATGTTTGTAAAATATTTTTACAACATGATTCTTGCCAACCAAGTTCCATGTTTGATTCATAATCAAAATGCAAGTGAAATAAGCATGAAACTACTTTAGATCTAATCTAAATAGGTTCATGTAATTGAAACAATTTCAACTTTAAACTGCGCAAATTTTTTAGATAAATATATGATGGATATTTGTGCGAGAATTATTAACAAAGAGATTTTATTTTAAATTTAAATACCTTTTAAATCTAATAAATCATAAATTTAATCTAGAACACATCTAACAAATTTATGATTAAACATAGATCTACACGAACCAGGACAACCTTTGCACTGTAAGGGGTAAACCTTACAGCAGGACAACCTACCGTTCGTGATTGATCTAAAAATTTTAATTTTAGATTTAACAATAAGATTATAAATTAGATCTAATCTAAGAAATAATCTAAGCATGTATAAATAATCATGTAATAAATAACCTAAGCTCTGATACCAATTGAAGGAACCAGATCTAGAGTTTCAGGGTTAGATCTTGAAACTTTTTCAAGATCAGACAGCGAAAGACTAAAATAAATCAAAATTTATCTTGTAAAACTAAAGAATTCTTAAATCTAAGATCTTATTACATGATTATTACATGGCATTAAATCAAAAATTAAAATATAAAGAGCAAAAACTACATGTTGATCATATCAACATGTTTCTATACTACATCTAATGTATGTAAAATATAATAGATCAGATCTATTACCTTGCAAGTTAGACATTCTAAATTTTTTGATCCGAGCTTGAGGATGATGTTGCAAGCCCCACATATGTCCGACCTCTAGGAGTCATCCACACGAGCCCACGAATCACGATCAGAAGTCCTGGTCCAGGAAATCAGCACAGTATACTAGTACTGCGCTGATCCTTCTTCGATGGTCGATCAGATGCCTCTTTCTTCTTGATTTGGACTCTTCCAAAGATGAGAAGTAGGAGAAGGAGTTTTAGATGAGATACTCTTAGAAAATTTATAGATGGAGGAAAGAAAGAGATGAACCCAGCAACTCTAGAAGAAGACCCTCTTCTTCTTCTCTTTGCTCTAACCCAAACACCTAGTTTTGTATCTATTAGATCTCCATGCCCCAAACCTCTTTCTCCTTAATTTTTGGATGTCCCAAAGATCTCTCAATGCTCTATGCTTCACAAAACTTTTATGAAGAAATTCATTTTAAATAGAGAGATATAAGGAGTCCTTATATAGGTCAAATACCTAGTCAAAGATTATCCAAACAAGGCAAGACAAGGGGCGCCCAACTCTTGGGCATCCCCTCCATCTTTTTCTACCGTGGACTACCGACAAAGAGTGCATATTATGTGCCATAAAATCCATAAAAATATTTAAAAAAATTTGAATAAAATTGGTGCCATAAGGAAAGAGTTTTGGTTTCCTAAAACTCTCTCATAGAATTTGAAATCCAAACTAACTCCTACTTTGACTTGGTCCACAACCACATTCCATGTAAGAGAGAAAGAGAGAAAAGTTTTGGGTGTGCGTGAAGACCTGAGAGAGAGGGTTTGATCACACAAAATAAGAGAGAGTGGGCATGGGGGGCTAAGGTGGTGCAAGGTGGAATCCTAGTTTTAGATTCAATCTATGACTTGTTCAAATTTGATTTCTCAAACCAAATCAAACCAAAACCAAATAAACCTAATTAAAATAGGTATTAACTAAATTAAGAACCTAATTTAATCAGATTAAATTAGATTTAAATCTGATTTAATTTTTTAATCGAATTAAAAATTAGGTTGACCCAAGTCCTAATTGAACTAGGACTAGTTTTTCCTTGCACTTGGCTTATCCAATAAACCAATTGGACTTGATCCAATCAAGCCCAAATCAAATCTAATTAAATCATATTCAATTAGACTTAATCTCAGCCTATTGGCTTAATCAAATTAAGCAAATTAGCAATCGAATTGCTAATCGATCCTCCTACAACACTTGCACTAGGTTAAATGTCAATCGTATTGATCGTTTAACCCTAGAATGATTCTTAATCATTGATCAACTATCTGATCGGATTGTGAACTTAAATATGTATGACCTCATATGTCCAAATCTAAGTCAGTTGTATAGAAATAAATTTTTGTATCAATCGAAGTGACCATCTAGCAATGGTACCCGACGGTCGGATAGGTCGAATGTGTAGAACAACATCCTTAGCACCCATGCAGATATAGTTTTCATATAATTCATCTCTTCAACAAAAATGCTCATAGGATACCTCAAAGTTCAACAGTCAACTTTGATCAAGTTGTCCACATTGTACTTCAAAATATCAAATCCATCTGATGGATTATCCTGACCAAGATTTTGCTAAATTGAAATACAGTGACTCATTCTTCTCCAACTCTTGGAGTGGTCAATCCCATTTTGATCACACTCTGACTTTACAAGTACTTGACTGTGCCCAGAAACCTTCCATTACTAAATTAAAAATTTAGTTAGTCCAGTATCAAAGCATAGTGAGTTGCTTGCAAGTCACTGAGACGATCTCAGGTTTAAGGGATACTTATATCTATATCCCATCAGAGACATTCTCGACAGCAGAATGCTCTAGAGTTGATCTTGTTCAATGATGATGTACCCTTACATCTCACCTGCATACCATACCAGTGTCTCCACACTCCTTGGTTAAGAGAACAACCAACCCATATGGCCTACAGCGATCTGTGCTCGACAGAAGCTGTCGTCCTTATTAACAGCCTATCATTTGGTCGTGAATAGTTTTAAAGACTAATCGATAAATCCTCTCTTTATTGAATCTAAATAGTCCTAAAGACTTCATCACAACAACGGAGTTTATTAGAAGATAAAAACTTATGATTAAAATACCAAAAATATATTTTATTTATTAACAAATCAATTACAATACAGAGTTGCTCAACCGTCAACAGGTTGATGATTGGCTTTTGAGACATATTTTCCAACAGTGTCCATTGAGAGAGTATACCATTTTATTTTAAATGATCAAAAAACTCACTAGTTAAGTATTCTCCTCTTCGATCAGATCGAAGAGCTTTAATACTTTTACTAATTTATCTCTCAACCATTCTTTGATACTCTTTAAACTTGTCAAAGACTTCGAATTTATATTTCATTAAATACACATATCCAAACCTTGACTTATCATCAGTAAATGTGATGAAGTAGGAGTATCCTCCTTTGACCTGAGTCAACATTAGATCATGAACAACAGTATGTACAAGGTCTAAGATGTCACTCACCTTTTTTCCATGTCCAGTAAATGGAGTCTTGGTCATCTTACCCACGAGACAAGATTCACAAGTTTCATATGATTTAAAATCATAAGGATCAATGAATTTATCTTTGTATAACTTGTTAATTCTTGACTTATTTATATGACCAAGTCGGCAGTGCCAGAGGTATGTGACATTCACATCTTCTCTCTCTCTTTTCTTCATATTATCAACATGAAGTATATTATCATTAAGTGATAGAAATAAAAGACCATTATCAATAAAAGTATTTTCATAAAATTTATTAGAAAAATAAATAGAACAACCATTATTCTTAACTTTTATTTCGAAATCTTGTTCTAATAACAAAGGTACAGAAATAATATTTCTAATAATTTTGAAATATAATAACAGATCTTCAGTTTCAAAACTTTTTTCGAAGGTAACTTCAATATCTTGGTGTTGAAAATTATCCTAAAACTAATCATGTGATGATTAAGTTTCTCTTTATATATGAATTATTTATTGATAAATAAAAATTATTTTGGCATCATTCATCATAAAGTTACATCTTTTTTGGAGAACTCGTGTTGTGATGAAGTCCTTAGAACTATGTTAGTGAATGATAAAGAGAAGATTTATCGTATGATTCTTAAAAATGTATGCGATCAAATGATACGTCATTATAGGACGATGATGTTTATCGAGTGGAGATCGTTACGTGCAATATAGGTTGATTGTCCTCTTAACCAAGGAGTATGGAGATACTGGTATAGAATACAGGTGAGATGTAGGAGTACATCGTCATTGAACAAGTAACTCACTAGCTGAGCATTCAACTATCAAGAGCTGCTCGTGAAGCATATGGACATAAGTGTCTCTCAGATCTGATCACTGTAGTGACTTGCAAGTAACTCACTGTGCTTTGGTGCTGGATTATTTGAATTTTTAATATAGTGACGGTAGGCTACTGCGTATAGTCAAGAACTTGCGAAGTCTGTGTGTGGATCAAGATGGGATTGATCCCTCTGAATTACAGAAGCTGATATATCACTGTATTCAATTTAGTAAAGCCTTGGCCAAGGTAATCCATAAGATGAATTTGAAAGGTTGAAATACAATGTGGATAAAACACCCTGGGTTGACAGTTAAACCTAGATCATCCTAGAGCATTCAGGGTCAAAGGGATGAATTATGTGGTAACCATATGCATAGATTCTGAAATATTTCTTTACGATAATTCGACCTATTTGGACATCAAAAATCATTACTAGATGGTAGCTTTGATTAGTACAAGAATCAGTTTATGTACTACCAGCTTAGTATTTGAACTTATGGAGTCATGCACACAAGTCAGACAACGTAGAAAAGTATTGACCTATGTTTATATATCCAATTTGAAAGTACTTGACTTGATTGAACATATAAACTAACTTGATTGAGAATTAAGTTATAAGTCAAATAGGATTAAAGAGTTGACTATGTCTAGCTAGCACTACACATGAGGTTCAGGTTTAATTTCGGAGATGAACGGTTCTTGATCTATGATCCAAGAAGCTTATGAGAGATTAGATTTAAGTACTAATTAATTTTAGATTAGATTTGGATTAATTAGACTTAATTGGGTTCAAAATTCTAAGTTAGACTTGGTTCTAAAGTTCTAAACAGTTTAGGATTGACAGCCTTTCGAAATTATTTCAAACCAGTTTCAAATTGGATTTGAATTGGATCCTTTTTGGATGAGATCTTAGGAGCTTTATTTCCACTGAGACTCTCTCACTTCTTGGCCAACTAGCCTTGGTATGGTGCTGGTTGCGGGCCATCGTGCAAAGTAGGCACCATATGTGGCGCCAATCCTATCTTAAGTGGGAGTCCTTTAATAAGTAGTGGACTGATTCAAAGTATGTTTGAATTAGGAGTCCTATACTTATTAGATCATGAGAATTATCTATAAATAGAGAGGATATCTACCTATGAATGCATATAAATCAGATTGAGAGAAAAGAGAGAAAGAGAGAGAGAGCCGTGAGAACTAGTGGGGCATCCCATCCTTGGCATGCTCCCTACCTTGCCGTCCCCTCTTCCTCTTAGCATGGGCCCTACTTGGGCATCCCCCTTATTGGTGTGAGGTGTCACACCAACACCTCTCCTCCCTCCTTTGATCGCCTTGCGAAGGTGCTTTGATCAGAGGTTCATCCCGCTTTTTTGTGTTGCTTGGCATGCGCACGAAGTAGAGGGCCTGCAATTTCATGCCTACACGAAGGTTGAATCCAGATTTTGAAGATTTGATCTCCAATTCTATTATAATCTAGGTAAAGGTTTGATCCTTATTTAGATAAATTTATAAAAAAATTTTAGAAGCAATCCTGATTATCTATGAGAATCAAGTTTCTTTCCCTTCAATTGATATCAGAGCCAAGCATTGATATATGGATGCATAACTGAATTTTTTTGAATTATTTACATATTATATGTAATTAAAATTTTATGTTAGATATTAAATCTAATTTAAATCTATCTAAATAAAATTTTTGATCTGATTTTGATTGGATTAGATGAACCTAATCAATGGTTGATTCATGTTGTTATAAGTTTGTTATAACAAAATTTTATTAATGCTGAATTTTTGTTGAAATAACAACCTGATTCAAAATTTATTTTTAATTTATTTTAATAAAATTTTAATATTATTATTTTGGTTATGAAATAAAACTTATTTTAGATCTAAATTAGATCTATTTTGATAGATATTTAGATCTGAATTTAAATGAAATTCAGCACTACACCAAAATAGATTTAATCAAAAATTTAGTCATTATGCATTCATGTTTACATCTAATTAATTTTCTATATGATATCAAATTTAAAATTAATATTTTATAATCAGAATAAGATATATTTCAGATCTGATATGATATATATGATGCATCAAATCTAATTGAATTAAATGAAAAACATGATTGATAAGATCAAAGACATGTTCATGACATAAATTATTTTATCAAAATTATATGTTGATATGATTATATATGAAATTAAATTTTAGATCTTAGTAGTATAGTACTCAGATTGATGAGATCATCAAATCATCTGATCATAAGAGATTGAAAAGATTAATCTTTCTCTTGCCCATTCGATGGGTTCTCTAATGACATGTAGGGATATCATTGTAATCCGATTTCATGAAGAAGAAAAGCAAACAGAATTTTATGAATTATTTTGATCATAAATATATTTATATTAGATCTAAAGTAATTTATGATTCATTATAACAAGATAAAATTAAATATAAAATTATTTTAGAATCTGAATAACATATTACATTAGATGTAATCGATATTGATCTAAAGGTTGTCATGATGCATGTGATGTATGTATGAAGTTTAGATCGTACCTAAATTATTAAATATGTTATAAAAATTTATTTTTATAAATTAAAATATATGGTATGCTTCACTTGAATCTCTGATAGAATAGTTCTACAGACTGAAATACATGTTTCACATACTTAATTTTGAATTAAATTTAAATGATCCGGATTTGAGAATTGAAAATCATTAAGATACCATATAAATCGATGGGCTATGGGTTAGCATGAATCAGGTCCTTCTAATGGGTTATATCTAGGGTTAGAAACAAATATAGATCAAGTAAAGAATTGATTAAATCTAATTAAGTGTTGAATTAGATTAGGTTAGAATTTTTCTAGATCAACCTCAATAGTTGAAGTTTGATCAAGTCTATATTTTTGACCCTAATAAATGGACCATGATCATGGCTCCGTGGTTGAGCCCGAATCTTCTGGTGAACCAAATCGAAAGTAATCAACCAGTTGGTGTCTAAGGTAAGTTTGGTAGATTCGATCAAGTAATTTTTAATTAGGAGTTACTCACCTAGATGTGTCAACGGTGAGTTAATGGTACATCCCTCCCACTGATCTCACTTGCCTGACCATTATGGTAAGTTATATTTTGATTAGGTCACTAGTTGATTCATGCTGACCCATGCCATCAAGGTTAATCAGTGTGACTGACTTAGGTGTCTTTAGATTAGCTTGTGTCTAATCCTCTGCATGACTTGGTGAAATCAGTGATAGGATTTACAACTTGTAGGTCAACTTTTCTCTTATTCTCAGGTCAATGAAATCAAATCCTCTAAATTATTAGATCCATAAAATGATATAGTTATGGTGATAACTTATTCATAGCCTCCCATTAAGGTGCATAATAATGAGTCCAATATTCTAAATAGGCATTGAAGGCGTCACATGCCTGATGTCTATTAGACATTAGAATTATCATTCATCATATGACCATCTTGTTGTACCTTTAGATCAATACTAAGATTAGTCGAGCCATACTCAGACCTAAACATTCATTTGTTGGATGCAGTTAGTGTTGTCATGTTAATAGTTGGACCTAATCAGAATTTTCAGTGGAGGTGCCATACGCCTATCGAAGGATTACTTAGGGCAAAATCTATTTGCTAGAAGTTGTTTGGAGAAATAATTAGTTATGAACCTACCCATGGATGCACTAGGGTTGGTCGAACCACACTCGAGTCCGAATTCAATCTGTGTGGATTCTAGTATCCACTAAGAAATTAATGTAATTCTTTGAATTGGAGGTAGAGGCTACCAATTCGTACAAAATAGTGAAAGAACTTTTAGACTAAAGTCAATGCCTTTGGGATTAAAAAGTAACTCATATACTAAGAGGCTTATATTTTTTCTTTCAGCTATGGCCAACACATTAACCCTCCAATAGCGACAAGCTCATCAGACCCAACTTTGATAGCTGGTATCGAAAGTTGAAGATTGTCTTGGAGCACGAGAGAATTCTATATATCTTTATGGATGAGGCACCTGAAGAACCTACTGTCAATGCTACTCAAGCTGCGAGAGATACTTACATGAAGTGGATCAATGACTGAACGATTGTGCATTGTGTAATGAGGGCATCGATGAACAATGAACTTAGCTGTAAATTCGAGGATGTGTAGCCTGAGCAGATCATTCAAATATTGAATATCCTTAGCACCTCTGAGGATGTAGAGAGACATAAAACCTCTTATGCAGTGTTCAATACCCGTATATGAGAGGGGACTTCAGTCACCAATCATGTACTATACATGATTGAGCAGATTGAATGCTTGAGCAAATTTGGCTTTTCATTGCATGAACAGTTAGGCAGGGATGCAATCCTCAACTCGCTACTGAAATCCTATCTATCCTTTCTCAGTCATTACAGAATGATGAAGCCTACAGTGAACCACCATAGTTTGCTAGGATTACTGCAAACTTTTGAGAAGGACCACCAGTGCCAGAATGAGTTGGTGAATGTAGTGGGAGGTTCATCTGCAGGTCGTTGATCTTCTAGGAGAGGAGAGAAGAAGAAGGTACAGAAATCCCATACCGTCGATCCTAAGCAGAGCAAATCATCGAAAGTTGATAAGAGCCAGATAGAATACTTCTTTTGTAAGAAGCAAGATCATTGGAAGAGGGATTGTCCTACTTACATAGCCATCCTTGACCCAAGCAGATCGAAGAACAAGAGAAAGAAGCAAACAGTTGCTTCACAAGGTACTTATATGATAACTCTGTTAGATGTATGTCTTAGAAGCCAATATGGCTGATACATTGTAATAATTCTAGGATATAATTTTATACTTAATATATTGATATGATCAATGAAAAGATAATTTTTTTTTCATTCAAGTGTAATGTATCTTTGAATCATCCATTGAATTAGTATCGATACATATTCTCAAAGTGTTGAAAATTAGAGATATGTATTTAATTTTTAAATACTCTCAATCATAAGATCATCATGAGAATGGTGATAGATCTAGATAGACTGGCGTATAAATCGCTTCCTTCAGGATAGATGAGTCTTTGGTCTATTGTGTAGAGACATAGGGCAGCAAGTGCGGATGGTTGTTAGAGAACAACTAGTACAAAGCGTGACCATACGAAAGATCACTTGAATTTATATTTAATCATCATTGATTGTCTCGATATTGTAGTTGTATGACTAGTCCTTTGACTTAAGATGGTACTACTACTCACACTGTTCGTGATCCAAGCTTCGTTCAGATTCAGCAGGCTGAATTTTGGGAGAACCAAAATTTAGATTAAAGAGAGATATTCCAGGCTGATCCTGAGTGGATACTCATAGAGGTTGGATGCTTATACAGCTAAAAGAGAATCTCTTCTCTTTCAAATCCAGATTCGAAGAAAAAGATTGCGAAACAAGTATGTGATTTGATCACAATCTGAATTTCAGCGTATATCAATTTCAGCATATGAGATAGATCTATGTGCTTTTATATCTTCATGCATGCATAATTTAGATTAAAAGTATTTTAATCTTATTCTTTACTGTAGTATTTAGAAAATAAAATTTTTAAAATACATATGCATGTACCAAATCTCGAATTACAACAGTGGTATCAGAGCCACGAGTTTTTATATGCTGAATTTTGATATACATGTTTTTGAAAAGATTTCAAAATCAAAATTTTTTTTGATATATGAGATGTATGTATGGATCTTCTAATCTGAAATTTAATTTTATATTTAATTTTAGAATATATAGTTGATATGTAATTGCATGCATAGATCTGAATTTTGATCTAAAAAGAGTTCTAGTTCATGTTCATATGATACGTAGATGCATGCATAAAATCTAAAATTTTTATATGATTTAAATTTTAATTCATATATGTGATATGATTATATATTTAGATCATAAATTTGCTTTCAATCTGATCCATGATTAGTATATGAGATATATAATATCATGCTTAGATCTAAAATTTGATTTAGATCTGATTTTACATGTATATACGTGATATATGTTTGTATGACAAAATCTGAAAATTATTTTTATATTTTTAAACTTATTTTTATGAAACAAAATTTAGATTTAAAATATAATTTTAGAATCTGAAATTTGTATTTGTGCATGAAGATTTTGGTCATGAAAAAATCATAAATTAGGTCATGTAATAGGATTGCATTTAAGGTTTTTGATTTGAGTCATATGGGTCTAACTTGATTAAGTAATTGATCAAACCAAGTCAAGTATTAATAAGGGTTAGATCAATTAAGTCAATGATCATATAATTATTGTTGATCAAATCGATTGAATCCCATATGTAGAATCGATTAACCTAAGGACCTAATTTGGCTCGTTGGCTTGAGTCCGATTCGCTTGAGCTAATCAATTCTGATCAATCGACCTATTGGTGTCTAAGGCAAGTTAATAAGATGTAATTATTTAATTGATTCTGTTAGCCAACCTAGCCAATTTATTGATGTCTTAGGAAAGTAACAGGAGGACCCCCACCAATCTCCACTTACCTGGCCAATTTGAAAGATTAGGTCTTGAATTAGGTTACTTAGCAATCTGATTTAGCCCATACCAGTTAGATCGATCATATGATGACTGATTAGATAAGACCTAAATCTAAACCTCTTCATAAATATTAAGCCCATAGATTTTCCACCGTTGTAGATGTGTAGGCGTGCTACCAATATTGATTGTTCTCGACTAGTTACAGTAGTTCTGTTGCATGAAGAACATGCAACCACTCTATTAGCAAAGAGTTACTCTAGGGTAAGGATGGGGTTGGGTCCAATAACTGTTAGGTGAGGGACCCAATGATGACCTTGCGTCTGCTTGTGAATGGTGGATTGGGCTTAACTAAGAAGTGTGGGCAATAACTGTTAGGTGAGCCTACTGTTAGAAACTGTCCCAAAAGTCAATCGTCAATCTGTTGATGGATGAGCAACATTGTATAGTAATTGATTTGTTAATAAATAAAATATATTTTTGGCATTTTCATCATAAGTTTTCATCTTCTAATGAACTCCGTTGTTATGATGAAGTTCTTAGAACTATTTAGGTTTGATAAAGAGAGGATTTATCGATTAGTCCTTAAAACTGTTCACAACCAAATGATGGGCTGTTAATAAGGACGATAGCTTCTATCAAGCATAGATCACTGTAGGCCATATAGGTTGGTTGTCCTCTTAACCAAGAAGTGTGTAGACATTGGTATGGCATACAGGTGAGATGTAAGGGTACATCATCATTGAATGTGACCAACTCCAGAGCATTCTGCTATCGAGAACGTCTCTGATGGGATATAGGTATAAGTATCCCTTAGACCTGAGATCGCCTCAGTGACTTGCAAGTAACTCACTATGCTTTGGTACTGGACTAACTAAATTTTTAATTCAGTAATGGAAGGCTTCTGGGCACAGTCAAGTACTTGCGAAGTCAGAGTATGATTGAGATGGGATTGACCACTCTAAGAGTTGGAGAAGAATGAGTCACTGTATTTCAATTTAGCAAAATCTTGGTCAAGGTAATCCATCAGATGGATTTGATATTTTGAAATACAATGTGGACAACCTGATCAGAGTTGACAGTTGAACTCTGAGGTGTCCTATGAGCATTTTGGTCAAGGGGATGAATTATATGGGAACTATATCTGCATGGGTTCTAAGGATATTGTTCTACACATTCGACCTATCCAGCCGTCGAGTACCATTGCTAGATGGTCACTTCGATTGGTATAAAAATTTATTTCTGTGCTATCGGCTTAGGTTAGGACCTATGAGATCACATACATTAGAGTTTATGATTCGATCGGATGGTTGATTAATGATTAAGCATCGTTCTAGTGTTAAACGATCAATACAATTGACATTTAACCTAATGCAAGTGTTACAGAAAGTTCGATTAGCAATTTGATTGCTACTTAGCTTAATTTGATTAAGCCAAAGGACTGTGATTAAGTTTGATTAAATATAATTTAATTAGATTTAGTTTGGACTTGATTGGATCAAGTTCAATTGGTTTATTGGATAAGCCAAGTGCAAGGAAAAACTAGTCCTAGATCAAATAGGACTTGGGTCAACCTAATTTCTAATTTGATTAAAAAATTAAATCAGATTTAAATTTAATTTAATCTGATTAAATTAGACTCTTAATTGGGTTAAGACCTATTTTAGTTAGGTTGATTTAGTTTTGGTTTGATTTGGTTTGAGAAACCAAATTTGAACAAGTCATAGATTGAATCCTAATAAGACTAGGATTCCACCTTACGCCACCTTAGCCCCCCACGCCCACTCTCTCTTATCCTATGCCCACTCTCTCTTATTTTATGCAATAAAACTCTCTCTCCCAGGTCTTCACACATGCCCAAAACTTTTCTCTCTTTCTCTCTTACATGGAATGTGGTTGTGGATCAAGTCAAAGTAGGAATTAGTTTGGATCTCAAATTCTATAAGATAGAGTTTTAGGAAACCAAAACTGTTTCCTTATGGCACTGATTTTATCTAATTTTTTTTTGATATTTTTGTAAATTTTATGGTACATAATATGCACTCTTTGCTGGTGATCCAAGATAGAAAAAGGAGGAGGGGATGCCCAAGAGTTGGGCGCCCCTTGTCTTGCCTTATTTGGATAATTCTTGATTAGGTATTTGACCTAGACAAGGACTCTTCATATCTCTCTATTTAAAATGAATTTTTTTATAAAATTTTTTGAATTATAGAGCATTGAGAGACCTTTGGGGTGTCCAAAAATCAAAGAGAAAGAGTCTTAGGGCATAGAGATCTAATAGACAAAAAATTAGGTGTCTGGGTTAGAGCAGAGAGAAGAAGAAGAAGAGGGTCTTCTTCTAGAGTTGCTGGGTTCATCTCTTCCCTTCCTCCATCTGTAAGTTTTCTGAGAGCATTCATCTAAAACTCCTTCTCCTACTTCTCATCTTTGGAAGAGTCCAAATCAAGAAGGAGGCATCTAATCGACCATCGAAGAAGGATCAGTGCAGTACTAGCATACTGTGCTGATTTTCTAGACCAGAACTTTTGATCGTAATTCGTGGGCTCGTGTGGATGACTCCTAAATGCTGGATGCATGTGCGGCTCACAACATCATCCTCAAACCCAGATCAGTAAAGTTAGAACATCTAACTTGCAAAGTAATAGATCTGATCTATTATATTTTACATACATTAGATGTAGTATAGAAACATGTTGATATGATCAACATATAGTTCTTGCTCTTTATATTTTAATTTTTGATTTAATACCATATAATAATTATATAATAGGATCTTATATTTAAGAATTCTCTAATTTTATAAGATAAATTTTGATTTATTTTAGTCTTCTGCTGCCTGATCTTGAAAAAGTTTCAAGATCTAATCCTGAAATCCTAGATCTGGTTCCTTCAATTGGTATCAGAACCTAGGTTATTTATTACATGATTATTTATACATGCTTAGATTATTTCTTAGATTAGATCTAATTTATAATCTGATTGTTAAATCTGAAATTAAAATTTTTAGATCAATCACGAACTGTAGGTTGTCCTGCGGTGAGGTTTATCCCTTACAGTGCAAAGGTTGTCCTAGTTCATGTAGATCTATCTTTAATCATAAATTTGTTAGATGTGATCTAAATTAAATTTATGATTTATTAGATTTAAAAAATATTTAAATCTAAAATAAAATCTCTTTGTTAATAATTTTCGTGCAAAGAACCATCATATTTTTGTCTGAAAAATTTACGCAGTTTAAAGTTAAAATTATTTTAATTACATGAACCTATTTAGATTAGATCTAAAGTAGTTTCATGCCTTTTTTTTTTCACTTGCATTTTGATTATGAATCAAACATGCAATTTGGTTGGTAGAACCATGTTGTAAAAATATTTTATAAATATGAAAATTATTTTTGAAAAATCGAACCCCAACCCTCAGTCCAAAACTTAATTGAGAATTAAGAAGTTGTTTGATTAGGTTCTAGGATTATAAATTGAAGAACCTAAGACACAAACCATAACACATTGGGTTAATGGGTTAGTGAAAATTAGGTCCATTAATTGGGTTAGACCTAAGGTTAGATTAAAGATGGACTTAATTAGAGAATTGACTAAATCTAATTAATTATTATCTTAGATTAGGTTAAGAATTCTCTAGATCAATTATAATAGTTGTAGTTGGTCAAGTTCATGTCTTTAACGAGAACCAAATGGACTTGATTCTTGGCTAAGCGGTCTAGCACGAACTATTAGGTTGATCTAATCAAAATTAATTAAACTAGTTGGTGTCAAAGGTAAATCAGATCGATGGTTTTTAATTGGCAGCCCGCTTATCTGGCCATTTCTGATGGTGTCTAAGGCAAGCTTTGGCAGATCCTCCCACCGATCGAACTTACCTCATCTCTTGGTGAAATTATATTTGATCGGATCACTTGACTATTTGAGTTGATCCATGTTAGCTAGGTAAATCAGTATGACTGATTTAGGTGCTCCTAGACCAGCCCTTTTAATGGTCTCCCTTAAGCTAACTTGGTGAAGCCAGTGGAAGGATCATGATAAGCTAGTTCATCTGACCTCATCCTCTAAATTAATTAAATCCTCTAAAATTATTAGATCTTTAAAATGAAATAGTTATGATGATAATTAGATCATAGCCTCCCATTAAGTGGATGATAATGGGTCCATCAGTTGGATAATTATTGGAGGCCCAAAGGCCTGGTGCTTATCGGCTGATGGAATTGTCATTCATAATATGATTTTTTGACTGCATCTTTCTAAATGGTGGTTAGGTTAGCCAACCAAAGTTGGGCCTAATCATTCATTGGCTAGATGGACCAAGTATGGTCATGTTAATGGTTGGACCTAACCAGACCTTTTCAGTGGAGGCCAAAGCCTACTGATTAGGGACTAGGGCAAAATTAAAATTACTAGAAATTATTTAGAGAAATAATTGGTTATAAACCTACCCTTAGATGTACATGGGTTGGCCAACCAAAGTTGGGCTTGTGTGCAGTCTAAGTGGATTCTAGTACCCACTAAGGAATTAGGGTAATTCCTCAAATTGGAGGTAGAGACTACCAATTCGAATAAAATAGTGAGAGAAATCTTTTGATTAAAGTCTAAATCTTTAGGTTTAATAAATCAATTACTAATTAGATTATAATTTTTCTTTGTACAGATATGGCCATTTTTCTATCGCTCCGAACATTATTGGACAATGATAAGTTGGTGGGACCCAACTTTGGTAGCTAGTACCGAAAGTTGAAGATAGTCCTGGAGCATGAACGAATCCTATATGTAATAACAGATCCTGCACCTGAGGAGCCAGCTGCCAATGCACGTGGAACAATCAGAGACACTTACCAGAAGTAGCTCAGTGATCGGACCATGGTGCGCTTTATCATGCTGGCTGCCATGAGTGATGAGTTCAGTCGTAGATTTGAGATGACTCAGCCAAAGGACATGCTTCAAGTATTGGAGGATGCCTTTGGCACACCCGATGATGTGGAGAGGCACAAGACTAGTTGTGCCATCTTCAAGGTCAAAATGTGGGATGGTGCCTCTGTCACTGATCATATATTGTACATGATCGAGTTGATGGAGCATTTGAGTAAGCTCAACTTTTTCTTGCATGAGCAGCTTGGGAAAGATGCAATACTGAACTCGCTGTCCAAGACTTATCTCCCATTCCTCACTCATTATAGAATGACAAAGCCTAAAGTAAACTATCACGGGTTACTGGGGTTGCTTCAGAACTTTAAGAAGGATCACCAACTCCACAACGAGTCGGTAAACTTAGTGGGAGGTTCATCTTCTGGTTCTCGATCCTTTAAGAAAGGAAAGAATAATAAGAAGAAGAAAGTGAAGAAGGTGCAAGTTCAGACTGGGACATCAGTACAGGGTCAGACCAGAAAGATCAAGCCCAATAAGAGTCAAGCTGAATACTTCTTTTGCAAGAAGCGAGGGCACTGAAAAAAAATTATCCTTAGTACATTGCCTTCTTGGGCCCGAATAGGCAGAGAAAGAAGCAAGCTGTTGCTGGGTAAGGTATTTATATGATAACTCCTTGCAATTTTTTTATTTGTGATATAACTGACTGGGTATTGGATACCGGTAGCCCTTACCATATTTGCAATTCGTTGCAGGGGTTGCAGGTCAGTAGGAGATTCGAGCAAGGTGAGAGGTTCCTGAATGTTGGAGATGGAAGACCAGTTTTAGTTCTAGCATTAGGAATCTTGAAACTTATATTTGAGTCCCATACTATTGTTCTTAATGATTGTCATTTCTATCCCAGTTTCTTTTTAAATGTCATTTCTGTAGGCCTTCTAGCCAAAAATGATTATAAAATTTTAATAAAAAAATAAATTTGTAATATCATTATGAATGGTGTTACTATTTTTTATGGATATTTGAACAATGGTGTGTATATGTTATCATAACCTATTAACGTAGTCTATTCCACTGGCAAGCACCCTAGATTAGATAGTGTATCAGATATCTACTTATGGCACTGTAGGCTAGGTCATATAAACAAGAACAGGATAAACAGGTTGACTCAAGAGGGAATCTTCGAAGTCAGTGATTGTGAATCACTTCCAACCTGTGAATCCTGTCTTCTTGGTAAAATGATCAAGTCATATTTTATTGAAAAAAGTGAGAGAGCTACTGAGCTCTTGGGCCTAGTACATACTGATGTATGCGGGTCCATGAGCACAAGTGCTAGAGGTGGATATTTTTACTTCATCACTTTCATGGATGATCTATCCAGATATGGATATATCTATCTGATGAAACATAAGTCAGATTCATTTGAAATATTCAAATGATTCTGAAGTGAAGTAGAAAAATAAACTGAAAAAAGTATTAAAACTCTTCAGTCTAACCGAGGAGGGAAATATCTTTCTAATGAGTTTCTCACATATCTAGGAGAGAATAGGACTCTCTCCCAATAGACTCCTTCAAGAGCACCACAGCATAATGGTGTGTCTGAAAGTAGAAATCAGACTCTATTAGACATGGTTCGATCCATGATGAATTTTGCTAGCTTGCTGATATCCTTCTGGGGATATGCACTCGAATCGGTCTGTTATCTGTTAAATAGGGTTTCAAGTAAGTCTGTAATTAAGACTCCATATGAGATATGGGCAGGACGTAAACCAGCACTTTCACACCTTAGGGTCTAGGGGTGCCCGGCCTATATCAAATGGTTAGTTATAGATAAACTTGGACCTAGGTCTGACAAATGCACATTCATAGGGTACCCCAAAGAGATCAAAGGATATTTTTTCTACCATGCTGATGAACAAAAGATGTTCGTCAGTCTTAAGAAAACTTTTTTAGAAAAGGAGTTCCTTAGTGAAGGAATCGTTGCCTCTAAGGTTGAACTTGATGAAGTTCAACAGGTAGAAGGACCGACACCAATAGCTGAACTTGAGTCAGATTTGATTAGATCAGATCCGGAGCTTAATGTACCTGCATCATTAAGGCGATCCGATAGAGTACCGCATCAGCCAGACAGATACTACGATTTCTTAGTTCGGGATAATGATCCCATCGAACTCGATGAGAACGATGAGGATCTGATCACCTATATGGATGTAATGTAGAGATCTGATTTCGAGAAATGGTTTGAAGCCATGAAATCCGAAATGGAGTCCATGAAGATCAACGATGTATGGACATTGGTTGACCCACCTAAAGAAGTTAAACCCATTGGGTGTAAATGGGTCTTCAAAAAGAAGAGGGGCGCAGACGGAAAGGTAGAGACCTATAAAGCCCATCTGGTTGCCAAGGGATATCGTCAATATTATGGTATTAACTATAACGAGATGTTCTCCCCTGTGGCAATGCTCAAATCTATTCGGATAATGCTTGTAATAGCTATCCATCTGGATTATGAGATCTGGCAGATGGATGTAAAGATAGCTTTCCTGAATGGAGAGCTGATCGAAGAAGTGTATATGATACAACCTGAGGGATTTACATCCACAAATGAGTCCAAGGTGTGCAAGCTTCAGAGATCCATTTATGGATTGAAGCAAGCTTCTCGAAGTTGGAACATGTATTTTGATAAGGTGATCAAAACGTATGGCTTCATTAAGAATGGAGAAGAGCCCTGCATCTATAAATGGACAAATGATCTAGTTATGGTATTTCTTTTCTGGTACGTGGATGATATTCTTTTAATTGAAAATGACATCCCCGCACTACAGGGAATAAAAGTTTGGTTGTCATCGTAGTTCTCCATGAAGGACTTGGGTGAAGCATCCTACATCCTAGGGATGAAGATCTATAGGGATAGATCTAAAAGGATGCTTGGGTTATCCCAGTCCACATACATAGATACTGTGCTGAAGAGGTTCAGCATGGAGAATTTCAAGGACTACCTATCGATAGGCCATAGAATTTCTCTCTCTAAGAAGGATTGTCCGACAACTCCTGAAGAGAGAGAGCATATGAGTAGAGTCCCATATGCTTCGATCATGAAATCTATCATATACGTCATGACATGTACAAGACCAGATGTGGCATACTCACTAGGAGTAGTGAGTAGATACCAATTTGATCCTGGAGAAAATCACTGGAAAGTGGTTAAAGCCATCCTTAAGTATTTGAGAAATACTAAGAACCAATGGTTGGTTTATGACGAGTCATATCTGAAACTTGTGAGATTTACAGACTCCAGCTTTCAATCTGACCATGATGATAGTAGAAGCATATCGGGTTATATCTTTATTCTGAATGGTAGAGCCATATGTTGGAAGAGTTCCAAGCAGCATACTATGGCAGACTCTGTTTGTGAGGCAGAGTACATCGCAGCATCGGATGCCACGAAGGAAGCTGTATGGCTGAGAAAATTCATCACCGAGCTTGGAGTAGCACCCTCTCTCGATGTTCCAGTCCTGCTCTACTGCAACAGCACTGGTGCCATAGCTCATGCAAAGGAACCCAAAGCACACCAGCGGACGAAGCACATTTTGTACCGCTTCCACCTGGTTTGGAAGATCATGGATCGAGGTGATGTCGACCTTTAGAAGATCGACGGAAAGAAGAACCTGATCGATCCCTTCACTAAAGCCCTGGCGATAAAGGAGTTCGACAACCACAAGTCGAAGATGGGTATTAGATACTGTGCCGAGTGGCTTTAGGATAAGTGGGAGTTGCTAGAAAATATTTCCCAAAGCCAATCGTCAATCTGTTGATGGTTGAGCAACCTTGTATTGTAATTGATCTGTAAATAAATAAAATATATTTTTGATATTTTCATCATAAATTTTCATCTTCTAATGAACTCCGTTGTTATGATGAAGTCCTTAGGACTATTTAGGTTCGATAAAAAGAAGATTTATCGATTAGTTCTTAAAACTGTTCATGACCAAATGATGGGCTGTTAATAAGGACGACAGCTTCTATCGAGCATAGGTCGCTGTAGGCCATATGGGTTGGTTGTCCTCTTAACCAAGGAGTGTGTAGACATTGGTATGGCATACAGGTGAGATGTAAGGGTACATCATCATTGAATGTGACCAACTCCAGAGCATTCTGCTATCGAGAACGTCTCTGATGGGATATAGGTATAAGTATCCCTTAGACCTGAGATCGCCTCAGTGACTTGCAAGTAACTCACTATGCTTTGGTACTGGACTAACTAAATTTTTAATTCAGTAATGGAAGGCTTCTGGGCACAGTCAAGTACTTGCGAAGTCAGAGTATGATTGAGATGGGATTGACCACTCTAAGAGTTGGAGAAGAATGAGTCACTGTATTTCAATTTAGCAAAATCTTGGTCAAGGTAATCCATCAGATGGATTTGATATTTTGAAATACAATGTGGACAACCTGATCAGAGTTGACAGTTGAACTCTGAGGTGTCCTATGAGCATTTTGGTCAAGGGGATGAATTATATGGGAACTATATCTGCATGGGTTCTAAGGATATTGTTCTACACATTCGACCTATCCAGCCGTCGAGTACCATTGCTAGATGGTCACTTCGATTGGTATAAAAATTTATTTCTGTGCTATCGGCTTAGGTTAGGACCTATGAGATCACATACATTAGAGTTTATGATTCGATCGGATGGTTGATTAATGATTAAGCATCGTTCTAGTGTTAAACGATCAATACAATTGACATTTAACCTAATGCAAGTGTTACAGAAAGTTCGATTAGCAATTTGATTGCTACTTAGCTTAATTTGATTAAGCCAAAGGACTGTGATTAAGTTTGATTAAATATAATTTAATTAGATTTAGTTTGGACTTGATTGGATCAAGTTCAATTGGTTTATTGGATAAGCCAAGTGCAAGGAAAAACTAGTCCTAGATCAAATAGGACTTGGGTCAACCTAATTTCTAATTTGATTAAAAAATTAAATCAGATTTAAATTTAATTTAATCTGATTAAATTAGACTCTTAATTGGGTTAAGACCTATTTTAGTTAGGTTGATTTAGTTTTGGTTTGATTTGGTTTGAGAAACCAAATTTGAACAAGTCATAGATTGAATCCTAATAAGACTAGGATTCCACCTTACGCCACCTTAGCCCCCCACGCCCACTCTCTCTTATCCTATGCCCACTCTCTCTTATTTTATGCAATAAAACTCTCTCTCCCAGGTCTTCACACATGCCCAAAACTTTTCTCTCTTTCTCTCTTACATGGAATGTGGTTGTGGATCAAGTCAAAGTAGGAATTAGTTTGGATCTCAAATTCTATAAGATAGAGTTTTAGGAAACCAAAACTGTTTCCTTATGGCACTGATTTTATCTAATTTTTTTTTGATATTTTTGTAAATTTTATGGTACATAATATGCACTCTTTGCTGGTGATCCAAGATAGAAAAAGGAGGAGGGGATGCCCAAGAGTTGGGCGCCCCTTGTCTTGCCTTATTTGGATAATTCTTGATTAGGTATTTGACCTAGACAAGGACTCTTCATATCTCTCTATTTAAAATGAATTTTTTTATAAAATTTTTTGAATTATAGAGCATTGAGAGACCTTTGGGGTGTCCAAAAATCAAAGAGAAAGAGTCTTAGGGCATAGAGATCTAATAGACAAAAAATTAGGTGTCTGGGTTAGAGCAGAGAGAAGAAGAAGAAGAGGGTCTTCTTCTAGAGTTGCTGGGTTCATCTCTTCCCTTCCTCCATCTGTAAGTTTTCTGAGAGCATTCATCTAAAACTCCTTCTCCTACTTCTCATCTTTGGAAGAGTCCAAATCAAGAAGGAGGCATCTAATCGACCATCGAAGAAGGATCAGTGCAGTACTAGCATACTGTGCTGATTTTCTAGACCAGAACTTTTGATCGTAATTCGTGGGCTCGTGTGGATGACTCCTAAATGCTGGATGCATGTGCGGCTCACAACATCATCCTCAAACCCAGATCAGTAAAGTTAGAACATCTAACTTGCAAAGTAATAGATCTGATCTATTATATTTTACATACATTAGATGTAGTATAGAAACATGTTGATATGATCAACATATAGTTCTTGCTCTTTATATTTTAATTTTTGATTTAATACCATATAATAATTATATAATAGGATCTTATATTTAAGAATTCTCTAATTTTATAAGATAAATTTTGATTTATTTTAGTCTTCTGCTGCCTGATCTTGAAAAAGTTTCAAGATCTAATCCTGAAATCCTAGATCTGGTTCCTTCAATTGGTATCAGAACCTAGGTTATTTATTACATGATTATTTATACATGCTTAGATTATTTCTTAGATTAGATCTAATTTATAATCTGATTGTTAAATCTGAAATTAAAATTTTTAGATCAATCACGAACTGTAGGTTGTCCTGCGGTGAGGTTTATCCCTTACAGTGCAAAGGTTGTCCTAGTTCATGTAGATCTATCTTTAATCATAAATTTGTTAGATGTGATCTAAATTAAATTTATGATTTATTAGATTTAAAAAATATTTAAATCTAAAATAAAATCTCTTTGTTAATAATTTTCGTGCAAAGAACCATCATATTTTTGTCTGAAAAATTTACGCAGTTTAAAGTTAAAATTATTTTAATTACATGAACCTATTTAGATTAGATCTAAAGTAGTTTCATGCCTTTTTTTTTTCACTTGCATTTTGATTATGAATCAAACATGCAATTTGGTTGGTAGAACCATGTTGTAAAAATATTTTATAAATATGAAAATTATTTTTGAAAAATCGAACCCCAACCCTCAGTCCAAAACTTAATTGAGAATTAAGAAGTTGTTTGATTAGGTTCTAGGATTATAAATTGAAGAACCTAAGACACAAACCATAACACATTGGGTTAATGGGTTAGTGAAAATTAGGTCCATTAATTGGGTTAGACCTAAGGTTAGATTAAAGATGGACTTAATTAGAGAATTGACTAAATCTAATTAATTATTATCTTAGATTAGGTTAAGAATTCTCTAGATCAATTATAATAGTTGTAGTTGGTCAAGTTCATATCTTTAACGAGAACCAAATGGACTTGATTCTTGGCTAAGCGGTCTAGCACGAACTATTAGGTTGATCTAATCAAAATTAATTAAACTAGTTGGTGTCAAAGGTAAATCAGATCGATGGTTTTTAATTGGCAGCCCGCTTATCTGGCCATTTCTGATGGTGTCTAAGGCAAGCTTTGGCAGATCCTCCCACCGATCGAACTTACCTCATCTCTTGGTGAAATTATATTTGATCGGATCACTTGACTATTTGAGTTGATCCATGTTAGCTAGGTAAATCAGTATGACTGATTTAGGTGCTCCTAGACCAGCCCTTTTAATGGTCTCCCTTAAGCTAACTTGGTGAAGCCAGTGGAAGGATCATGATAAGCTAGTTCATCTGACCTCATCCTCTAAATTAATTAAATCCTCTAAAATTATTAGATCTTTAAAATAAAATAGTTATGATGATAATTAGATCATAGCCTCCCATTAAGTGGATGATAATGGGTCCATCAGTTGGATAATTATTGGAGGCCCAAAGGCCTGGTGCTTATCGACTGATGGAATTGTCATTCATAATATGATTTTTTGACTGCATCTTTCTAAATGGTGGTTAGGTTAGCCAACCAAAGTTGGGCCTAATCATTCATTGGCTAGATGGGCCAAGTATGGTCATGTTAATGGTTGGACCTAACCAGACCTTTTCAGTGGAGGCCAAAGCCTACTGATTAGGGACTAGGGCAAAATTAAAATTACTAGAAATTATTTAGAGAAATAATTGGTTATAAACCTACCCTTAGATGTACATGGGTTGGCCAACCAAAGTTGGGCTTGTGTGCAGTCTAAGTGGATTCTAGTACCCACTAAGGAATTAGGGTAATTCCTCAAATTGGAGGTAGAGACTACCAATTCGAATAAAATAGTGAGAGAAATCTTTTGATTAAAGTCTAAATCTTTAGGTTTAATAAATCAATTACTAATTAGATTATAATTTTTCTTTGTACAGATATGGCCATTTTTCTATCGCTCCGAACATTATTGGACAATGATAAGTTGGTGGGACCCAACTTTGGTAGCTAGTACCGAAAGTTGAAGATAGTCCTGGAGCATGAACGAATCCTATATGTAATAACAGATCCTGCACCTGAGGAGCCAGCTGCCAATGCACGTGGAACAATCAGAGACACTTACCAGAAGTAGCTCAGTGATCGGACCATGGTGCGCTTTATCATGCTGGCTGCCATGAGTGATGAGTTCAGTCGTAGATTTGAGATGACTCAGCCAAAGGACATGCTTCAAGTATTGGAGGATGCCTTTGGCACACCCGATGATGTGGAGAGGCACAAGACTAGTTGTGCCATCTTCAAGGTCAAAATGTGGGATGGTGCCTCTGTCACTGATCATATATTGTACATGATCGAGTTGATGGAGCATTTGAGTAAGCTCGACTTTTTCTTGCATGAGCAGCTTGGGAAAGATGCAATACTGAACTCGCTGTCCAAGACTTATCTCCCATTCCTCACTCATTATAGAATGACAAAGCCTAAAGTAAACTATCACGGGTTACTGGGGTTGCTTCAGAACTTTAAGAAGGATCACCAACTCCACAACGAGTCGGTAAACTTAGTGGGAGGTTCATCTTCTGGTTCTCGATCCTTTAAGAAAGGAAAGAATAATAAGAAGAAGAAAGTGAAGAAGGTGCAAGTTCAGACTGGGACATCAGTACAGGGTCAGACCAGAAAGATCAAGCCCAATAAGAGTCAAGCTGAATACTTCTTTTGCAAGAAGCGAGGGCACTGAAAAAAAATTATCCTTAGTACATTGCCTTCTTGGGCCCGAATAGGCAGAGAAAGAAGCAAGCTGTTGCTGGGTAAGGTATTTATATGATAACTCCTTGCAATTTTTTTATTTGTGATATAACTGACTGGGTATTGGATACCGGTAGCCCTTACCATATTTGCAATTCGTTGCAGGGGTTGCAGGTCAGTAGGAGATTCGAGCAAGGTGAGAGGTTCCTGAATGTTGGAGATGGAAGACCAGTTTTAGTTCTAGCATTAGGAATCTTGAAACTTATATTTGAGTCCCATACTATTGTTCTTAATGATTGTCATTTCTATCCCAGTTTCTTTTTAAATGTCATTTCTGTAGGCCTTCTAGCCAAAAATGATTATAAAATTTTAATAAAAATAAATTTGTAATATCATTATGAATGGTGTTACTATTTTTTATGGATATTTGAACAATGGTGTGTATATGTTATCATAACCTATTAACGTAGTCTATTCCACTGGCAAGCACCCTAGATTAGATAGTGTATCAGATATCTACTTATGGCACTGTAGGCTAGGTCATATAAACAAGAACAGGATAAACAGGTTGACTCAAGAGGGAATCTTCGAAGTCAGTGATTGTGAATCACTTCCAACCTGTGAATCCTGTCTTCTTGGTAAAATGATCAAGTCATATTTTATTGAAAAAAGTGAGAGAGCTACTGAGCTCTTGGGCCTAGTACATACTGATGTATGCGGGTCCATGAGCACAAGTGCTAGAGGTGGATATTTTTACTTCATCACTTTCATGGATGATCTATCCAGATATGGATATATCTATCTGATGAAACATAAGTCAGATTCATTTGAAATATTCAAATGATTCTGAAGTGAAGTAGAAAAATAAACTGAAAAAAGTATTAAAACTCTTCAGTCTAACCGAGGAGGGAAATATCTTTCTAATGAGTTTCTCACATATCTAGGAGAGAATAGGACTCTCTCCCAATAGACTCCTTCAAGAGCACCACAGCATAATGGTGTGTCTGAAAGTAGAAATCAGACTCTATTAGACATGGTTCGATCCATGATGAATTTTGCTAGCTTGCTGATATCCTTCTGGGGATATGCACTCGAATCGGTCTGTTATCTGTTAAATAGGGTTTCAAGTAAGTCTGTAATTAAGACTCCATATGAGATATGGACAGGACGTAAACCAGCACTTTCACACCTTAGGGTCTAGGGGTGCCCGGCCTATATCAAATGGTTAGTTATAGATAAACTTGGACCTAGGTCTGACAAATGCACATTCATAGGGTACCCCAAAGAGATCAAAGGATATTTTTTCTACCATGCTGATGAACAAAAGATGTTCGTCAGTCTTAAGAAAACTTTTTTAGAAAAGGAGTTCCTTAGTGAAGGAATCGTTGCCTCTAAGGTTGAACTTGATGAAGTTCAACAGGTAGAAGGACCGACACCAATAGCTGAACTTGAGTCAGATTTGATTAGATCAGATCCGGAGCTTAATGTACCTGCATCATTAAGGCGATCCGATAGAGTACCGCGTCAGCCAGACAGATACTACGATTTCTTAGTTCGGGATAATGATCCCATCGAACTCGATGAGAACGATGAGGATCTGATCACCTATATGGATGTAATGTAGAGATCTGATTCGAGAAATGGTTTGAAGCCATGAAATCCGAAATGGAGTCCATGAAGATCAACGATGTATGGACATTGGTTGACCCACCTAAAGAAGTTAAACCCATTGGGTGTAAATGGGTCTTCAAAAAGAAGAGGGGCGCAGACGGAAAGGTAGAGACCTATAAAGCCCATCTGGTTGCCAAGGGATATCGTCAATATTATGGTATTAACTATAACGAGATGTTCTCCCCTGTGGCAATGCTCAAATCTATTCGGATAATGCTTGTAATAGCTATCCATCTGGATTATGAGATCTGGCAGATGGATGTAAAGATAGCTTTCCTGAATGGAGAGCTGATCGAAGAAGTGTATATGATACAACCTGAGGGATTTACATCCACAAATGAGTCCAAGGTGTGCAAGCTTCAGAGATCCATTTATGGATTGAAGCAAGCTTCTCGAAGTTGGAACATGTATTTTGATAAGGTGATCAAAACGTATGGCTTCATTAAGAATGGAGAAGAGCCCTGCATCTATAAATGGACAAATGATCTAGTTATGGTATTTCTTTTCTGGTACGTGGATGATATTCTTTTAATTGAAAATGACATCCCCGCACTACAGGGAATAAAAGTTTGGTTGTCATCGTAGTTCTCCATGAAGGACTTGGGTGAAGCATCCTACATCCTAGGGATGAAGATCTATAGGGATAGATCTAAAAGGATGCTTGGGTTATCCCAGTCCACATACATAGATACTGTGCTGAAGAGGTTCAGCATGGAGAATTTCAAGGACTACCTATCGATAGGCCATAGAATTTCTCTCTCTAAGAAGGATTGTCCGACAACTCCTGAAGAGAGAGAGCATATGAGTAGAGTCCCATATGCTTCGATCATGAAATCTATCATATACGTCATGACATGTACAAGACCAGATGTGGCATACTCACTAGGAGTAGTGAGTAGATACCAATTTGATCCTGGAGAAAATCACTGGAAAGTGGTTAAAGCCATCCTTAAGTATTTGAGAAATACTAAGAACCAATGGTTGGTTTATGACGAGTCATATCTGAAACTTGTGAGATTTACAGACTCCAGCTTTCAATCTGACCATGATGATAGTAGAAGCATATCGGGTTATATCTTTATTCTGAATGGTAGAGCCATATGTTGGAAGAGTTCCAAGCAGCATACTATGGCAGACTCTGTTTGTGAGGCAGAGTACATCGCAGCATCGGATGCCACGAAGGAAGCTGTATGGCTGAGAAAATTCATCACCGAGCTTGGAGTAGCACCCTCTCTCGATGTTCCAGTCCTGCTCTACTGCAACAGCACTGGTGCCATAGCTCATGCAAAGGAACCCAAAGCACACCAGCGGACGAAGCACATTTTGTACCGCTTCCACCTGGTTTGGGAGATCATGGATCGAGGTGATGTCGACCTTTAGAAGATCGACGGAAAGAAGAACCTGATCGATCCCTTCACTAAAGCCCTGGCGATAAAGGAGTTCGACAACCACAAGTCGAAGATGGGTATTAGATACTGTGCCGAGTGGCTTTAGGATAAGTGGGAGTTGCTAGAAAATATTTCCCAAAGCCAATCGTCAATCTGTTGATGGTTGAGCAACCTTGTATTGTAATTGATCTGTAAATAAATAAAATATATTTTTGATATTTTCATCATAAATTTTCATCTTCTAATGAACTCCGTTGTTATGATGAAGTCCTTAGGACTATTTAGGTTCGATAAAAAGAAGATTTATCGATTAGTTCTTAAAACTGTTCATGACCAAATGATGGGCTGTTAATAAGGACGACAGCTTCTATCGAGCATAGGTCGCTGTAGGCCATATGGGTTGGTTGTCCTCTTAACCAAGGAGTGTGTAGACACTGGTATGGCATGCAGGTGAGATGTAAGGATACATCATCATGGAACGTGACCAACTCCAGAGCATTCTGCTATCGAGAATGTCTCTGATAGATATAGGTATAAGTATCCCTTAACTTGAGATCATCTTAGTGACTTGCAAGCAACTCACTGTGCTTTGATATTGGACTAACTAAATTTCTAATTCAGTGACAGAAGACTTCTGGGCACAGTCAAGTACTTGTAAAGTCAGAGTGTGATCGAGATGGGATTGACCACTCCAAGAGTTGGAGAAGAATGAGTCGTTGTATTTCAATTTAGCAAAACCTTGGCCAGAATAATCCATCAGATGGATTTGATATTTGAAATACAATGTGGACAACCTGATCAGAGTTGATAGTTAAACTCTGAGGTGTCCTATGAGCATTTTGGTCAAGGAGATGATTATATGGAAACTATATCTGCATGGGTTCTAAGGATGTTGTTCTACACATTCGACCTATCCGGCCTCGGATACCATTGCTAGATGGTCACTTCGATTGGTACAAAAATTTATTTCTGTGCTATCACTTAAGTTTGGACCTATGAGGTCACACACATTAGAGTTCACTATCCGATCAGATGGTTGATCAATGATTAAGTATCGTTCTAGTGTTAAACGATCAATACGATTGACATTTAACCTAGTGCAAGTGTTATAGGAGAATCGATTAGTATTTCGATTGCTAGTGGCTTAATTGATTAAGCCAAAGGGCTGAGATTAAGTTTATTAAATATAATTTAATTAGATTTAGTTTGGACTTGATTGGATCAAGTTCCAATTGTTTATTGGATAAGCCAAGTGCAAGAAAAACTAGTCCTAGTTCAAATAGGACTTGGGTCAACCTAATTTCTAATTTGATTAAAAAATTAAATTAGATTTAAATTTAATTTAATCTGATTAAATTAGGCTCTTAATTGAGTTAAGACCTATTTTAATTAGGTTGATTTGATTTTG